>NC_050070.1:193557872-193875145 GCF_009764565.3 Dermochelys coriacea
TCTTAAAGCATGAGCCTCTACTGCTTGAGCTAAAAGATCTACTTCATCCCGTTGACTTCAATGGAATGAACTGCTACGTCTAGAGCCCAAGGGTGTGTGCTGGTGGGTTAGATGGAGGGGTTCCATTTTGAAACCCACTTGGTGTTGTGGGTTTTGTTTTTTAATTAAATATACCAACTTTCTGATCAAAAAGATCACTCTGAAGTGACCACCCGTTCCTCAGACAAATAACTTTAAAAATTTCTCTGCAGTTCAGTCCATGTGTCTGCTTCTAAACATTTTCTATTGGAAAGACATCCATGCATACAGGCATTGCTGTAAATAACAATGTTTCAAACATTACAGCTCCCAGTCATTTTAAATATAGTCCTGCAGTAGAGACAACAAACATAAAGTTGGCTGCCCTAATACAAAAAAAGAAGGTGTAAAGTCATCAACAAAAGCCAAACCAGGAAACCCTGCCACCTTAAGGCACCATAAACTGAGAGTAATAAATCAAACTGAAACACATATTTCATTGTGAACTGAACACCACAAAGTCTGATGTTTCTACAGGCAAGGCACAATTATCATTTTACCTTCAAAAAACAACAGGTTTTAAAAGCTTCAGTAGAAACCATTCACAATGGAGCAAATTAATGATGGGCATGACTAGTCTGATGGAATTTTGTGGGTCCTGCTATGTGGGGCTCATATGCTGAACATCAACCTATACTTTTAAAGTGCCACTACCCCTTCCATTGCTATCCCAGTGGTAATAAGTACATAAGTAATTATAAAAAAAGAAAAGGAGTACTTGTGGCACCTTAGAGACTAACAAATTTATTAGAGCATAAGCTTTCGTGAGCTACAGCTCACTTCATCGGATGCATTTGGTGGAAAAAACAGGGGAGATTGATATACACACACAGAGAACATGAAACAATGGGTTTATCATACACACTGTAAGGAGAGTGATCACTTAAGATAAGCCATCACCTTAAAGTGTGTATGATAAACCCATTGTTTCATGTTCTCTGTGTGTGTATATCAATCTCCCCTCATTTTTTTCCACCAAATGCATCCGATGAAGTGAGCTGTAGCTCACGAAAGCTTATGCTCTAATAAATTTGTTAGTCTCTAAGGTGCCACAAGTCCTCCTTTTCTTTTTGCGAATACAGACTAACACGGCTGCTACTCTGAAATAAGTAATTATGTTATAGTTTCCAATCATGACCCAATTCTGCAGCAGCTACATAAGCAAATATGCTCTCAGACCCTGCTTATCTTATTGCTGTTTGGTCTCTTTGTTTCATTTTGCTTGGCAACAATGTTTCTAAAGGTTAGTTCTTTTATCATCTCTGAAACTTTTCTTTGGTATGCAAGACCAAGGGTCTTTTTACTGCCCACATTCTATCCCACCAATGGCTCCATTAGCAACTTGCCAGACAACCAAGGCCTATGTTTAAAGGAGGAAGAAGATTGCAACTGCTTTCATCTTCAGTATAGACGTAGGGCCTGTGGTCACTAATGTTCTCTACAGGCCACTTTTTTATAATAGTGATTCTTTTTATATCTCAAAGCTCTCTCAACACTTTGTCACAGTGGCTAAGTATTTATCTCCTTTAGAGAGAGGGAAACTAAGGTGCATGGAGGATAAGTGACTCACCCATGTTTGCAGAGAAAGTGATTGGGAAGAGAATTCAGGTCTCTTGATTCCCAGTAGCCTGCTCTAGCCATTGCAATGCTTTCTCTCCATGGTCCATATTTAGAATGGACCATGGGCCACAGCTGCACTTTCGACACCCATCTATACTGGATGAAACTGAAGCTGGAGAAAAGAAACTGAACTTCTATTTGGTCTTATATCTATCCATAAAGCCTGATTCCACACTGGCTTGTGCAGCCATGGGAAACAGCAATGTGAGTGAGGGGAGAGATTTGGTAGCATTTCAGGCCCACTTTGCACTCAAGGGCCAGAGGAGACCTCAGGCCTATGGAGTAAAAAGAGGGTAAATAAGGAAATAAGGGCAAACTGAGGGAGAGGGCAATGGGAAGGGTGAGGAAAGAGAGCTGAGCCAGAAGTGAGGGAACTGGGGGAAGTGAGGGCCAAGAATGAGCGTGAAGAGAAAGAGGAAAGCAAACAGAAATCTATTGTGTGTGTATGGTCCATTTTTGTGAGGGAAAAGTGAGAGCCGGATGGAAGCTAACCACTGAGTCTGTTATTCCTACAGTATGTCTTCAGCAAGAGGTGTGCAGCTTGTTTAAAAAAGATCCTTACCACAAACAGGCAAACAACATTTGTAAGAATGTTTTAATGGGGTTTCTGTGTCTGATAGGAACTGTAAGAATGAAACTGTGGTCTAGGGTAATTAGTGCGTGATTGCTCGTGTTAAGTTAAAAGTCGCTTCAGGTACTACATCTGCCACTCACAGCGCATTTTTATTAGTGTGGTCAATATGAATGCTAAAGAAGAAATCGTGCAGTTCTCAATCAAAACACCCTATAAGAAAGAGAAAATAAGCAAATTTTAGCCAAAAGAATAGTTGAAAGAAACTAACAAAAATTTTAAAAAGCAAAACTCTAAAACTGTCACTTTAATCAAAAGAGAATCTTTTCTAGTTTATATGGATACCATAATTATATGAACATATGTATGTGGTGAGTTAGATAGATAGATAGATTAACCTTTGTAGTGCAGTATTTTTAAAACTTCCATGAATAGCCACATTGTTTCATAGTTTGTATACCATACTGCAAAGGTACACTTCACCAGTTAGCAGGGGAGGGGGTTGGCTGGCAGAGGGGAAATAGCTATGAAATATATTATACCACAGCAGAACTCCAGCAATAGTCCTACCTTGTAAAATTGTGGTAACATTCATTAGGAATCTCATCATATTAAGGTTGCTGTAGGCAGCAAGAACACACACACAGGAGTCTGACACACTTCTGTGGTGCATACTCTTAATGTTTCAGTAGCTTGGGAGGAACACAGAGGCCATCTGCATTTGGCCCCTGGTCCTTCAAAGGCTTAAGCTTAATTAATGCTTAATTTAAACACATGATAAATCAATGAGATTATTCAAGTGCTTAATGTTAAGCACGTACGTAATTTTTTGCAGAACCAAGGCATTGTCTGGGGTGGATATGTAGCTATGAAGTCATTGAGAATACTGCCATGGGCAGGGTGAGCTGCCCTTAAACCTGTGAGATCAATGGACCTGGCTTTGCTGGTATTGCATATAAAGCAGCAAATGTAAATATTTCTCAAATGTAAGGACAACTAGGAAGAAATAATTGCTTAAATAAATTTTTTTCTTCATAACAAAATGTGTGTGGTGGGGGGTAGGGAAGTTCTGAGTCATATGATTCCTTCCTTATCCATTAAAAGAGGACTTAAAATCCAGTCCATTCTTACTGAGGGCTGATGTTAAAAAAGCAGGACATTTTCTTTCCAAAACTGATTGCTATGTCAAAATCTAACCTTAAATTACATGCTCCCAGTGTTACAGCAAAACACAAGCCTTTGTAACTTTTAAATCCAGAGTACGTTTGTAAAACCAATTCCCATCTGCAGATAGGCCAGTATTAATTCAGTAGGTCTAATCTTGCATTACTTTATATATAAAAAATAGAATGTTTTTCTCACTCTCTCTCTCTCACACACATGGAAAAGATGTTTTCTGTCCTTATGGCAACAAAACTAGTTTCCATCGAGACAATTAATGACTGGGAGGTAATGTTCAGTGTGTATACCAGTGGCTGCCAGCTGACTGGCAAGCTGGAGGCATTGCCTCGATCTTAGCACAAGTCATCAGGTGGCAAATTCACCAAGGAGTCTGCCAGCTGTTTAACTTCATTACAATTTATCATTATGTCTGCCTTCTTTATTTCTACATTTAATCACCTAATATCATTTTTATCAGCTTGTCAAAATGTGGGAGAGAGCAGTGGGGAATTCATTTCATGTCTACGCAAAGCATATCTATTTTGGTAAAATATTACAGCAAGTTTATATGCTCCCTGCTTTGAAAAATAAGATACAACTGAACTAATTAAGGCTTAAGCGGGGACCAAAACACATCCAATTAGTATTAGCACTTACATATAAAACCAGGGTAGCAGTCTTCAGTGCAAAATACTGTGCTGAGTTGTTTAATGCGCATAATGCAAAAGATTACTGACATAGCAGAAGTTGCTTGTACTTGAGAAATTGCTTAAGAAAGCCCCTTCTATTTTTGTCAGTCTCACAAGTTCTGTCACATATTATCAGACAACTGAGCACAAGTTCCACAAGCGTCTTGTGTTGTTTGATCACACATTAAGACAAATAGCTCTTTGTACCTTAAACATGGCCACCAGAAAAAGGGGGGAAACCCATATTCTCATTCCTTAGGTTGTAGCTCGGGGGTTCTCAAACTTCAATGCACCGCCATCCCCTTCGGACAACAAAAATTACTATAGGACCCTAGTGGGGGGGACTGAAGCCTGAGCCACCCAAGCCCCACCACCCCAGTGGGGGACGGGGGGCCAAAGCCAAAGCCCCACTGCCCTAGGCTGGGGAGTGCAGGGGAGCCCAACAGCTTCAGCCCCAGGAAAGGGGCCTGTAATCTGAGCCCTGCCACCCAGGCTATGGCCATGGGCCCCAGCAAGTCTAAGCCACCCTGGCAGCCCCATTAAAATGGGGTCACGACCCACATTGGGACCCACAGTTTGAGAACGGCTGCTCTAGCTCATTATGTTCTCACAAGAGATGGATGGTCTGACTATGGTGTTTAACTGTTAAATGATCTTTTTGCCTCACTTCCTATGTCAATATTAGCAGGTCTGAAAATCCAAATTCCAGCACATTAGAAGTTTTCCATATATACCATGCTCTGCGGAGTCCATACACTGTAGATAAACAGATTAATGTATATACATATATCTAGCGAGAGATATTACACACAAGGTAACTGTGAAATCCATGTATCAAAAAAGACTGTTGTATGACTATATAGTACTATGTAGCAAACATGCCACATTCCCAAATCTGAGATGATACATGCAGTATAAAAGGGTTATCGAATAGTTTGGAATGGAACAAGAAATGACATTAACACAGCAACAGATAACAGGGAGATCTTAAAAGGACAGCATGTCTGAGTACCCAGAAAATTATTTCATAACACTAATTGAAAGGAATATGCAACTTGCATGGTGGGAAGAGCATACTAATTATATTCTCTCCACCCTTTCCTCTTCCAGCCAATGTTACCCCCTCCTCTAAGTGGCTGCAATTCAAAACCTTAACTCTGTCCAAGAAGATCAGCAAGAGTTCCACAGGCAACGCCCCCCTCCCCCTGATATCTCCCCTACCGGACTCTGAGGGACTGATGCTGTGTTGATAGCTCTCCAAATTACTGCATCTCTATAACTTGCTTTAGTATTGCAAAAACTCAGTCTGCTCCTGACCTCAGATCTCTCAGCTGGCATTGCTCCACCAGGCCATCAAAGTGGATGTTGTAACCTTTTAAAAAAATGTTGTTAATGTAGGTTAAAATCACAGATGCATTTTAGGTTTGATTTCTCTTTCAGAAATTCCTAATTACGCTACACATTGGAAAGGCCTGGCCTGGCTCAGAGCCATTCTGATGGATGTCGTGTTGCTAAACAAGATGGGCTTAGAAACATGCCTGGATGTTTTCTTTTTTATTTCAAGCAAATACAAGCTGTAGATTAACATTTGGCTGACCCCAATGTAAATTGCTAAATGTAATGTTTAGAACAATATAACACCCTGATACTCTGTGGTCCCCCACAATGGAACATGTTTCAAACATCTCTCCAAGTTGTACAAATAGTGGGCACTACAACATGAGGGTGACCTACTGCCCAGCAGAATAACAGCATCCAAACACACCGCCAGCTGGCATAGCATTCTCTTATTTCCAATACAGTTATTAGGGTAATAGCATGATGCTCATGTATCTGACTATTCACTCTTATGTAGTTGATTAAAATAATACTTTATAAATGATACCAAAGTTTGTATGATATAGTGCCCAGAAAACATTTTCATGAACAATGAAATCAATGCCAAAAACCATGTAAGCAAGCAATAGAGTCAAATCATGTGAGAGAAAATTAAATTTTCATGTATCGTAAATGAAATATACATTAGGGACTCTCTCCAGTGACCTCCAGATTCTGTAATTTCTGGATTGGATTTTAAGAACTAAATCATGTAGCCACAATACCCAGTGACACAAATATAGATGGTATTGCCTTGATATAGGCCTGCAACAGTAAACAAATGGAACTAGTTTTGGAGAACTGCTATTGACAGTAAAATTCTAATTTTACTCCAGCTCCCTGAACAGATGTACCTCAGAGTCCATAGACTGCAATACTTAACTGCAGCTACTCAGCTGTGACCTTCAGCCTCAGGCTCACTGCAATAAAATTTTCATGCAACCATATGGAAGAATATTTTAATAGAGATTTACTGTCAGTAACTGTCCCAAAGGAGCAAATAAGGAAGCTGTAACATATTGCGTACAGTAAATCAAGGGGACTTCAATGGAAAAACGAAACCTCCCTGAGGCAAGCATCTTTAAAATTACAGGCAACACTTTGTACAAATATGTGTATAAAGGACTAGATATGCACTCAGTTAAGCAGCTCAAAATGGTTTTGATTTGAACATATATTTATTAGAACTTATTTATTGTATTTTGTAACGGGTAATAGGGGGTTCATCTTGCTGGGCTTGCCAGCAACTGCTATGCAAGTCTGCGTCCGTCTTAACATAATGCAAAACAGAGGCAAGCTTAAGTGGAGAGACAGAGAAAGCTGGCTAGATCATTTCACATAGCTAGTTGCATTGCACAGCAAACACAGTTGCAGTGATGCTGTTTTGGTATCTCTCACCAGATCAGAGGATTTTGTGGGGAGCAGTTATTATTGCAATTCTGTTATCACATCTCCCTGCAGCATAGTGAGACTGGCAGTGGAGGGAGGCGGAGTAGAATTCCAGTTGGGACTATGAAGAGCCACAGTAGAAACTGAGGAACAAAAAAATCTGTAGCTTTAGAAACAGACCAGGCCTGCTCTATGTGGGAGGGCCTGCATGGAGTACCACGTGGGTGGACTGAAATCAATGGGGCTCTTTGCAAGTGCAGATGTCTGGCCATGTGAAGCTCTGTGCCAGGCCTAAAAATGAAAATCCATTGCATCTTGCAGCATTTTAGAGTCCACCCATTATGGTTTCACCATTTGTTACCATCTTTTCAACTGTCATATTAAGGGCATTTCTACAATCAGGTATTTGTTTCTTGATGATAAACACAATGGCAAATTTCCCCTCCCCCTTAAACACATTAATTCTTCATTCCTCTAGCAAAGCTTATAACACAATGGGGCAAAATGTGTCAGGAATAAACAGGTTCAACACTGAGAGGTAATATTGGGCTATCCTTCATAGCATATGGCATTATGCATAAGATAAAGGTCAGAATATCTGAATACAAGTAGACGTGGAGATGTTGTATGCGCTAATTCATGATGTACATACTGCATGACAAAAGAAAAACACAGCAACAAACAGACAAACAATCCAAATGCACTTACTAATCCATCCTGCACAAATCCATTTTGCTTAACTACATGTGGGTTGTCACATTTAACTAACAATGAAACAATTGTTAAATATGATTAATGTATCAAAAGAATTTCATTCACTAGATGCAATGGTTGTGGTTACCATGATAACCAGGTAACACACACACAAATCCATGTGAGATCATGTTGCCAACAAACAAAAAATGTCTTTTATAAGGCGGCAGATCAAAACCTGTGCGGAGAAAGTGTCGTGTTACATGGAGAAAGGAGATCACAGCTGTGAAAAGGAAGGGTGATTTGGGGATTTTGTTTGCTTCTGGTTGCAGTTTCCTACAGAAGCTCAAATGACATCCATTTTATCATCTGGGGGCTGTTTTTGTTTTTTCTGAATTTGTATCTATGATACTGTCATTTGTCTGAATTCAAAACTACAGATGGATCCAAAACCACATAACCCAAAATCCACATGTTCAGGAAATATACGGATCCAGATCTTGATCTGAACAGCACAGTGCTGATCCTTCTTTATTCTAAAATAAAATAGGAACATATATGTTGAGGGAAAAGTAATACAGGGTAAATTCATCTTAATCAGATGCACCAGTGAATGATCTGTTGGCCCAGCTGAGGCTCTGATTCTGCAAGGCATGTAAGCAGCCTTGCTTAACTTTAACCCGATGAGGAGTTCCACTGATTTGAATGGGAGCTACTCATGTCCTTAAAGTTAAACATGTACTGAAGTCCCTTGGCTAATTAGAGCCCAAGGGAAGAGTCCATTATTAAACCCCTACCAATTTAAACAAATTCAAAATAAAATTCAATTCCATATGGAATCAAAATATAAGAATAAAAGTGTTTTTAGCTGAGTTTTATGTTTAAATCATTTTTAGCAGGCAAATTCTGTGTGAAAATACACCGGGGCCTTGACACCAACTCCTACAAGCAGCAATATTCACATTACGTACCACTTAACCACAGCTGAATGCCTCCCTAGTAAGCAACATTTTTGCAAATACTATCCCAATAAAGAAGCAGTCATTGCCATTCAGTATCGCCTAGCTAAATCTGATCCTGGGAGACATTCCAGTTAAGTGGATTCCCTGATAAAACCAATTCTTCATTAAGTGGAATGTATACTACTATTACTGGTGCTGATTGAAATTTTTCCTTCTAAACATATTCTAGACCAAAATTTGTCTTTACCCACCCCCCCCTAAAATATTTTTTTCATGGCAACATTTTTTTAAAAAAAAAACAGAGGATTTTTTAATAAAAAAAAACCAAAACAAATACAAACAATTTTTGGTTTTCACAAAACTAACATTATAATTTTTCAAAACTGAAAACAAAAATATCTTACTTGACATGTTTACGATTGTTTGTATCCCCTTTCTCTCCCTTCCCCATTCCCTTTTTTTCCAGTAGCAATATGGAAAAAAAGTAGGGAAATTTAAAAAAGAGGAGAGAAGGGAAAAAAAGGTATCAAACTAAAAAAAAAATGTTTTCAGTGTTTTCACTGAAAAATTAGACAGTTTCAAGGCAAATGAAATTTTTTCAAACATTTGTGCAAAATATACGTCCTGTTTTTTGACATATTCCTATATACAGGCAACATGTTCCTCTATTCAGATGAAGGCCATTTTTAAAAAAAAATTTGTAATGAATTGTTATCTGGAACCTGCTGGGCTCTTTTGAACATCTCCCCCTTTTTCTGGGTTCTGAGTAGAGGTGGTCAAAAAAATGCCATGCACGGACACTTAACTCTGCTAGCCGATAAACTGCAGGCAATGCCAACACCCCACTTCCTATTTGTCTCTCCTTATCCCAGTCAGGGATCACGCACCTCCATGAGAAGTAGGGTGAGAGCAATCCCTGCTCTCCTGGAACAGAGGGACTACAATCCTTCTAGGCTTTTAACCAGTTTGCACAAGAAGAGCACGCCCCCGCAACCATGCATCCGCGAAAAGGGTGAAGCAGGCAGCCCCAAGGCATTCAACATACTCATGGGCGGCGTGTGACTCCTGCATTCAGGGAGCCTGGGCATGAGTGCCAGAAGTTCTCTAGAAGTGGGGGGACACTGGCGCCTGAACTGTGGCCCTTCCGCCTGCCCCACCCCCACTCCGCCCCAGGCCCTGCTCCTGCTCGGCCCCCTCCCCTGAACCTCTTCATCCATTGCTCACGCCTCTTCCTCCCACCCCTCAGTCCTCCTTGCCCGCCACCCATGCCTCGTTGCCCCCTCCCCCAAGACCCCCTGCCTGCTGTTCATGCCTCTTTTCCCCTTCCCCCAAGACCTCCCGCCCGCCACTCATGCCTCTCTGCCCCTTTCCCCCAAGGCCCCTTGCCCCTTGTGAAACTTTAAGCAAGTCCAAATCTTGCGGGGTGGGAGGGACATTTGCTGCCCTCAGGCACTCCTTATTGTCTCCTGCTGCTGACCAGAATGCTCCAATGGGCTCTAGGCCAGGTGGAGGTGACCAGGGATCCTCCTGGCCATTGCCTGCCTGGCTTAGCTGGCACCAGCCCTGAGGACAGCATAGCGCCTGCCACACATTGAGTGATCCAGTCCTGCAGCAGCTTGGAAGGGAGGGAACGTCGCACCCACTGCACAGAGCATAATGCTGGTGTCTTATCTAGCTCTTCCACTTTTAAAACTGATGGGGATAGGGCCCTGCCCCCCCACCGCCATTCTGGCAAGCCTTAAATGATTTGCTCCAGAGTCCAGCATCAGCACAGCGGGAGAAGGGGTCACGGGGGAAGAGCCGGATGTGGGAGAGGGCCTGAGAGTGGGGCACAGGTGGGGCCATGGCCCCGGCGCCCTTTCGGCAGCGGTGCTCCAAAGGCAGCAGGTCGGCAGCATGCCTCCAAAGGGAGGTTCATCGCATCTTAGCCTCCCCTGGCCTCTTTTACCTACCAGCCATGAACATTCCATAGGTCTCCCTCTGGCAACATGATCCAATTATATATATATATATATATATATATATATATATATATATAATGGGTGGTGGGTATAAGAGGCCGGGGAGGCTAAGCCTCCCCAAACAGGATGCAGATATAGATATAGATATATAGATATAGATATATAGATAATTTTATTTTGCCAATGTGAGCCCCAATTCTAGTTGAATCTGAGGAATCCAGTGAAAGGAATCTTGAAAAGATTTAAATTCCAACAACTCTAGATGAAACTGGGTGAAAGACTAAACACAAAGAGTAGTGTGCAATGGGTCATTGTCAGACTGGGAGGACGAATCTAGTAGAGTCCTCTCACAGGGGACTGTCCTGGATCTGATACTAGTCAATATTTTCATTAATGACTTGGATAGTGGAGTGGAGAGATGCTTATAACACTTGTAGACAACACTGAGCTGGAAGGCATTGCAAGGACAGGATTAGAATTGAAAATAACCTTGAAGAATTGGTCTGAAATAAACAAGATGAAATTCAATAATAAGTGACTTCAGAAGGAAAAATCAAACGCACAAATATAAAAGGGGACATAACTAGCTAATCAGAAGTAGTATTGCTGAAAAGGATCTGGGGGTTATAGTGAATTACTAATTGTATATAAGCCAACAATGTGATGCAGTTGCAAAGAAGACTACTATCATTCTGGGGTATATTAACAAGCATGTTGTACAGCTGAAATACTGTGCCCCATTTTGGGCACTGCACTTTAAGAAAGATGTGGATAAATTAGAGGAAGTCCAGAGGAGAGTAACAAAAAACAATAAAAGCTTTGGAAAACCTGACCCTATAATATAACAAAACTGGGTGGGCATGTTTAGTCTTGAAAAAAGAAGACTAGGAAAGGATCTGAAATCAGTTAAGGTCTGTAATAAAGAAGATGATGATGAATTGCTCTCCCTGTCCACCGGAGGAAGAACAAGAAGTAATTAACTTAATCTGGAGAAGGGAGATTTTCGTTAGACATTAGGAAAAACTTTCAAACTAAAAGGATAGTTAAGCCCTGGAACAGACTACCAGGGGAATTTGTGGAATCTCCATCATTGGAGGTTTTTAAGAACAGGTTAGACAAACACCTGTCAAGGATGGTCTAGATCCTGCCTCAGTGCAGGGGGTGGGGGACGAACTAGAGGACTTCTTGAGGTCACTTCCAGCCCTACATCTCTATGATTCTATGATAATGTCTGAACGAACTTAGAAGGGATATTAAAGAAGTTTTGCTTTGGTGAACCATTGTTGACAGGGGTCTTTTGAGGGGAGACACATCTCTGTGAGTTTCTGAGCATTGCAAAGATTGGTTATACCTAGTTCAGTACCATTTAATCACCTGCAAGCATCACAATTACTGAAAGCAGAATTACCATCCCAATTAAGCAGCAGTCCTTGCAACTCAATGTCATTAGACTTAATTTGGTTCCTTGGAAGCATCCCGATTAAGTTGATTACCTGATTAAGTGAAGGGTTCTGTATATGACAAGCCTGCTGCAGCGCTGTTTTACATCAGTTCTACTAGTTGATTTACATGGTGTTGCAGCAGCACAGAAATGAAATAATGCCAGGGTGAATCAGGCCCATTGCACTTAGTGATCCTGGATAAAGTTTGCAAAACAGCTTTTCTTTTTTAATAGAAAGTTATTGGGTCAAAATCATCCATGATGTAACTCCATTAACTTCCATGGTGTTACGATACAGATGGATTTGGCCCATTTTCTTTAAACTAGGAATGGAAAAACCTAGTGGGATCTTTGCCAAATTATCAGAAGAATAAACCCTGAAGCTTTTTTTTTTGAGAAACCATATGGTTAATTTTTTTAGAAGTCTTCTTCAACCTGTGTACTTCTTGGCTACAGTTGTGTCCAGAAGGGAAGGTACCAAAATACTGTGAACTAAATTCATCCCTTGGTAGCACCACTGAAGCCAGTGATGCTGCAGCAAAGATGAATTAGGCACCATGAAAAAGAATACTGGTCTAACATTATTTTTGACCCAATCAAAACTAACAGAAAGTGGAAATCTAACTAGTAAAGCCTGGTTTCTTGAGCAAAGGACCCTGAATCCATTTTTGGACCCTTTTTCCCTTTTTGATTTGTCCATGCCGCTACAGTGTTTTTATCAGTGTTTGGAAGTGAATGTCTGGAGTCCAGAATCAAACATTTATGCAACAGCTGCTCACCATTATAATTGAGCCATTGAACTGCAGAACATGCCACTTCCCAGTTCCTTTCCATAGGATGTATTGAGATGTGGCCCTACTGAAAATTAAGCCTATGGAATGATTAAAATGAGTGAAGTTATTTCCACTTTCATTGATCTCCTCTCCTTTTCATCCAGAAGATGTTGCTGAACTTGATGTTAATATAGTTTTTGGCAATGAGTTTTTTGGAGAGTATCGAATTATTGGGTTGCTAAATTGGTAAATTCCATCAGGTTTTTTTGAAGCACAGACAGCCATTTTTTCATTCTCTTTGGCTAGACCTGGTTTCTGTCATGTCATTGATCTGAGTAGGAAGGAAGGATGCAGTCTTTTATCAAAGAAAGCAAAAGTCAGCGTTATACAACCATATAGTGTCTCTTGTGCCACTCCTTCCCAGCACCTGGTTTAGGAGACGTATCTAGGGCGATGGAGTCTCCTATATCCAGCTGCAGAAGAACCCTAGGGAAGGCATTGGCAGTCAGCACTATTTAGAGCAGGTTGTTCTAATCTGCACTGGGAGACTGGCTGGCACAGAACATGCCAAATTCTGAACATGAGAACTAAATGTGTATTTCAGCAGCTAAAGGATTTTTTTAGACTTGTTTTTGCATTGGGGTAGCACAACCTCCCCCCTCACCATTGTACATTTCTAATATGAAGTTTTACAGCATAGTCTGTGTCATGGGGGGCCCTGCGTGTTGACCGGGGATACCCGCGTTGGCCCAGTGTGGGGTTGGTAGGGCAGGGCAAAGAAAACAAGCAGTCAGCAGCCTCCTGCTTCTAGTGCATTCCCTGGATTGCTTCCTGCTTGAGGCTTATGCATTTAGCTCCAGAGCTACGAGGTTCAATCCCACCCAACGATGACCAAGGTCTGTCGGTGTTACACAAAAGTCATCTCAGACGTTTCCTCGGCTATCAGCGGCTCAGTGTTCCAGTCAGATCTGTGGTCAACTGGCCATCAGTAGAGTTGTCTAGGTCCTCAGTTCCCACTGTTTGGAGAGGCATAGGAGCCTGCCGCACACATCCTTCCTTCTCCTCAGCCAGCCTAGACTGAGCTGGACTGCTTCCTTTTATCTGTCCCTTCCACCTGGAGCACATGCAGCAGGGTCTCCTGGGCCCACAGTGATTGGTTAGGCTCCATTGGCCCAGTGCAGGGTTGGTACACATTGTCACAGTTCTGAATGAGGAATCTATGTTGTGCTTTACTTTTAAGACCTATGGGACCAGATCGTCACCTGGAGGATCCCATTATGGAACTAGGCTGACTTATACCAGTTGAGGATTTGGTCATTTTTTCTGAAATTGTGTGGTATATATGTTTAAATCTTGTTATCTGAGCATGTGTAGGATGTTATTTTCTTTAACTTCAGAATCTGGCATGAAAGTACAATGCTTTGAATATTCACAGATGTGAAAAGTTTGCACACACATGTGCTTAGATGTGACAGCTGCAAGTGATTTAATTTGACTTTTCAGTGGAGTCAGGTAAAAGAGAGACAGGACTTTATCAGTTTCTACACAGTAAACTGTAAATAGTTTGGCTTAACTAGAGGTGAGCAAATAATTTGCAGAAAATAATTTATCCAGTGAATTTCTTCTCTTTTTCTATTCACAAAGAAGGGCCTGATCCTGGTTCTACTGAAATCAATGGCAAAACTCCCATTGACTTCAATGGACCAAGAACAGGCACAGATTGCCCACAACTGCCTTACAGTGGTGTCAGATGTATTCTTTATTTGCATAATATTTGATTGCACATGGTGCTTGAACAATTCTTTGCAGGATTCGATATTCAAAATTTGAGCTATGTTGTTTCGTTTTGATTAGTTAGATAGGCCTAAGGATATTCTTTCTAGTCTCTGCTTGGAAGAATGTAGTTTTTAGAAGAAGGTTTCTAGAAGAAGAATACTCGTAGGGAATACTCATTCAAAATGCACTTTCTCTGAATAATCTCCAATATTTTCTTAGAATCCACTGATTCTGAAAATATTCTTTCCAGCAAATTTGTTCACTAGACTATTCCCAGAACATGAGTAAAAAGAAGGTAAAAACATAGCTGAATCAACTTAATTTAAAATTTGAATGAATAATCACTGTAAATTATTTGCAGTGGCATTCAGATCTCATTCTTATACTTATGATGAGCTGGGCTCAAAAGCATCTTTTCAGACTTCACACCTTATTATTTTTTGAACAACATTTTACTACCATTAGTAAAAAAGCATATTAAATCAGATATGCTCTGTCACTGAAGTCAAATGAAAATTATTTAGTACATTACTGGTATATAGAGATCTAGAGTGAAACATTTATACTTTGCAGCTAAAGATGGGGCTGAAGCATATCCCCCAATTTAGTATCTCCCTGTATTCTATGGGATTTGAATCCCTACATACAAACCTGCACATACAGTTTATGGTTTCAGGTTGTATCCAGACCAGAATCAACCTCTGTTCTGGATCCAATTCCGATGCAGCCTTGCATGGCAGAATATGTCTTGGGAGGATTCTGCCATTAAAGACAGCAGAAATTTCATGGCTGTATTGGTCTCACAAAATTTCCACCATTTTGGGGTCAAAGTCTTGTAAGAATAACTCTTAAGAGTCAGACCTGAACCCTAGTGTAGCACTGGTTCATCCTCAAAGCCAAACCCTGATAGTTAAAATCTATCCTCATGTGAGTGGGAATAGCACATGCTTGGCCCATCGGAAATGCCATCCAGCCTTACAATTGACAACAGTCAAAAACACCCTTCACAGAGCTGTAAAATGAACAACAAATATGAATTTTTGGGCGAGGAGGAAATGAGCCCCTTTTTGTCTAAGGAAGGCTAAGCAAAATTTTACGTTTTCTGGAACAATTCCATGCCCATGAAAGTGCAGTGAATTCAGAACCAGCACTGTGTATGCTAGAAGACAAACCTTTCAGAGAGTTAGACGAGATTCCAAAATATCCATGAAAAGAATAGAGCTTCTTCAGGAAATAAAACAAGAAATGTGTCTGTTAAAATGTACTAGGAGAGCTGAACAAATATATTTCCCATTCAGTTCAGTTTGCACTAGCCATCCCTCCATCTGAAAAGGTGAATGATCAGTGATCTTCAGCACTAATGGTGTCTTCCATTCTGCAACTTACAAAAGGCTGCTGGCACTCTGTGAAGGGTGAAATTCACCCCTCTGCAAAGGGCCAGCACATAACCTATGCACCATGTGAGACCTGCTTAAGCCCTATATTGAGGATTTAGGGGGTTCATAGCCTTATGCTGGCATTCTGCACAGCGTAAATTTCACCCAAAGAGTTATTTTAAGCTATTGCGGAGGTAAAGAGTAAATAATATTTTAGTAGATTAAAAATAATAATACCTAGGTCTTATACAGCACTTCTCATCAGAACATCTCAAAGTGCATCACAATATTTAATGTACTGAAAGTTAGAAAAGTACCATTGCCCCAGTTTGTATAAACGAGGCTCAGAGAGGTGAGGTGACTTGTCAAGGTCACACTAGAAGTCCATGGTGGAGCAGGGAATTGAACCCTGGCCTTCCAAGACCTAGATTAATGCCCTACCTACTGAACCATCAGCAAAGAGAACTCAAAGGTCTCAGAACCCAAAAAAACATAATTTATGCTAAACCTAGAAACCAAAGGAAATATACTGCTCCCCAGGCATTAGTACTAACTGCTGACAATCATTGACCCTATACAAATTATCACTATAAATAGACTTGTTACCAGCCATGGCCCCAAACCTGGAGACTGTTCACCCATGTGTAATTTTACTAACATCAATAATGCCACTGAATTCAATAGGGCTATTCATGGGAGTAAAGTTATACATGTATGTTTAGTCCTTGCAGAGTTCGGGCCGAAGAAGT
The DNA here is from genome assembly GCF_009764565.3 of Dermochelys coriacea. Taxonomy (NCBI): domain Eukaryota; kingdom Metazoa; phylum Chordata; order Testudines; family Dermochelyidae; genus Dermochelys; species Dermochelys coriacea. Next base: position 193,574,489 of record NC_050070.1, read on the forward strand.
CAGCTAAAGAATTCTGCTTTTAAAAAACAAACCAAAACCAGCAACAACCATTAAAAAACAAAAACATAACTAACTTAATTAAAACACAATTATTGATCAATTACCATCATCAACATTATCTAGATAACACTCATAAAGGGGAAAATATAAACTGAGTCAGAACTGAATGACTAAATCAATTAAAGGGAAGGAAAAAACTATGCCTGATATGTATTGAATCTATTTCCTATCAGTTAGCCTGGCCAAAGCACATTATACTCAAAGGGGGTCTTTTCTACTGGCATCAGTGGGCTTTGAATCAGAGCCTAGAGAATCACTTGGCTGTTTGGGGGCTGCATTTTCTTGGCATCCATCTTTCAAAAATATTTTTCCATCCACGTTTTTGATGGCTTGTGCATTAGACTCATGCTCCACTGTGTAGCAACACCTGCCATCCTTTTCCTACCAGCCCCTCTCCTCCCCACAACACTGCTTCTGGTTCAAAGACAAAATTCTCAGCGTAGGCTGGGTCTCAGAACGCAGCAGCAGCAGCCTCTCCGTAAGACATGCGTTGGGGTGAAGTAACTGCTAAGAAATAACCTCTCCTGTGTGTTATGGTTAGTGTTAGGTGGTTTACATGATCTGCACAATCTAGATGAACCCTGCAGAAGGCCGGAAGGCCAAACCAGAAGGCCAAACTAGTAGAACTGGCTGGGAAACAATTTATTTTTCCAAAGAAAAATTTCAATGAAAATTAAAAACAAAAACAAAAATCATTTTACCGTATAGAAATGTCTTGGGTGTTCATCCAAAACCCCAAATCCTAATATGTTTCAGCAACTAGAGACCATAATTTTTCAGTTCTAAAATTGGAAATTTTTAATTTTCAGTTGCCATAAACAAAAAAATGTTGGTTTTTGTTTTTTCAATTAACATGCAAAAAATGTCAACGGAAATGGAAACTTTTTGCTAAAATGTTGATTTTGTCAAAGATCCATGTTGCAGTTAAAAAAAAAAATCAACCAGCTCTACAACCAAGTGCTGAGGTGGCTGGATTCTCTTAAAAACAAGGGTAGTGTGGTATACTATTGATCCCATTGTATCTGGAAATTGTGTAAGGAAGAGAACCATGTATATGCTGAGTATCCAAGTTTAAGAAACACCTGGTTGATCAGACGGTTAGGGAGAAAAACTGTTCCTGAACTCCTGGTTCTTATTGCCTCATAGCTGCTGGAAGATGTAAAATTAGTTCCCATCTGCCAGCTGAGGATCTGTTTCAGAGTTTTTATAATTTTCCCCAGATTTCAAAAGCAATGGTGGAAAAAAGCAAATATTATTCTGAGGTGTATTAGTAGGAGTGTCATATATAGCAGTGAAAAGGAGTACTTGTGGAACCTTAGAGACTAACAAATTTATTTGAGCATAAACTTTTGTGAGCTACAGCTCACTTCATCAGGCTGGACCGGCTTGTTTACCTGCCGCGTCCACAGATTCGGCCGATTGTGGCTCCCAGTGGCCGTGGTTTGCCGATCCAGGCCAATGGGGGCTGCGGGAAGCAGTGTGGGCTGACGGATATGCTGGTCACCCTTCCCGCAGCCCCCATTGGCCTGGAGCAGCGAACCATGGCCAGTGGGAGCTGCGATTGGCCGAACCTGCGGACGTGGCAGGTAAACAAACCGGTCCAGCCTGCCAGGGGTTTTCCCTGAACAAGCGGCAGACTGGCTTTGAGAACCACTGATATATAGGATATGGGAAGTGATTGTGTCACTGTACTCAGCACTGGTGAGGCCTGTGTCCAGTTTTGCACGCCACGCTTTATGAAAGATGTGGACAAATTGGAGAGTCCAGAGGAGAGCAACAAAAATGATAAAAGATTTAGAAAGCCTGACCAATGTGGAAAGGATAAAAAGCTGGGCATGTTTAGACTTGAGAAAAGACCAAGGGGGCACTTGAGAACAGTTTTCATATATGTTAAGGGCTATTATAAAGAGGCCAGTGATCAATTATTCTCCATGTCCACTGAAGGTAGGATGAGAAGTATTGACTTAATCTGCAGAAAAGGAGATTTAAGTTAGATATTAGGTAGAATGTTTTTCCTAAGTTTTCAAGAAGAGATTAGACAAACACCTGTCAAAGTTGGTGGAGATTTACTTGCCCCTGCCTCAGTGCAGAAGGCTGGACTAGATGACCTCTTAAGGTCCCTTCCAGCCCTATATTTCTATGATTCTATGAAAAGTAAATACCAGCAACCTTTACAAATATTTCAGGGCACATGCATGTACTGCTGGATGTGTGTTTAGGTCTCAAATACAACTCCCATTCCACTTAGTTATTTCCAAGCCCAGGCAGTCTTGATAATGAGAGCTGACAGTATTGAAGGAGGATTAGGACAATTATATTGCAAGAATATAGAGGCTGGGTGACAGAGCTGTTCTTCTGAAGCATAATTCACTTCTCATTTTTAAATAGGCATCTCGTCACATAGTGCTTTCTTTGCAAGGAATAGTTGAGTGGTCTCAATGATAACAATTCTAATGATTAGTGATGCATTTGTAGATGGGAGACAAGGCAAAGAAAACATCATTTTCTTTAAATGTAACATGTATTCCATTATTTTTTGTCATTGCCCCATGTTTTATAGGCTAGTGGAGCAACTTTCCCTGAGGCATCTGTTTTCCAGACTGCAAGGTACAATTTGTTCTGACAAAGGTGATTATGCTAAGCTCTTCTCATTCTTGTTGAGGCCAAGGGAAGCTGAGGGTGCTTAGCACCTCGTAGGTATTGAGTAACCAAGTTTTAAAAAAATAAATAAAAAAATAGGAGCCTAAACTTAGGCTCCTAACTCCATCTTTAAGCACCCAAGTAACTGACCTGATTTTCAAAAGTATGGAACACACAGCAGTTCCCACTGTCCTCAGTGGAAGCTACTGATTCATCAGCAATTCTGAAAATCAGGCTGCATAATTAGGTGCCTAAATGTAGATTTAGGAGCCCAACTTTAAGGCTCCTATTTTTGAAAATCTTGGCCAGCATCTATAATTTATTTACTGCTAAGGCATCTTTATTCTTGGTCTCTAAGGACTTGATCCTAATCCCACTGTAGTTAAGGAGCGTATGTATTAATTAGTATGTATCACTGTAGCATCTACAGGCACCAACTGAGATGAGGCCCATCATGATGGCATTGTAAATAGGTACAGTAAGAGACACTTCCTACCTCACAGAGCATCCACTCTAACTAAAGAAGACTGACACTGGGTAGCAGAAATGAAGTATTATTATCTCTAGGTTATGGAGAGAAAACTGATGACAGAATTGAGGTGACAGCACACAGAGGGTCCATGGCAGAACTGGAAAATGACCCCAATTTCCTGGGTTCCTGCCAAGTGCCTTAAGTACAAGACCATCCTTTCTCTTTTTTGCCATTGACTTTAGTGGAACAGGGTTGGGCTTTGGGGTGCAAAGCCAGGGAGAGCCCCTCTCGGGAAATACTCAGTACCTGTCAAGAGTGGGTGCTAGATTTGCTAAATCAATTTTATATCATTCCTACTTAACTTACTCTTGCAACTCAATAGGAGAAAAGAATCCCGAAGTTTAGATTAGATACTAAATTCATTATCTCACATTAGAATTGTCTTCACTGGAGAACCAAGGCTACTTATTTGATTCAGTAAGGAGAGCTCCAAAGGGTGCTAATTTAGAAAGACTATTGACTGTTCATTACTATGATGTTGCTTAGATAGCTGAGAGCATGTGTGGTGTTTAATGTGATCTTAAACATTACTATCTACGGTAAATCAGAAACAGGGCACAAGTGCTATAGCTCTGTTTAATGATGTATGAAAAAGCTGCTTGGTAAAGTGCACCATTAAGAAAAGCTAAAACCAGTGCTGAACAAAGACCTGATGAAATATTGATACCTTTGCAGCCAATGCCATTACTTCTTACTTGGAAAGTGACTGAAGTCAGGCTCTCTCAAAAATCACACTTAACTAACATAAAGTAATGCAAGCAGTCTAGCTGGATCAAACTATGCCATTGAAAAAGGAAGTAAAAGGTAATGCAATTAAGGTTTTAACACATCAATTTCACATTTATCTATTAGCAGGAGACTTCCAGTTCAGTAATAGATCATTTTCCCTTTTTAAAAAACTCTTCTTTGTTTGAAGAAAAACCTACTCAAAAGAAATCACTAAGATAACCTTTATTAGAGGATAATATAAGTGACTCACTCCAGCCTGTCTTTCAAAAAATAAAATGCTACAAACAAAGTAAGTCAATCTTGTATGTGTTTATTAATGTTATAAGGTGGTCTGAATTAGAAATAATGTTAAGTAAATAAATAAATGGATAGATAAATAAGAAAACCTCTACATAGTTGCCCTTTTGTGGCCTCTTATAATTTCTGCATAATATATGATCCTGGATCTTTTGAAGTTAGAGATGGAAAAGACCCACTAAATTAAACAGTTTCCCATTGTAAAATGGCATGTAGCAGTTAATCATTATGATAATACCTCATATGGAACCAAGCAGCAAAATTCATGCCGAGTAGTACCTTACTGCATGAGCAGACCCATTCAAATCAATAGGACTGCTCATGAAATCAATGGGACTACTAAAGGAGTAAAATGCTATTTAATAGTACGAGAATCTGGCCCTAAATGGCTTGCCCAAGATCCCACGGGAAGTCTGTGATGTCAGAAACCGATTCCAGATCTCCTGAGTCCCCCAATCCAATGCCTTAACTGTAAGACTATCCTTCCTCCACAGCTCAGTCTTCCTCTCTGTGATGTCTTTACACTTCAGCTACAGATCTGAATATAATGCAACATGATAGTAGAACTGTGAAAATTTCAGGACACGTCCCTCTTGTCTCTGGCACATTGTGAACTTGGATGTGTTTAATGAACGCCCATAGAGAATTTTAAAATGTGAACAAAATATCAAGGCAGCAAGAAGCCTGACATTTCTTTGGACTTCAAATGTGTAATGGATCTGAGGGGATCCATTGGAGTCCCAAATCATCCCTAAGAAGGCTACTGGCACATGGTGCTTTCTATGGATGAAAGAGTAGCTATCCATGCATATAGCTCTGCATCCCCCTGAACCAATATTACACTACTGCAGAGAGATGGCCAAAACATCACAGTGCAGTAGTGTGTTCAGGCCAATTCAGTAAGGTGCTGTAGTATTTTATAGGAGTTTCATGCAGGCTGAATCTGGGTTTGTATTAATGTATCAGATTGCCATTTTTATTTTTTGAGGAGAGGGTGATGAATCCTGTAAAGTTGCTGCATCTGTAGGGCTGGATACTGCCCTCTACTGCATTGGTTCATGCATCTCATGAAGCATCAGGCAGGACCACAAGCTAATGCAGAAGGGAAAGCTAGGAGAGACGGGCTGGCCCATACCTCATGTTCACAGTGGCTATGGTATGCCAACCTAGTGGTTTCCCCATCCAACAGCTGCAAGTATGTGGCAGCTAGCAACAAGTACTAGCCAAAGGCACACGCTGTATCTGAGCAGGAACAAGGTGCACCATGCTGCACAAATGCAAGGCCTCCCTCTCAAATCCTATGCTAGCAGACAGCAATCATGTCTGTTGCAGTGGAGGATGTATTCGGCAGAGTCCTTGCTGCCCCCTCACAGTGGCCACAGGGAGGAACTGATCTGCAGAAAGTAGCTCGTTGCCACAGAGGATCCTTTTCAGCAATAGACTAAGTACTCAAACCACAGCTCCTACTTCCAGTGACCATGTGTCAACATCATATTGTCCATCCTTCTCCACAAGTGCGGGTGGAAGGTGCTTTACAAGACTCATAGGCTCTACTGAACTAATCCCAGGAGTAGGTGTGAGGAGCAACTAAATTCTAGTCCCGCCCCTGCCAATGAGCACCCTTAATAACACCTTGCCCATAAATGGGACATCACAAACACACTTTAATTATGAAGATAAATATCACTGTCATTATTACAGGTGGGGAAACTGAGACACACAGGGTTTAAACTAAGTGGCTTGACCACTGTCACATGCAAAACTAATATCAGAACCAGGATTAAATCCCAAGTCTGTCTCTCAGCCTTTCTTTCTTTGTGTCTATATTTCAAACCATATTCATCACAGCAGAGGTCACTGTGCTCTTCCCTCCCCCCCAACCCAGCAAGTCACTTAGAGTAACATTTTCAAACTTTGGGCTGTAAAGTTAGTCACTGAAATCTGTATTTATGGCCTTAACTGGTTGTTAAAATCTACTCTCTTAAGAGTGGCCTCATTTTCACATGTGCTGGAAGCTCCCCCCAACATCACTGGGAGTTGTGTGTGTTCAACATCTTTGCTAATCAGACCATGTTTAGATGCTTTAAAATGTATTTTAGGGACCTAATTTGAGGAATCCACATTGCAAAAAGTCACTCAACTTCGCTCTCATTTTTCCCCATTATAGATCACAAATCAGGAAAGCACTTATGTGGGTATTTGAATGTGTTGCTGAATTGGGGCCATAATAATTCTGTGTCATTATCATCTTAGATTGTGAGTTCCTTGGGACAGGGATGCAGCTTCATCTATGAGTGGGTAACTCCTAGTGCACAGGGCGCAGCCATAAATGAAATAGATGACAATGATAACAAGAATAATAGCTCATAATGTTTTGAATGATTTCTCTTTTACATTAGCCTCTCTGCTGGCTCACCTGCTTGAGAGAAGCTCATTTTCCTTCTGGCTGGGTAACATTTTTCCCCCAAGATATTTTGCTAGGTTTACTCTTCTCATAGAGTCTCACAGCTCGTTGAGTCTTGAAATAAACAAACAAATAAACCCTAACAATGAGTGTCATAAATATAAAAGGAAGGGTAAACACCTTTAAATCCCTCTTGGCCAGAGGAAAAACCCTTTCACCTGTAAAGGGTTAAGAAGTTAGGATAACCTATTGGGCACCTGATCAAAATGACCAATGAGGAGACAAGAGGGGTTTACATGTTCTCCAGGAACTAACATTCTGGACAGTGTAAGCAGCCTACAAAACACCTTCCAAACCTCTTTAGCCCTTGCTAAAGAAAACCTACAGGATGCTCAAAAAGAGCAAAAAGTCTGGTATGATAAACATGCCAGAGAGCGTTCCTTCAAAGTAGGGGACCAGGTCATGGTCTTAAAGGCACTCCAGCCCATAAAATGGAAGAGTTGTGGGAAGGGCCATTCACGGTCCAGGAGTGTCTGGGAGCTGTTAATTATCTCATAGCATTCCCCACCTCCAACCAAAAGCCTAAGGTGTACCATATTAATTCTCTAAAGCCCTTTTATTCCAGAGAATTAAAGGTTTGTCAGTTTACGGTCCAGGGAGGAGATGACACTGAGTGGCCTGAAGGTGTCTACTACGAAGGGAAAAGTGCTGGTGGCGTGGAAAAGATGAACCTCTCCATGACCCTTGGGCGTATGCAGCGACAGCCGATCAAGGAGCTGTGCACTAGCTACCCGCACATGTTCTCAACCTCCCCAGGACTGACTGAACGGGCATACCACTCCATTAACACAGGTAATGCTCACCCAATTAAAGTCCAACCTTATCGGGTGTCTCCTCAAGCTAAAACTGCTATAGAACGGGAGATCCAGGATATGCTACAGATGGGTGTAATCTGCCCCTCTGGCAGTGCATGGTCATCTCCAGAGGTTCTAGTTCCCAAACCAGATGGGGAGATATGTTTTTGCATGGACTACCGTAAGCTAAATGCTGTAACTCACCCAGACAACTATCCAATGCCATGCACAGATGAACTATTAGAGAAACTGGGATGGGCCCAGTTCATCTCTACGTTGGACTTAACCAAGGGGTACTGGCAGGTACTGCTAGATGAATCCGCCAAGGAAAGATCAGCCTTCACCACACGTCAGGCTGTATTAAATTAATGTACTCTCTTTCGTGCTGCGGAATGCATCCACCACCTTCCAAAGACTTGTAGATGGTCTCCTAATGGGATTAGGAGAATATGCAGTCGACTACCTTGATGATGTGGCCATATTTTTGGATTCCTGGACAGAACACCTGTAACATCTACAAAAAGTCTTTGAGCACATAAGGGAGGCAGGACTAACTGTTAAGGCTAAGAAGTGTCAAATAGGCCTAAACAGAGTGATTTGCCTTGGACACCAGGTGGGTCAAGGAACTATCAACCCCCTACAGGCCAAAGTGGATGCTATCCAAACGTGGCCTGTCCCAAAGTCAAAGAAACAGGTCCAATCCTTCTTAGGCTTGGCCGGATATTACAGGTGATTTGTACCGCAATACAGCCAAATCGCCGCCCCACTGACAGACCTTACCAAAAATAAACAGCCAAATTCCATTAGTGGACTGAAGAGTGTCAGAAGGCCTTTAACCAGCTTAAAGCGACACTCATGTCTAACCCTGTGCTAATGGCCCCAGACTTTGACAAACCGTTCCTCGTAACCACAGATGTGTCCGAGCATGGTGTGGGAGCAGTTTTAATGCAGGAAGGATCGGATCAAGAATTCCACCTGTAGTGTTTCTCAGCAAGAAGCTGTCTGAGAGGGAAAGCAACTAGTTAGTCAGTGAAAAAGAATGTTACGCTATTGTCTACACTCTGGAAAAGCTATGCCCATACGTTTGGGGACGGCGTTTCCACCTGCAAACCGACCATGCTGCACTACAGTGGCTTCATACCACCACGGGAAATAACAAAAAACTTATTCGGTGCAGTTTAGCTCACAAAGATTTTGATTTCGACATCCAACACATCTCAGGAGCTTCTAACAAAGTGGCTGATGCACTCTCCCCTGAAAGTTTCCCAGAATCAACTGGTTAAAATCATCCTTGAGATGTGGAAAATATTGTTAGTCTTTATACACTTGGTAGTATATTTAGAGGTGCATGTGTCTTATTAACTCTGTTTTCTCCTAGAGCTCCAGGAAGAAATCCCAGCCAGTGTTTCAACCTATCTGTGATTTGGGGGGCATGTCATAAATATAAAGGGAAGGGTAAACACCTTTAAATCCCTCCTGGCTAGAGGAAAAACCCTTTCACCTGTAAAGGATTAAGAATCTAGGATAACCTTGCTGGCACCTGACCACAATGACCAATGAGGAGACAAGATACTTTCAAAGCTGGAGGGGGGGAGAAACAAAGGTTCTCTCTGTCTGTGTGTTGCTTTTGCCAGGACCAGAGCAGGAATGCAAGTCAGAACTCCTGTAAGGGGCTAATAAGCAATCTAGTTAGATATGCATTAGATTCTGTTTTTGTTTAAATGGCTGATAAAATAAGTTGTGCTGAATGGAATGTATATTCCTGTTTTTGTGTCTTTTTGTAACTTAAGGTTTTGCCTAGAGGGATTCTCTATGTTTTGAATCTGATTACCCTGTAACATATTTACCGTCCTGATTTTACAGAGGTGATTCTTTTACTTTTTCTTAATTAAAATTCTTCTTTTAAGAACCTGATTGCTTTTTCATTGTTCTTAAGATCCAAGGGTTTGGGTCTGTGTTCACCTATGCAAATTGGTGAGGATTTTTTATCAAGCCTTCCCTAAGAAAGAGGGTGTAGGGTTTGGGAGGATTTTGGGGGGAAAGATGTTTCCAGGCGGGCTCTTTCCCTATTATATATTTGTTAGACACTTTGTGGTGGCAGCAATAAAGTCCGGGGCAAAAGGTAAAATAGTTTGTACCTTGCGGGAAGTTTTAACCTAAGCTGTTAAAAATAAGCGTAGGGGGTTTTTCATGCAGGTCCCCCACATCTGTACCCTAGAGTTCAGAGTGGGGAAGGAACCTTGACAATGGGCCTGATTCTGTCCTGAAAACAGACCTGCTGAAATGCATGGCAGTGCTTCTGAGAATGAGGTACTACTCAACGCCAGCGAGACAGAGCCCAACTATTGTTATCTCTATGTTTGCTGTGCTGTGGATACACTACGATATAAATATCAATAGTGCATGTGTTTTAGCCTTCAGTTCTTTGCTGGTTATTAAAATGCACTCTCTCTGACCTACAAGGAGAGCATAGGTGCTCGAACTATGGGTGCTGCTGCACTCCCTAGCTCACATACAGGGCTTACAGTTTGGTTCAATGGCTTTCAGCACCCCCACTATAGAAATTGTTCCAGCACCCCTTAGGTTGGGCCCCTAAGACACAGCCCCACACTAGAAATTGTAGGGTTGCAGTGCCCACACAGCAGTGGTAATAAGCTCTGTTGTTCTGAGACCCTGGGAATCATAGGCCAGAGCAGCCCCAGCTACATTATAATAGGGTTTCCAGGCATCCAGTATTCGACCGGAACGCCCGGTCAAAAAGGGACTCTGGTAGCTCCGGTCAGCACCACCGACCGGGCTGTTAAAAGTCCAGTTGGTAGCTCAACGGGGGGTCGGGGCTAAGGCTGGCTCCTTATCCGCCCTGGCTCCACACTGCTCCCAGAAGCAGCTACCAGGTCCCTGCAGCCCCTAGATGCATGGGTGGCCAGGGAAGCTCCGTGTGCCAGGAACTGTGACCAATGAGAGCTGTGGGGGACAGTGTCTGCGAGTGCAAAGGCAGCACACACCGCGCTAGACCCTAGAGGCCTCAGGGACTTGTCAGCTGCTTCCTCTGAGCCGCGGTAAGCACCACCAGGAACCCACATCCCCTCCCACACTCCAACCCCCTGCCTCAGCCTGGAATCCCCTCCTGCACCCCAAACCCCTTATCCCTGGCCCCATCCCAGAGCCAACACCCCCAGCCAGAGCCTTAAGCCCCTCTCACACCCCAACCTCCTGCCCCAGCCTGGTGAAAGTGAGTGAGGGTAGGAAAGAGCAAGCGACGGTGTGTGTGTGTGTGGGGGGGGTGGGATGGAGCGAACAGGGATGAGGCTTTGGAGAAGGGACAGGGCAGGAAGCGGGGTAGGGGTGTCGGTTTTGTGTGATTAGAAAGTTGGCAACCCTAGCTACATACTTAATAGAATGCAGTGGGAGCTCCCTCCCCTCTGCTGGGTGGTGCAAAAAGGGGGTCAGGGCAATGATCCTGCCACCACCGTGCCCTGTGGAGAAACTCACACTGCTGTCCGGGGTAGTCTGGAGCAAGGGCTGGAATCTTGTGGGAGCCCTGTGGAGAGGAAGAAGGGGTGGGAAGCTTCCGTCGTCCTTCTTCTCCCACCTGCATTCTTTTGTAAAGAGACGGCTCAGTGCACAGGAAACACGCTCTGCGCACAGCACTGCAGGCTGGGAATGTGCTGCTTTATTCCGCGATATAACAAACAGGGTGGGGGAAATCACCACTAATTAAACAGGGTGTGGAGCCTGGTGCCAGCCCATAATACTCTGAGCAACCCAGTTAACCCTTGATGACCACATTGCTACAAACACCACTGTGCAGGTGCAGATGCAAGCTACCCTCTGGGGCGGGTTCTGCTTCCACACTGGTCTCACATAGGTGTGATTCCATTGACTTCAGTGGAGTAATTCCTCATTTATTCTATTGTAACTAGGAGCAAAATGGGCCATCATGTAGCTATGCCCACCACATACAAGAGACACAATTATACACACCCATGCATACACACACACGATCGCTGAGAGGAGAGTTAAAAAGAAGAGCAAATGAGGTAATTTGACACATTTCAACTTGTTTGGGGCTTGAGTGTAACTTTCTACTGAATGGGTATTTTAACGTCAAATATTAAAAGGAATTACTTCGGTAATTGAGGTAGCTCAGTTGAGTTGTGCAGAAAGTGCCCTGAAGTTAGGGCCTGAGACAGCCAGCTTGCTAAGGGTATAATTACCTCACAAAGAGCAGGTGACAGGAGGGACAAGCCTCCAGCCTTTTCAGTCTTATGCTTAAACAAAGGAAAGCTTGACAAATGTATATGCATATTAGAGCCTTTGGTCTGCCAATTCCTCTTCCACTTACACCGTCATCAAAGATTCAGGAGGCTGTATCTTTTTGATTAGTAATTTATGCTGTTTACAGACTGCATAAGAAAGAACAACAAGATTGGTGCCTTGCTATTAGGACAAATCGACATTTGTTGAATGGGATGCCATTCCAGCACAGTGGGGTCTTATTTCACTTGAGAGGCAGGACACTGAAAACATAACATTCAGTAATAAAATAAGCTTTGATTCTGCTACCCTGGTTAGCACAGACTGAAATCAGCTGCAATGCTCCCATGAGTAAGGGTTGCAAGATCGTGTCTATATGTCTTCATAGCAAGACTGTGCCTGGCCCCCGCCTCAGTGTCTAGAGTAGGGAATTGGAGGGAGAGGGCACAAGGGGTGAAATCCTGGCCCCACTGAAGTGACCCAGTTGACTTCAAGGGGCCAGGATTTCACTCACTGATTCTATCCCTTCTTGTGCTTCTGTCTATTGGACAGGCGGGAGAGTCCTTGGGCTCGGTGCAACTGGTGGCACTAGCCTCTCCACAGGGCTAGGGCAGGACATGTGGCCCTGTCCCCCAACCCACTGCCCTAGGCCAGCCAGCAAAGCGGGCCAGGCACAAAAGCAACTATGGTCTACTTGTGCTTCCCAGAGCTCCAAGAGTCATGTCTGCTTCAGACACACACCTCCCACTACTTCCACCCCATTCACTACTGCCACTAATGTGGAGCTCTGTCTTAAAGGCACAGTACAGCTCTTTCATATTAACCAGAGAGTACAGTACACTGTGCAGTACACTCCCCAGAACTCCATTTTCTTCACTGGGAGTTGTGGGTGTGCAAGGAGTGTAGGGCCAAATCCTTTGTCAGATGTTTACTGTTTAATATACACAAGCACTTCATTGTTATGTGTTCATTACTGCTTTTTAAACATTTGCCCCCTGTGCCTAAAAAGCCTCTCAGATAACTAGAAATGTGGGTGTCCTCTCCCAAGACAATGAAATCTTGATGCAAAGGTTGCCATTTAATAATCGCTTTCCATTCTGTCCACTTGTCAGATTTATTAACCTTCTTTATTTCTTTAAATATCTGAATAAGGGGAGCTGTGTTCCCCCTCAACTCAAGCCCTGAATGGACTCATGCAGTTTTGAATTAAAAAAAAAATTACACTAAGGTTCTGTCATAAACTGAGGCAAACTAGAGAATTGTAAATTAAGGCACCCACCAACCCTAACTCAGATCACCATGAGGAGAAAAAATAGCCACTATGACTGAAGGATGGAGCTCCAATTTCTAAGGTTATGTCTTTAAAACATATACTGGTGACTCAGTAGAGCAGAGAAATGTATACTTTACACCACATCCAGTTATACTGTAACCCTTTGTCAGGTCTACATAATATGAAAATAAGAGGTGCTCCATTGCTTGAAACATTTATTACAAGACTGGACAAAGTACTAAGACCCTGATTTAAGGAAAATGCCTAACTTTAAGCATGTAAGTAGTCCCACTGAAGTCACATGCTTAATGTTAGGCATGCACTGAAGAACTTGTCCTAACTGGGGCCCTGAGAATGAGAATGGACTGGGTAACACAATGGGTCATATTTTCCAGCACCGGTGGCTATGTCACAGACATGTAACTATGTGTGCAGGCATGAACTTCAACTAGCACAGCAGTTAACTGCAAACAAATAGGTACAAGTACCTGTTGTTCATGCACAGTTGCTTGCTAGCCCATGCATATTTGGAGACACTATTCTTTTAAAAATTTAGCCCAAGATTTATTTTCTTCATCAGACCTATCATTTATTTTTAATGTGTGTATTGGCCTTAGTCAGCTTCATAAACAATTTGCCTTTTTATTTTTAAATATAAAAGAGCCTAAATCACACAATGGACTGATGCAACCTGGAGCTTTGCATCTTAAGAAAGAAAGAAAGAAAGAAAGAAAGAAAGAAAGAAAGAAAGAAAGAAAGAAAGAAAGAAAGAAAGAAAGAAAGAAAGAAAGAAAGAAAGAAAGAAGCTGGTTTTAACTTAGATAGGAGCACAGTGGAAAAATTAGCTGACATGAATAGACCTTTTATTTGCAATTCTAAATGTTTAAAAATGACTCGAAAGACATGCCTGAAAACTTGTAAATGCATTTTAAAAGTCACACATGTACAAAAGTAAACCTCCATCTCCCAAACCCAGGATCTCCTTCTCCACTCTAAAATAACCTCTTTCTAGGCTGGGACCATTTAGAAGAAGTTCTAATGCACAACTGATCCCCCTGGATGAGTTCTAAACTCCTGAAAATAGCAGCTTAGAATGGAAGTGCTGACACAAGCTTAACGACGGCAGCACCAATTTAACAGTTGTGTGCAGCGCTCTTGTAACATTCCTTGTCTGAAACACAATCTGTTCATGGTATAGGACAGTATGTTTAAGAAAAGAAGAGTCAGTGATCATGTCTGACAGAAATTCTCCCAAGCAATACAGTCTGCGCTCATGATTTTTACTGCTCAAAGCTAAATGAGGTATTTAGCCAAATTTCAATTCCTCTTACAAATAAAGCTAGATCAAATAAAACTGCATTTTTTATTTTTTATTTTTGGTGGGGGGATCATTATTCATGTAAATGACAAGTTTATATATGATAATTACAATCATTAATGAAGACACACTTACTTACTTTACCATAGATTATGAAGATAAAAGAAGATCACTCAAGAATCATTTTCTGGTAGAGTCAATAAGAAAATTAGTCCAAATATATCTGGAAAATTGTTCTTAAATAATGTCCTAAAGGTTAAAGAAACAATAGGTGCAGATGTAATGGAAGAAATTAAAATGACACACTAGAGGTCACTGTTGCTACTTGAGCAAAAGGTTTATGTGCTTCCTTATAGCTTGTTTAAGATAGTAAAGATCAAACCTTTCAGCAGAAAAAGTACTTCTGTTTCTAGATTTCAAAGCATGTAGAGCCTGATATCCTGAAAAAATAAACAACAGATTGCTTTTGGCTGGAGGACTGTGCTAATGATCGTGGAAATGGTATGCACTGTATATGCTAAGAAATTAGCCATAATGCAATACAATTTTATTTTGTATGGCATCTTTCATACAAATGGCATCCCAAAACACTTTATAGCTTGTAGCATTAAATAATATAGCATTACATTACAGAGATAAATAATAACTGGGAGAGAAATTAAATGTTATAGACAAGGGGCAAAAGACGTTACCATATCTGAAACCTGTGCGAAACCATAAATTACAAATCCCAGCCAAAGACACACAAGGAAGCCAAATAATTAAGTCTCATACCATAGGAGAAAATCTCAGCCTTCCCAAATCATTCATGAGCTGAGTGTACAAAGGAAGCAACTATTTAGTATCATAAACACAGTCCCATGTCTGGATACATATGAAAAAGAGCTGCTTCTGAATGCCTGAGGGCACAGCCATTCAGTATAAATTCAGGAACAGGCCATGGTATGTTGTGCATGTTATAGCCTTCAGCAATTAAAGGGCCTGGGTTTTGGAAAGTGTTATTTACCCAATAATAACTGTAGCCTTAATGCTTCAGGAGCCCAATTCTGCACTACTGCCTACAATGGGTATATTGCCATTGACTTCAATGGCCACTGGAGCAGATCACTAATGTGGAGCATTTCTGGGCCCAATCCTGCACAGTGCAGAGCATGTCCAGAGAGGTGCTGATCATTCTCAATTCAGTGGACAGTAAAGTCTTTTCAGACCTCACAGAATCAGGCCCCAAATGTCAAGAAATATCTTAATTGGCTAGACTGGCCATGCATTGTTTAAGCAGTAAGCATGAGGGCACTGTTGTACCATCTGGTTCCGAGTGGATAAACTGAGTGGCCAAAGGCTGACTAGTTTATCCCCACAAGGGCAACCAAAGTACTGCAGCTGAGGGACAGATGTAGAGTAGGCAGGAATATCCCCCCTCCTGCACAAACTCACTAAGGTATGAGCTCTGGTACGGTACTACAGTAGCTGTTACAGATAGGCAGTAAGTGTGAATCAACATCAGAGAAAGAGGAGCTCAATTTAATTATAATTGTTTGTATTGTGGGAGCACTTAGGAACCACAATCAAGGATCAGGGCCCCCTTGTACTAAGCACTGTACAGACAAGTAGCAAAGAAGACAGACCCTTGCCCCATGAAGCTTCCAATCAAGGGCCCAGAATTTCACAGGTGAGCTCAGGCGCCCGATTTGAGATACCTCAGAGGGTTGGTGTAAGCACTTTCAGAAAATCAGACCCCTTTAAGATGTCTCAAGTTGGGCACCAAATTTCACTGCTCATTTTTGAACCTATAGGCCTAGGTGTCAGATGGGATATAAGCAATGGCTGAAACAGGCAAACAGAGTGGCTGTGAGTTGAAGTAACACTCAGACAAAGTCTGGCAGAAAAGCAGAAGGCTCAGCTCACCATTTGACTATTAATATAGTTTTTTATTTGTTTTTTTGTCACTCCTTCCTTAGCAAGAATGGGCCTAATCATGAATTCTTTATTCACTCTTTACTGAGACCAATCTCTCACTAAAATCAATGAGTAAAGACCAAATGGCAACTGCTACCTTTATGCGAAAAGCCATTGGGAAGGACATAGAGAAACTCAACCTAGTTTGGAGGAAGGGCCATGAATCTTGGCACCCAGAAGGTGTTGAATTTTCATATAGGGTGCTGTGAAGTGGGAGGGAACAGGGAGTCCTACTGTTTTGTCTCAGCCTACTTCCTGGTGAGGAAATTTGGGCCAAAGGAGCAGATGATGTGCTTCTAGCCACCATGCATGATTTGACCTCCCTTAATTCAATAGCCCCTATCCTCTCCACTTTCAAGACCCTCTTAAAAAACCTCTTATGCCATGCTGCCTAGAGTAAATTCCCAGACCTCTGTCTGCCCATCTATCCTTAGACTGTGAGCTTCTCAGGGCAGGGATGATGCCTTCCTGTACGGTAGAAATGTGCTCAGCACATTGTGTGTACTAGTGCAAAGCAGTAATAATTAAAGGCACTGTGGTCTAATGGCTAGAGCACTCACTCATGAGTCTGGTTCTCTTCCCAGTTCTGCCACTGGCTTGCTTTGTGACCTTGGGCAAGTCACTTCATATCATGTGTTTCTGCTTCTCCTCCCACCCTTTGCCTGTCTTGTCTATTTAGATTGCAAAGTCTCTGGGGCAGGACATATCTATGATTATATGTATACACAGCACCTAGCACAGTGGGGCCCTGATCTTGGTTGAGGCCATTAAAAGAATTAATAAATAATAAATAATAATGGGGGGAGATGATCTAGCCTTTCAAAAGAATGCAGATTTTGGCCAATAGATATAGTGTTATATCCTCCATTATGCCCCTTTTCCCCACCCTTTGTCTATTTGTCTATTCAGATGATCAGCTCTTCAGGACTGTCTTTTACTCTCTTGGTACAATCCCTAGCACAATGAAACTCTACAGGCTCTAGGAGCCGACACAATACAAATATCTAGTGATATCTAGTGATTAGGTACTGCAAGATGGGATCAGATAATAAGAGAATCCTGCTGCATGTGCTCATTGAACAAGTATCACATGGTACTATCACCACGCACATAACAAATCCAAAGGATAACAAGAGCAGAAACCATCTCAACTCCATTGCTTCCCTTCACCTCTGTCACAGAGATTCAGTAGTTAGCTAATGTTATTTTAATCACAGGTTTGATCAACAATATTAGGCAGCTACTTAGCAGGAGAAAATTAACACATGAGCTTGTTAGAGGATATGCACTTGTTACCAGTACTAGGGATTATTATTTTTAAAATGATTTTTAATTTCCTACTATTACCAGAGTAATTTGTTTAGACATATGTACATCAGAGCCCATAGGTAACATACTTTATCTGTGATTGTCTTGAAGGCATAGAAACATGGGATCCAATCCTCAAATCCTTACCTGGGAGTGGAAAATGGGAGTTTTGCCTAAAAATTAAGGCCTGGATCATGTAAGGTGTTGAATACATGCAATTGTCATCAACTTCAATGTAAAGCTTAGAGGAAGCTTAGTATTTCACAAAAGCAAGTCCTGAATTAAAGCTGCTGGACTAGGCTTATTATATTTGCAATTGGATTTACATTATTATTGTTATTATTAGTCCTTTAATTAGACATGAGCTATGGATGAAAAACCCAGCCATTTCTTGGGAAAGAGGCCATTGTCTCCGAATCAACTGGGCTTGTTCTCCTCTCACAACAGGGTTTTCACCAATGCAACTCAGCTGTCTTCACTGTAGTTCATTCTCTTTCATGGCAGCACAAGTGAGCACACAGTCCATCTGATCTGGGGAAGGGAGAGTTTAGAATGGGGAAGATTGCGTTAATACATGCTCAGAGGATGGTGAGCTCAATATACCTCTGCTACCTCCAGAGGAGGCATTACTAGGAGAGCTGGAGGCTGTACTGGAACCAGTAGGAGCAAATTGAATCCTGCCAGAGGCTTTAATTTTTGCTGGGGCTCTGAAGAAAGCTGTACAGGAGATGCCCCAATTCAGTGTATTTTCCAAGTGTCCCCACCACTTACCTGCTGGCCTTGTCTGCTTTGTCCACTGCAGAATGTTGTGGGCTATGGCTGGCTTGCGTAGCTGCACTTCCCATCTGGGTGGAATTTCCACTGCAGGGCCCCCAAAGCCTGGGTCAAGTAAGGAAGCCCTGAGGTCGTGCATGAAATTTCAGCTCTCATGAATAACTTGAGAGATGCCTTAAATCTATAAAGTACATTGACATTCAAGTAGGAAGCAAGGTCCAGAATCCACATAACAGAGCTGAAACACCAGGGCATGAGACATTTAACTGATGTCAAATTTAAACCCCCTATTAAAAAAAGAAGTGTCCTCTAGTCTGCACCAGACCATCCATTCTGGTAATCTCATTCCATATTTCTTTTTATTGTTGAAAGAAGCAGTAGATTAATGACAGTAGGAATCCCACTGGAAAGAACACACTCCTTATAAGGCACGCTTGAGAGAGAGATTTTGGAAATCTTTACATAGAACTACTTTGTTGCCAAGGAATGTTGCATTTGTAACATTTACATTTGAAAATCCTTAACCCAGGTCACCATAGTTCAGCCAAATTAATTCCATCTAAGATAAATGAAGTTGAGGATTACCTGTCAGGAAAAGACCCCAAACGGCACACTGTAACTTAGTGCCACACTTTAAAAACCACCTAGGGACAGTGGTGGATCCATTCAGTCAAGGAGGATGAATTGAAGAGGTACACCATTAAAGTATATTAACAACAGAAAGAGAGGGGCAAGGTGACACCTATTTGCTTAAACTTTTTCCCAGTGAATGAGCTGCCCTGAACTATTACTACAATTTGGAGAAAAGTGGTGGTGATTGTTTCAGAACATAAATTAAAATGTAACCTTAATGAAGCAAGTCAATATTTACTCCTTGCAGTGTTGTCAGCTCTTGTGATTTTATCAAGATACTTGGGATAATGGTTGTTTTTCTTAAAGCCCCAGGTCCTGGAGTCATGTGAATATGTGAGACTTTCAGCTCTCATTTTAAAAAAGCAGTTTTCTGACTCTCATGGTTGCAGAGAAAAAACATGAAAATATGGCCTCAGTGTGCTTGAAAGGTTCAAACACCAGATGGCAAAAAAAAAAAAAGAAAAAGAAAAAGAAAAAGAAATCAAAATGTGTTTTTTTTTTAAAAATCTCATGCTGGATAAGCCAGTCTCATGAATTTTGGAGCCTAACTCCATACTTGGGTCAACTGGGTGGTTCAGTAGCACAACTTCATTTTGCCATATGGAAGTGGGGAGATTTCATTTTCCAAAGCAGTCATGCTGGAATGATCTGTATCTAACACACAGTGTCTTTGGGTTCATAGAGGTTGACAACTACATATGTGTTCTCCGGCAAGCCAGGAAAGACAGATAATTAAAGGTATTGTAGTCTGATAGCTCTTTTGGCCACATGACTGTTGATTATCCATTGTATGGGTGAAGAAGGAATTCTAAAGCAGAACATCATGACAAAGAATTGCAGTGGACAGTTACCTATAGGATCCCATTTGGATGATTTTGATTGTAGTATGAGGAGTGAAACTGGAGAAATGGGGTCATGTTTCAGGGGGACCCAGTTTGGTGCGACACCAGCAATTCAAATGTACAAGTGGGAGCCAGCCTGCTAACATGCAAACTCCAGAGTCTCAGCCTGTTCAATAACAATCTCTTTCCTACACCTCTGCCTGCCTGCTGCATAATTTTTTTTGCTAATGAAACTCTGATGTCTCAGCTGCACTGCACTTGCTACTGCAAAAACAGTTTGTACTGCTTGTATAATGGTTATGGATGGGTTATAAATTAACCCCCTAAAATACAAATATGTGTTTTATGCAGCTATGAACCGGAGATGCCTTTTGTTTTCTGGGTCAGTATGAATTGTGCCTTTGGATTTCTAGGAACTCTATGTGGAGGGAGTTCTGCAGTCATTTGTTCTGAGATGCGGCAGCCCCTAATGAGAGGAAACTCATGTCTTGAGCTCTGTAATGGGGACTTAGCTTCTTTTCTTTCTGGTTACTATTCCTCAAACCAAACAAATTCTTCCTCTTCTGTTAACAGCTGGTGTATAGACATATAGAGCCTGATTCTACTACAATTGAAATCCAGATAATGTTGTCAGTGACCTCACTAAGAGTGGACTCAGAGTCAGTTTTTTAAAATAAGTACCATTTAGCTATGGATGTTGTCTTTCAAAAACCATTGGCCCTCCTCCTCTGACTCTGCTGACTTCAGTGCAATCATATGAGAGTGGATTTTGGCCCACTGAAGCTGGAGATACAGATCTGAGGGCTCACATTACGTACATACATAAAAAAATCCGTGTCGCTACAGGGCCTGTTCAGTAGCCACTTCTCAAATCAAAATATCTCAGCCATTTTAAATGGCGTTTTTATTTTTTGCAAAGACACTCAAAAGCCATTAGAGGGCCATATCGCGTGATCCCTTGCCAGCTTTCAGTGTTCAGATCAAAGCTGGGTTTGAGTTACTGTACCAAAGTGCAAAAGTATCCCAAACTAGTTTACATACATTAAAAGCAAAGAAAACCCCAGCTTTTAAAAAGAAAAGAAAAAGCCACTCATAAAAGAAATGCGTGCTCCCAATCTGAAACCATGTGTCAGCCTAGAGCAACCTGTTAAAGTTGAGTTATGAACCCCCTAGAAAAAATAATCGTTTCTAACGGCGATGCTGTGAAACCCTTAACTAAAGCAGAAGCACGATGGGTGCAGCGTTCCTGCTGCGGCTATGAATAATAAAGGCTTTCTCAATACCTCAATTTGGAGACGTGATCAAAATATATTTTATGTTTATTCCGTGGTCATTAAAATCATTAGTCCAGTCCCCCGCCTAATTAAAAAAAATCAAACTATTTTGCTTGCAACTAATTACAAATTATTAGAATGAACTGTCGGTTGATGTTTAAACTCTGGTAAACAAGCAATTCCAAAACTCACAGGCTATCTGCAATTCACTTGGTAGGCTTGTACTTGACTATGAGCATGAATGCACTCATTAGAGTCATGCTAAAGAGCTTTAAAAAGTCATGAATTGTGCCTCCAAGTCAGCGGTAATTTCAAACTTTTCCAAGCGTGGGAACCAATGGAGCTGCTGAAATACAAGATTTGTTCACATGCAGATCTCATTTTGAGTGCACTTTGACTTTCAGTGTTTGTACAGTGAGTCGCCATCTGGATTGGTGGTCTACACAATGTGGAACTGACATAAAACCACAAAAGCACCATGATAGGAAGTGGGAGCTAGTGGGGCCTGATTCTGCACTGCCTTGCCCATTGTACAATCAATGTAAAGTGTGTGTAAAATGCTACTACTAGTATAAGAAGAAGTCTAAGTTGGTAGCACTTTGTACCCCTTTTTGTACAGGTATAATTGACTACACACGGAGCAAGGCAATGGAAATCCGTCTCAAGAAAGTCTACAAACTTGGGGCCAGACCTTCAGCTAGTGTAAGTCAGTGTAGCCTCATTAAAATCAATGGAGCTATCTAAGGCAATTTACACCAATTGCATGGTGCTGTGTTCTTTCCCATATCTGCTGTTAATTTGCTATTTGGCCTTGAGTAAGTCACTTATCATCTCTGCCTCAGGGCTTGATTCTCATTTACACTAAAACCACTTTACACCATTCTGACAGTGAAAAGGGAAGTTAAAGTGGGCATCAATTATATTCACACCCATTTCAAGGCCTCTTTTACATGCTAGAGTGGGTGTAAAGTGGCCTTAGTATAAATAGGTTTTCAGTTCCCCCATCTATAGAATGCTACAGTAGTACTTACCTCTCTGCCTCAAAGGGGTTTGTGAGGAATGATTAGTTAATGTTTTTATGGTGCTTTGAAAATAAAGGCCATGTAAAATTATATATCACAGAGGACAATGGAGAAAAATACTTTCTTTATCCTTCCTCAAAAGTATAAGAGGACCGAGGGAGAAGCTCTATGTTCATGGAGTCCCAAAACAACATGTCCAGTACCCACAGTTACACCAAAGAGGATAATTGTTTGTTTGTTTGTTTTAAGATGCAGTATAAACTCTCATGCTATCGGACATAAACCAAACACTAAATGACAGGGGTTAAGAAGAAATTAACCTCTCAGCAGGATATTCCAACATTTTCCACAGTGGAATTTTTTTCCAATTCCTATGAAGTACTGGCTACCATCAGACACAAGGCACTGGTATGATCTGGGGTCTATAGCACTTCTTGTGTTCCCTGAAGATGGGGAAAAATTTAAATAAAAAAAAATTTCTATAACCTGGGAATATGAGCATTTAATAGAAATCAAATATCAGGTTTTTCAACAGCTCAACTGAGGAAGACCTGGGAAAGATCCAAATGGAGCTTTTAAGTTTCTTGTGTCTTTTCATAAAGTGTCTATCTAGTTCTTTGTTCTTAAAGATGCACTTTGTTACTCTGATGTTTACCTTCAGTGAGGAAGAACAGAAGACTTCATCTGCCTACAATAAATGATATGGCTAATAATAGCATTTGTACCGGAGTTATCCAAGCAAGACTAGGTTTAATCAAATCGCAGATTCGGAGTCTCAACTGATCAACTGCAGGAGTCAGGAAGAAATTCCTCCCCACCCCCACACCTCACTGCAACTCCCCATTGTACTATATTGCACAACTGGCTAAATCAGAGGCTCTCAAACTTTTTCATTGTGTAGACCACAATTTAATAGAGGGTCCATAATTAATGGACATCTTCTCTTTTGTTCACAATTACATAGATCACTTCACTCCCATTTGTGGGCTGTGACAACTACAGCAATTATCTGTAAAATTAACATAAGGGAAGTGTTGATGTGTTTTTAGCTGTCTGTTGTGTAGTTTAGGAGATGATCACAAAGCCAGCACTATGTGACCAGCTGCTATCTCCAGACCACCAGTAATTGCTCTGTGGTACACAGATGAGATATTAAGAACCATTCGTTTAGCTAGATTAGCATTATAAGGTTCTTTCAAATGCCTCTGAAGTGTCACAATATTTAGTTCTATGGACCAGTGGACTTATCCAGTGTATTAAACTCTATGGGCTCAATCCTGATCTCAGTAATGTGAATGCAATCCCCAGTAAAGAAAGTGTTCCCTGAATAACTGATGGTAGAACATTTCTAGAAAAGTGCTGAAATATCCTTGCAATCTTCTGATGTCTAAGAAAAGAACATGGTGTTTCTTCCCTCATTTCCAAATCACAATTCGATATCAAGCAAACTACAGTGGAGAGAAGAGTGTTAACCATTATGAGAATTCAGCTATAGTGACAAGAGAAAAGGAAAAGAGATTATTCTGGTAGAGTGGCACAAGGAGAGTGATTATAAGGGTACAAGGAGAGTGATTATAAGCCATCGTTCATGGGAACATAATCTTTATAAATTATAAGTAAAGATCTGCTAAGTGCCCAACTGAGTACACTTACTCTTCTGTGCACGTCTGTCCAAGTGCAATAAATACAGATCAAATGTTACTATCCATATAATAACCAAGATCAGATCCAGCACATTTTTATTTTTGAGGATTTACCTGGAATTACATTGTGTTTTATGTTATATTTTTGATGCATCATTTTTAAAAAAAACACAATAATTAAAAACAAATGTAATTGCCAATTTGGACCCAACATCAGCTCTGGGTGCAAAAGGAGGCACTATATCCCAGATGACAATGTTATTCCTATATTTCTGCAATGATTTACTCTGCCATTTATTTTACATACATTTTCTGCTGTTTTCAGTCAGAGTTGATAAATGTCTGAAACAATTAAAATGAAAACATGAAGAACGCACTATTGGCTGGAATTTCAAAGGTGCTGAGCATCTAAAGCTCCCAATGACTTCAGTGGAAATTGTGCATGCTCTTCTCTGAAAATAAGGTATTTATATTCTGTTATAAATTTGTTAGTCGCTAAGGTGCCACAAGTACTCCTTTTCTTTTTGCGAATACAGACTAACACGGCTGCTACTCTGAAACCTATATTCTGTTATGTAATGTTAAAATGCATTGTGTAAAATACATACCAATCCCCCCACCGTGTGATAAGAATATTCAGATTACAAAATCAAGCACTCAAAATACATCAAAGTTAAGGTTGTCTATATAATCTTAACACTGCCCCCTTGCATGTATGTCTTGCAGTCTTTTATTATGTGATCACATACTTTTTTTTTTTTTTTTTTTTTTTACACACAGAGCCCCTGCCTAGTGGAGATGGACTTAAACACTTAATCGCATGCTTAAGCATCTGTTGAATTAGATCCTTGGCACATTTAGTGGAATGAATGCATGAGATAGAAGGTGCTCAGTGAACAAAGCAGCTAGTTCAACATTCTCTTCATGCTTTTCATCCAGTGTGTGGCCGTATGCCTTATTTATTGCCCATCATCCAAACCTGTAGTAAATAAGGAATTCATTCTTTCTTTATAGACTTTTCCATGGTGCTCATCAATGTAGTATCGCCGTACGCAACAAACATTAATGCATTTATCCTTCCTTGGGAAGAATTATTGGCCCAATTTCTCAGATGTGAAACTGAGGCACCAAGGGCCAGATTTTCAAAAGCTTCTAAATGATTTACGCCCCTAAGTCCCATTGAGTGGCAGGATGCCTGGACATCAGTCCCAGTGCCTCAACAATAAGATAATAATTCTTCTTCTTCTTCTAGCAGCAGCCCGCTTCCATCACTCCATCCCATTGAACACCATCCTCATTCTGATGCACACTATAACAACTGCTGTAAATGTGCAGAAATGTGTTCAACTCTAGTCACTACACAGCCAGGTTTTTTTCTCTCGTTTTCTTCTCCAGGCTGCAAAAGTGAATGAGCCAGGGTCCTGCAGAAAAAAGGTCATATAATATACTCACAAAAGGCACAGTTAAAGTTGTCCAAACAACCTTTACTTTGTCATTTCCAGAATGTGGAAGCGCAACCTAAATTTTTTTTAGGCCCTGATTCAACAAAGCACTTGAGTATGTGCTAAGTTTAAAACACATGCTTAAGTATTTTGCTGAATTGAGATGGACTTAAACACATGCTTAAATTCAGCAGAGACAAAACAGAACTTTACTTTCTCCCAAGACCTCTGGTTCAATCTCACATTTCTCACTGTCTGATATATTATCTTGAATATAGCCTGCTCTCATCTCAAATGCAATGCTTAACATTAATCATGTGCTTTGTCATATTACAGCCTTATAATAAGCTGAAAATGTTTCTGTGGAATGCAAACAACTATAGGCATCACTCTAAGATCCACCTTAAATCAGTTTTTTTTTTCTTAACAAAACAGAGACCCTCTGGATTCTTACAATGAAAATCTCATGGGATATTGAACAGATATGGAAAGTTATATGTAATGGGTTAAATGCATTAAGTCCGTTGGAGTACACAAGTGATGAATTTGGCCCAGAGTGTTTGAGATAGGACAGAGCTGTTTTTGCAACACTTATGAGTGTTGGTTTGGAAATCAGTTATCTCCTGCACCTGCTAAGGAACTGCACCAGTGCCAGTTTCCACTACATGTACCTGTCTTTTGACAAAAGAGAATGTGCAGAATACACTTTATGCAGACTTTAAAAAAACAAAAACAAAATAAAAACAGGCCAGATACTCAGTTGCTAATGTAAATTGGCATAAGTACATTGACTTCAAGGAAGCTAAGCTAAATGATTTTATTCAAGCAGAAAATCTGGCCCTATATCTGTTCACAGAATGGTGAATTCTTATGGCAGAATACAAAATGGCACAGTCCAGGCATTGCCAAATCAGATCAGACTTATGCCAGCTACCCCTGAGATTAACTGTCTCTCTTCTTCCACACGTGTAAAACTTTGCTCCAACATCTGTCCAAAAGCAGGTCATTCAGAGAGTGTAATAAAGTATCACAGTCTGAACGTGAAAAACAGAAGCAGGTGTTTATTGAGAAATCTTTTAGCACTAAAAAAAAAAAAATAGGAGAACATGCTGCACTTCTATTTTTCAGATGAGCTACATAGATCAGTTGTGTAGAGTGGTCAAGAAAAATGCCTTGAATCATTTTAGTGGAGAGTCGTGCTCATTTATTACTTTGCTACATTGTTTCTATCTTCCTTTAGGGCCAGATGCTGGTACCTTATTCATATTGAATAGTATCTTACTTCACAAGCAGCCCTACTGATTTCATTCGGACTTCTCAATGAAGTAAGTACCACTCATGTAAGTATATCAGAATCTGGCCGTAAGAAGCAGACTTTGCTTCTCCAAAGCTGAAGTCCATATGCACACAAAAATGGTGCCCAAGCCTTAATCCCAGATCTGAACATTAAGATTCAGGATACCACTGAATCTTGTCTTAATAGTTTATGGACAAAAGAGTTTTATAAACACACATCACAAATAGCATTGTAAATGCTACTGTAAAATTAATATCTGGTTTCAGAATGTACAGGATAAATTGAGCTGTAAAAGTAACCTGATGTAAACAAAGAGGGTCTCTAAAATGTACCATATGAGACAGATTGTGCCACATAGTAATCTATTTTCCATATTTAACATACACTCAGCATCACCTGAACTCAGCTACTGAGTTGCCATCCATATCAGTCTTGTTCCTAGATGTCATGCCCCTGTTAATGAAATCTGGAAGTGAGATTGTCAGTGGACTCAGTGAATGGTAGATGTCAGCCATTGTGTGATGGGCAATCATCCATTGTCAGTTATTTCTGTCTCAGTGAGTAAGCCTTTATTTAAAGCATAAAGTAAGAATGTTGCCAGACCACAGAAACAAGCCCTGAGCTGTTTGCAGGTGCTGCTATTCACAGCTGCCAATTAAACTCCTGACATTTCCATAATGGCCAAGAGGCAAAGCATATGCACTTGATATAAACATTTTTTTGTAAAAATTAATCTCATCTTATCAATACTTCACTCTTTTTCCCGGAGTACATACAACGTCCTACTTAGCCTATTGTTTGTTAGCTGTAGAAAGAGAAATATGAGGTGGAAAGAAGCCAGTGCATTAATTTCCCCAGGACATTCAGTGGATACCAGTGGCACATTTCAGCTCCAAATTGAGGAGGGAAGGCATCTTAGTAAGAAATCCCATCTTCAGAAAAAAAACCTGTGTACCCTCTACCCCCAGCCATGCACACACTCATCACCACTGATTAAAACTAGAAATTGGCCTAAACCAAAATCTTGGATACCCCAGGTGCCCACTCAGAGCCCCTCTGGAGTTACCCAAATAGCTCTATTTGCAGGATTTAGCCCAGAAGCATCCTGGTAAACTTTGGAAATGTGTGGATCCAGATACCAGCTTTGAGGATGGGACCCGTCACGGCCTAAAATAGATCTTTGCTTTATCCACCCCATATGGAAAATAAAAATAATAAAAATCCAGCACCTTTTAACATATACATTATTTTCCTTTGACTGGGAACGAAAACATTGTGTCAGTTCAACTTATTAAAGACATTCATCAGTATCTGCAGCAAATATATCTTATAAATGTAATTTTTATATGTACTCCATAAAAATTGCCGGCAACCAGTGAATTTTTTTTTTTCAGAAAAATATTTTTATGGGGAAAAATTATATATTTCTACAGGAAAAATAAACTGTCTCCTATTGCTATCTGACATTTACAGTTTGGAGGACATAACATTTTTCTGAGGTTCCTTTATTTTTTACTCTCAGCTGTTTATAGTTATTCAGGGGTGTGTTGATCTATAAATAAATATAGAAGAAAGAAAGAGCTGCATTCACATTTCCAAGGAGATTTCATCACTTGCTGATTCCTTCGCTCCATTTTGCTGCAAAGTCTAAGAGAGGCAAAAACAAAAATCAGAAACTGGAAAGACTCAGACATTTTAATACTGTCCTCTCTGCTCCTCATGGTACTGTGGAAGGCAGTATCATTCAAATTTCGTGACTTTTGGTTTATTTTTACATGCACTTCCAACTTGTAATTAAACCAGTTTAAAGCATTTCATGCCATATTGGATGACATTACTTTTTGATGCCAGCATACTTCTGTTATCACATATTTTGACCTGTTACTGAGGCCTATGCTGGTTAAGTTTGTGATTTTTTGCCAACAGTTTTATGCCAGTAAAGCCCTAATGTAGGTTCACTTCACTGAAGCAGAGTAACCTATACTGGTATAAACACTTTTACCAGTATAATTGCATCTAGACTAGGGGGACTTTGCCATTTTAACTGTGCCAGCATAATTAAAGAGGCAAAAAAATTAAGTGCAGACAAAGCCGCAGACTCCATTGCTAAATTTCCCTTGTCTTTGTGCTCATGGCTTCTGTTATTATATCCTTTGAAACCCCCTATTCTTACAGATTTCAGGGACATCTGTTTGAGAGGGAACCCGGGAGTTCCTACTGAACTCAGATGATGACTACAGCAGGTGATTCTGTTTCTTCATGGCAATAATTTTCCTTTTTGTTCAGTCCCTAGAGGAAAAAAGGCAGCATGCTTGAGATCCAAAAAGTAAGTCTTCAAACATCAAAAAAGAATTTCAATCCAGATAATAACTCTCCAGATTCAGAGTGTTGGAGTATGAAGTGTCAAACTACCATGATGTAAAATCTTACTTTGTAACCTGTCTCTTTGTTTTTTTTTAATTATAAGTATTGTAAAAGATTGGATTAATAAAATAAAGTAAAAAAAAATAAAAGAAAGAAAGAAATCTTGGCAGCCATATCCTTCTCTGTGTAAACATGGGCTTATTCCATTGAAGGCAAGATAATTATAATGATCTTACAGTGATGAAAGCAGGAGTAACTGCACGGAAGTCAGTGGATCTATTGACCCTTTTATAAAACTAGGGTCAATGACATCATAATTAGACCTGCTGTGTTTGATTAAAAGGCAGTGGTAAAATATAACTTACACACATTTCTTTGTTCCTCTAGATGCAATAATAAAATAATGATAATAATAATAATAATAATACTCAGTCATGGAGACAAGTATGTAACTGTGGTAAGTAAAAACTATGGTGGCTGGGATTTACAGTGCAATGGGATCTGGGTGTCTAACTCCCATAAACTTCTTTGAAAAATCCCAGCTGGAATATCCATCTTTACAGGACAGTGTGGTTCTAAATGTGAAGATAATTGACCAAATTTTGTTTTACCGGTCTAAAATCCTAATTATGGGCTTGATCAAGCAAAGCGCTTAAATTTATGCTTAGTTTTAAGATCATGAGTAGTTCCACTGAAATCAATGGGATTACTCGTGTGCTTAAAATTAAGTATGTACTGAAGTGCTTTGCTGGATCATGGCCTAACAATCTCCTGGGGACAGGGATTGTCTTTTTGTTCTGTGCTGTACAATATCAGACATAATGGGGTCCTGGTCCATGACTGAGGCTCCTAGGCATTATGAGGAATACTAAATAAATAAATAAATAATATTAATGTTCCACATTTACATTTGTGCAATGGAGAGTCAAATTGGGCAAGGAATGCAGCAGTCAAGGAGAAAAGTGTTTATCAAAAAGCCACAAGCAACTAGTGTTGCTTCCACCAATGCAGTCGGATTTGGTGAGTTCCACTGTTCTCTCCTGCTTCCCAACTGCTTGGAATGCCCAGTTATGATATAGTGTGTTGGCACTAAAAGAAAAGTAACGACTTTCACACTGCCGAGTCTCATCAACAACTTCATGTCTCTTGTGGTTGTCTTCATCCAGGGCTAACTTGTGTTATTACTGGCACTCTTAAAATTGGGATGGTATGTTTCAAATGTTTTTTAAAGCTGAAACACACAAGCTCTTTTATTTCACTTCTGCCCAGTAAGATTATTTCTGCTCCACACATGCAAAGCCTCATATTATGTAAGAAATTAATCATATCAGCGTAAAGTAGCTACTGAAAAATTGCCAAACACCATAAACATTGGTCAAAATGCAGGCCAACCATTTGCACACAGAGGAATTGAAGCTATGGATTCGTTGGAGCAACATGCAACTTTTCAGGATGAATTATAAAGCTTTTCAAACATAAAATGATATCTGAGAGGAATGCATTACCTAAAAGGTTTCGATAAGCATAGAAAAAACGTTAAAATATGCAGGGAGGGATTAATCATGCTCTCTGGTTACTTATACCATGTGGTGTCACACATATTCCCTGATAAATGTCTCTCAACCTCTGCCCAGTCTCATTATTCCCCTCCACACCATAATACAAAGGGCCAGATCCTTGGCTCGTGCAAATCAGCATAGCTCCAGTGAAGTCAACTGATCTTCCCTGGTTTACAATGGCTGGAGATCTGACCCAAGAAATGACAAAAATGTAATGTTATATCTTGTAATGTTGTATCTTATTTATGGATCTGAAACAATAATCCTAGTGGGAGCAGATGTTCCATGACAATGTAGGAGGCTTATGAAATGCAGTTCTGGACACAAAATCTACTCACTGTGGTCAAGGAAGGCATGAAGCCTGCTGTACATGATGAACTTTCGCTGAAATCTTCCTCTTTCATTCATTTCCTTCATTTGGGAGCCAACTGGAATTGCTTAAACTACTTTCCAGCTGCCATATAACTTAAAAAAAGAATAAACTGACATCTTGGATACCTGGAGGATGAAGACAGCCTTCTCTTGGCCTCCCAAAATGGTTATTCACATAAGTGGTCACTTCATTAAAGAAATTTTCATCTGTAACACAAAGAGCTGTGCAGAGAAAGGCAATTCTTTTTTTATGGAAGATTTTGCTACTCAGGTTCGGAACAAAAACCAAAAATTTCAAAATTTTCAGTTAAAGTCAATGAAGCCTTCTCTCCAGGGCAGTTAACCTGGCAGGGTACCCCAGACCAGTGGACCCTGGGGTCTATGACTTGGATACAATCCATGTGGTGGACCACCTCGGAGCCACATGTTCTGGAGGCCCTGCGGTCCCCATGCTCGGGACAATCTGCCTGGCAGGCCACCCTGGAGCTGTGGGCTGCCAGGAAGTCAGATGGGTGAGCTGGCAGGAAAGCACCAAGAGCCCTGCTTAGTTTCTGGAGAAACTTCACTGAAACTATACCATCTCTGCAAAACATTTTGCTTCTGAAAAAATTGGCAAATTCCGACCAAAAAAAAAAAAGTTGAATAAAGTTTAATTGGAATTTTCCTGACTAGCTCTAGTTACATATCTATCTTGCTAGCTCAGTATTGCACTTCACACTGTGGGATCTGAGGGCTTCATAGACACAAGCGGCTAGATCCTACCCAGGCAGTCAATGGAGCTATACAGATTTACACCAGCTGGACATCTAGCCAAGAAAGGCAAAGGGCCAAATTCTTCCCTTTGCCCCCGATCCCTAACCCAAGCCCATGTAGTCAAGTTTGGAACACAGAGGGCGGGGGATTAGGCTGAGCCTTTCAGAGGCTACTATTGCAATCTCAAGGCTTCTGCCATGTTGACCCCTGCTGCTACTGTATCCCTAGTCTGCATGGGGCAATGGCCAGTGGCTATGTATAGTGGTGGCTACACTGGCACTGCTCTGATCCTGCTTTACCTCACCCATGACCCATCTTCAATCCCTGTCATGCATGGATATGGGGAAACCCTGCAAAAGTAGACTGTGCAGCATGCCAGGATACTGACCCCCTGCAAAGCCATCAGCAATCCTGCCCCCCACCTGAGAGGGAGTGGAGGAATCCTCCACAGTTGCAGAGAAAGGAGGAAGAATTTTCCCTAAAGAAGCAGTAAGTCAGTAAAGGGCTATCCCCACTGTCCATAATGGGTAGGAGAATGGAATAGGAACTGAGGGAGAATGGTGGTATGTCATCAACTGTTCTATCCCTGGAATGGCAGTCTAACAGCAGTTTTGATGCAGCATACGTCTCTAAGCATAATTTGCAGGAGTAAAAAAATGGAGTTGACAAATTGGAGGGAATTCACAGAAGAGCTACAAAATGCTCAAGGGATTGAAAGGTTTTAGTTAAGAGTACATATGAATGTACTAAATGTCTACAATTGGGTCATTAACAAAGTATGGGAGAATATGTTAGCTACCTAATATCACATGAAGGAGTAAACCACACCCAGTGGTGAGTAATAGTTTCGGGTGTTCCAAAGAAACAGAGCTAAAAGCGTGGTGATGAAATGAAAGAAAAATGTAGGCTGAATATCAGGGGGAAAGAATCTCTTATCATGAGATCTGTTTAGTCTGGGGAATAGTTCCCAAGAGAAATAGCTAGCCTCATTATTTGAGTTATCTAATGCCAGAGCTTGAAAATACGCAGTAGGGGAAAAAAAATTTCTTGGCAGGGGATGGGAGAATAGGGACTATCCATCTGATCCAGCTCCCATTGATCACAATGGGAGTATTTCCACTGACTTTAATAGGAGTTGGATCAGGCCACATATGACCTAACAGGTCTTTTCTACCTTTAATGTCAGTGATTGTTTGAAAAGACATCTACCAGACATTAACTGGGTTTCTTTTTGGCTGGTATCATGAAAAACAAATGCGTGCCATCAAAATGAACGTGTCAATACTGACATGAAAAAGAAGTATAGCTGACTATGCAACTGATCCTGCTCTATTTATGTAAATGGAAGTTTCAGTGGACTGAGGATGAAGCCCCGCAAAATATACTTCAAATTGTTTTTAATCTTTCATATTGTTAAATCCCTTACAACTGCAAGGAAATGCTACTCAAATTGCAGTTGTATCTATAGTATCACAGCTAGTAAACTTTTGCCATTGTAATGGCAGGGGGATGGGTTCTGTGCATCCCATTTGTTTTGCTTATATAACTAGCACTGGAGAGTCCTTTGGGTTGTGGCTAATAACAAAGCAGCTAAATTTTATATCTGAATTTTTTAAAAAAAGAATAATAAAAGTGGGGTAACATTTTTGCACGTGCCTGGGTGATTTCTTTGCATGTTTGCAACCTACCTAACGGCAAACTTCACTTCATTCTACACTGGTCTAATTAATCTGACAGGACTGGAAACTTGCTCTTCCTGTTCACACTTATTATTCATCTCTTCAGAATGCCCTGTAGGGAGTATGAAGCACAATAAAGTGGTATTTACCAAATCCCTGAATGCTAAATACACCTTTTAGGCTGACTCTGCACAATGCCAGCAGTGAGGAGATCTGACAAAAGGGCAGCCAGAGAAAAGCAATGTTTGCCAGAGCATTGTCTATTTAAGCAAGTCTTCAGCAAGGAAACTGTCTTTCCCCGCACCCCGCCCCTCTTCAAATTCTACAGTGGACTCTGGGGATTCCAATTTATGCCTACTGTATCTGAAAACTTTGCTGTAGCCAAAGCAAATGACAGAGTGATCATACTCAATATGATATTATGTTAGCTCACAAAAGCCACTGGGGTAATTTCATACTGGCATATCTTTTAAACTTTCATCACCTGAATTAGAAACATCATAACACAACATAAAACACATCTGAGAAATCCATTGGAGACAGGAACTCAGAAACATGCATGGTAGAAATAAGAGTGTTGAGAGTTAGAAAATGTTTTGAGAAAATATTGAAATTGAATGTTAAGTTTCCTTTTTAAAGAAAATTCCTATTACAGAAAAGGACTTCTTACAAACGCATGAGGTGATGGCAGAATTTTTTTAAAAAATGCTTCTTTGCACAGTTTAGTGAAGTGCCTCAATCATTTCATATTTTAAAATATAAGAAATTATGCAGGGCATTATATATAAGAAATATAAAGAATTATATATATATATATATAAATAAAGGAATTATAAGGCATTATTAGCAGTTAGGTGCCCTACTTTCATTGCCAATGCCCACTCCCCATTTCTGTCTCAGAAAATCATCCCCTCGGTGAAAAATTAAGGGTAAAATTTTCAGAAGTACCTGAGTGATTCAGGAGCTATATTCAAAAGGAATGGAGACATGGGCATAGCGACAGGTGGGCGTGGGTGGGCTGTGGCCCACCCACTTAGCATTCAGGTCCTCCCAAATCTGAGCAGGGATGTAGCACTGCCACAGCAGCCCGGAGAGTCTTTCGGGCACCTGAAATCTAGGATGGGGCCATGTATCTGCTCTTCAGAAAGCTCCGCTCCAGCAGCTCCACCTTGCCATTTTCTGAGCCGCCCCTGTGCCCAGCTCAGCAGGTGAAGTCCTGTGTGTGGGGGCACCAGGGGTAGGAAGGGGGCATGGCGTTGGGGGAGAAGCTGAGCTAGCACAGTCCGTCATTGCCCATCCACCCAAAAGTCGGAGCCCACTCGAATTTCCACTCCTCGCTACACCACTGAATGTAGACCACCTAGAAGCCTAAATCTGTTTGAAAGTCAATGAGAATAAGACTCCTAGCTGCATGAGTCACTTTGGAAGGTGGGATTTATGGCCAGATTTTCGAAGACATTTAGGTGCCAAAAAATACAGATAGGCACCTGAAAGGATTTTTTCAAAAGTGCCTCAGCAGTTAGATGCTTAACTCCCACTGAAATTCCATTGGCTTCTGCAAAGGTACTTGCCATCTACACTGGTGTAAGGCTTTGGTCCAAAGCCTGTGGAAGTCAGTGGACAGAATCCCATTGATTCCAGTTGGCCCTCAGCAAGAGAAGACTCAGTCAGGCCTATTGTATTTTAGATGGAGCCACAACCTGATTGCTGTGTTTGCAAAAGTAGTCCCACTCGGCCAATTCTGCTCTGAGTTACATGGTGTAAATCCTAGAGTAATCCCACTGATTTCAAGAGAATTATTTTGGGATTACATGTGGGGCAATGGAGAGTAAAACTGGGCCCTTTGACTTCAAGCGGACCAGTATATGAAAAAGGAGAGCAAGGTAGGGCCTTTGATATGTTACTTAAGAAAGATGGTTCCTGAAACTAATTAATCCTTGAAAAGATCATTTGATCTATTTTTAATTGTTCATTTTAGTCAAGCATTATTTGAACACAAGTCAATTTGCAATTTCATTAGAGTACAGAAAAGGCCTGGGGTATATTCCTGGTAAAAAGAAAAAAAAAATCTCTGGCAAAATTTCATAAAGGATGTTAATCCTCCAATTAATTTTATGTATCAAGAAAGAATTAATGTGTCCTGCTAGTTAAGCAGAAGTCATTTTGCCAAGAAGTGCATTTTGTCATACCTTTCCCTCCAGGAAAACCTTTCTTACAAGCTTTGTGGCAAAATACCCTGGTAACTAATGACTAGCTTTGAAGCAACATTCACAGACCATTTGCTTTGATGACATTTGGAGTTTTTTTCTCTACTCATTCCGAAGTCTGTGGAAGTATAGTACCCTCACTGCACAGCCTTTGAAAACTAATCAATATAGTAAGATTTGTCAGGTTGCAGCTGAGGACCATCACAGCTTTTAACTCCCTTCTTGGTTGCCCTGTTGTACATGTTTTAAAGTTAAACCTTATGAAGAGATTTGAGTAAATTATACTTACCATATTCATAGGCAGGAAAGTGTGACCCAGCTTTTCTTCCACGTTTTAACTTCAAAAGCTCATAATCTGTCAGTTAACCTTCCATAAAACTAAAATGATATGGTCATCATACAATAATCTGGTGATTGATTGTATCTGACAAAAAGTCATAAATAGTGAATAGTTTGTCAGTTACACCTGTGAAAATTAGAACACTGCAGAAGAAAACAAAAAGAACATGTTCGGGCAAACTAGTAGTGAAACAACTGGCTTGATTCTGAGCTCACTCTTACTGTTGTACATCCAGGGTGACTCCATTGACGTCAGTCGAACCAATCTAAATTTACAGCAGCGTAATGGAGATTAGAATATGGCCCTTGGAGTTTTATTTTTATTGTAACTTTTAACTCTTCTTTAATCAATGCTAAAATCTTTAGGTCTGAGTTCTCATTTCAATGGCTTTGTGTAATGTGTCTCAACTGTGCCTCATCTAATTTAATAAGATGCAAGCTAAGGAAGTACTTAAGTTACTTATCAAGGGTTTCGGATGACACATTATTATTGTACTCAGAAGTCAATATTTGCTAATCATGTTAGTACAGAAACTGTTCCAAGTCTACAATTATTGGATTGCAAAAACCTTTAAGATTACTTGAACCTATCTTCCTCCTCTTCCCCCTTCCCTCCCAATCCCCCCGCGTGCCCAGCATTGAACCCCCTCTGTCTGTCTCCTGGAATGGACAAATCAACGCCATGATAAGAAAAACCTGTCTTGTTCACAGATTCATGCTGAAAAGCTATTAACATTCTCAACCCTTGTTTTTAGCCATTGGTCTGGTTGGTTAGAATCTGATCCATTGACTACAATGGAAGCAGTGTGTGCTCAGCACCTTTCATGATCATGCCCTCCTGTCTCTCGCAATAGTATGATCTCAGACCAATAAGTCACATCTTTGCACAAAACTCCAGTTGAAATCACATGGAACAACAACAGATTGCGATTCATAGATACTAAGGTCAGAAGGGACCATTCTGATCCAGTCCGACCTCCTGCACAGCGCAAGCCACAGAATCTCACCCACCCACTCCTATGAAAAACCTCACCCATGTCTGAGCTATTGAAGTCCTTAAATCATGGTTTAAAGAATTCAAGGAGCAGAGAAGCCTCCCTCAAGTCAACCATGCCCCATGCTACAGAGGAAGGCGAAAAACCTCCAGGGCCTCTCCAATCTGCCCTGGAGGAAAATTCCTTCCCGACCCCAAATATGGCAATCAGCTAAACCCTGAGCGTATGGGCAAGATTCACCAGCCGATACTACAGAAAATTCTTTCCTGGGTAACTCAGATCCCATCCATCTAATATCCCATCTCAGGGGATTTGGCCTATTTACCCTGAATATTTAAAGATCAATTACTTACCAAAATCCCATTATCCCATCATACCATCTCCTCCATAAACTTATCAAGTAGAATCTTAAAACCAGATAGATCTTTTGCCCCCACTGCTTCCCTTGGAAGGCTATTCCAAAACTTCACTCCTCTGATGGTTAAAAACCTTCATCTGATTTCAAGTCTAAACTTCCTGGTGGCCAGTTTATACCCATTTGTTCTTGTGTCCACATTGGTGCTGAGCTGAAATAATTCCTCTCCCTCTCCTGTATTTATCCCTCTGATATATTTATAGAGAGCAATCATATCTCCCCTCAACCTTCTTTTAGTTAGGCTAAACAAGCCAAGCTCCTTAAGTCTCCTTTCATAAGACATTCCTCGGATCATCCTAGTAGCCCTTCTCTGTACCTGCTCCAGTTTGAATTCATCCTTTTTAAACATGGGAGACCAGAACTGCACACAGTATTCTAGGTGAGGTCTCACCAGTGCCTTGTATAATGCTACTAAAACCTCCTTATCCCTACTGGAAATGCCTCTCCTGATGCATCCCAAAACCGCATTAGCTTTTTTCACAGCCATATCACATTGGCAGCTCATAGTCATCCTATGATCAACCAATACTCCAAGGTCCTTCTCCTCTTCCGTTACTTCTAATTGATGCGTCCCCAACTTATAACTAAAATTCTTGTTATTAATCCCTAAATGCATAACCTTACACTTCTCACTATTAAATTTCATCCTATTACTATTACTCCAGTTTACAAGGTCATCCAGATCCTCCTGTATAATATCCCGATCCTTCTCCGAATTGGCAATACCTCCCAGCTTTGTATCATCTGCAAACTTTATTAGCACACTCCCACTTTTTATGCCAAGGTCAGTAATAAAAAGATTAAATAAGATTGGTCCCAAAACCCATCCCTGAGGAACTCCACTGGTAACCTCCCTCCAACCTGACAGTTCGCCTTTCAGTAGGACCCGTTGCAGTCTCCCCTTTAACCAATTCCTTATCCACCTTTTGATGTTCATATTGATCCCCATCTTCTCCAATTTAACTAATAATTCCCCATGTGGCACGGTATCAAATGCCTTACTGAAATCTAGGTAAATTAGATCCACTGCATTTTCTTTATCTAAAAAATCTGTTACTTTTTCAAAAAAGGAGATTAGGTTGGTTTGGCATGATCTACCTTTTGTAAAACCATGTTGTATTTTGTCCCATTTACCATTGACTTCAATGTCCTTAACTAATTTCTCCTTCAAAATTTTTTCCAGGACCTTGCATACTACAGATGTCAAACTAACTGGCCTGTAGTTACCCGGATCACTTTTTTTTCCCTTTCTTAAAAATAGGAACTATATTAGCAATTCTCCAATCATTCGGTACTAATCCTGAGTTTACAGATTCATTAAAAATTCTTTCTAATGGGCTTGCAATTTCAGGTGCCAATTCCTTTAATATTCTTGGATGAAGATTATCTGGGCCCCCCGATTTAGTCCCATTAAGCTGTTTCAGTTTCGCTTCTATCTCAGATATGGTAATATCTACCTCCATATCCTCATTCCCATTTGTCATGCTACCATTATCCCTAAGATCCTCTTTAGCCTTATTAAAGACTGAGGCAAAGTATTTGTTTAGATATTGGGCCATGCCTAGATTATCTTTAACCTCCACTCCATCCTCAGTGTTAAGCGGCCCCACTTCTTTCTTAGTTTTCTTCTTATTTATATGGCTATAGAACCTTTTTCTATTGGTTTTAATTCCCTTTGCAAGCTCCAACTCTACTTGACTTTTAGCCTGTCTCACTTTATCCCTACATGTTATGACCTCAATTAGGTAGCTTTCCTTGCTGATCCCTCCCATCTTCCACTCCCTGTATGCTTTCTGCTTCTTCTTAATCACCTCTCTAAGATGCTTGCTCATCCAGCTTGATCTACAACTCCTTCCTATGAATTTTTTCCCCTTTCTTGGGATACAGGCTTCTGATAGCTTCTGCAGCTTTGATTTAAAGTAATCCCAGGCCTCCTCTACCTTTAGATCCATAAGTTCTTCAGTCCAATACACTTCCCTAACTAATTTCCTTAATTTTTGAAAGTCAGGCCTTTTGAAGTCAAAAACCCTAGTTGCAGATTTATTTTTGTTAATCCTTCCATTTAGTTTGAACTGAATTAGCTCATGGTCACTTGAGCCAAGATTGTCCCCTACAACCATTTCTTCTATGACATCCTCGCTACTCACCAAAATTAAATCTAAAATGGCATCCCCTCTAGTCGGTTCAGCAACTACTTGATGAAGGAATCCATCAGCTATCGCATCTAAGAAAATCTGAGCCCTATTATTATTACTAGCACTGGTCCGCCAGTCTATATCTGGGAAGTTAAAGTCTCCCGTGATCACGCAGTTTCTATTAGTATTTACTTTATTAAAGACATTAAAAAGGGCTCTATCCATATCCAAATTAGATCCCGGAGGTCTATAGCACACCCCAAGCACTATCGTAGGAGAGGCTTTACTAGTTTTCTTCCCCAATGTAATTTTTGCCCAGACGGACTCTGTCTTATCCATTGCATCGCTTCTTACTTCTTTACATTCTACCTCATCGATATACAATGCTACTCCACCACCTTTACCTTTGTTTCTGTCTTTCCTAAACAGCACATACCCTTCAATACCTGTAGTCCAGTCATGACTACTATTCCACCATGTTTCTGTTATCCCTATAATATCTGGTTTCACTTCCTGCACCAGTAGCTCTAGTTCCTCCATTTTGTTACCTAGGCTCCTCGCATTGGTTTACAACCATCTTAATTTTTGCTGTTTGGCCTCGCTCACATTTTGTACCCTATTAGGCACAGTCATTCTACAGCCAGTATAACCTATTAGACTGGTATCCACACTGCCCTCGCTCCTTATATACATTCTCCTACCCACGGCTGTATCCTTTCTTACTTCGTCTTCTTCCCTCTCAATGCTAAAATCTGGCGTGGAGATTTCCTGGACATCTCCCAACCATCTCCCCCTAATTCCTAGTTTAAAGCTCTCTTTATCAGTTGTGCCAGCCTCGATCCTAGAAGTCTATTTCCTTCCCTACTCAGATGAAGTCCATCCCGAGAGAACTGTCCTCTGTCCGTGAATGCCTCCCAGTGGCCATACATCCCAAAGCCCTCCTTATAGCACCACTGCCTAAGCCATCTGTTGACAGTCATAATCTTGTGACACCTTTGTTGCCCTTCTCTAGGAACAGGAAGGATCCCGCTAAAGATCACCTGAGCCTCAATTTGCTTAAGCGTCTTCCCCAGCCTAGCATAGTCTCCCTTAATACTTTCCAGTGAGAATCTAGCCGTATCATTTGTTCCCACATGAAGGATAATTAGGGGATTCTTTCCTGCTCCCTTTAGGATTCTTTTCAACCTCAGGTCTACATCCCGTAACTTAGCACCTGGAAGACAGCACACCCTTCTATTCTCTGGATCAGCTCTAGTTACAGGCCTGTCTATTCTTCTCAGTAAAGAGTCCCCGATCACATAGACCTGCCTTTTCCTGGTGACGGTGCTATTCTCCAGTCTCTCCCCTGTTCTCTTTGGCTGCAAGTTCTTTCCATTCCTATTTTCCCTTATAATCCTCTTCAACCCATCCTGTATCCTCCTGGGGCTCATATTTGGTGTAGTCTCCCTTGACTCTTCCCCTTTTCGTATAGGACTAGCCGCTCTTCTCTTCTTCCTTACCCTTTCACCTTCAACAAGTACCTGCTGAGCCCCTTCTTCATTTTCCAACTCTGCAAACCTATTCCTAAGCTCTATTTCTCCTTCACTAGCCCATATTTTCCTCTGCCTGGTTCTTTTAGTCACATGCTTCCACTGACCACTTTCCTCACCCAATCTCCCCTCAAAATTCCCCAGCCCTGCTTCCATCCGTGAGTCTGAGCTTTTCCCTTCAGATACCTCATATCTTTGCTCCATCATCTGCTGAAACCCCTTCCTAAACTCAACGAGACTTTCCACCTGCATCTCCAAACCTCAGATCTTTTCCTCCATCAGCTCTATCAGACGGCATTTCATGCAGAAAAAACTCTTACCAGATCCCTCCTCCAGGATCATGTACATACCACAGCTTCCACATCCAGTCATCCTCAGTGTGTCTTCCAGTACAGGAATCACTCCCACAGCTGCCTCTGTATCTGTCATCGCCTTCCCACCTAAATCCTGTTAATCTGGGAAACACAAGCCACACCAAAAAGACCACCCCCCCCAGCAAAAGCAAACCCCAAACAAGCACCACAATACAAACTCCCACTCAAACTCCCCTGTTTAGAGCTCTGTTTGCTAACTCCTGTGCCACTACAGCTGTCTGTGCCACTGCCTGACTGGCTGGCTACCTTTATAGGACCTCTAGTCAGAAGCCCCACCCCCTAAGCAGGGCTCATCAGCTCTCCCAGCACAATTGTAGAGGGTTGCGTCTGTCTTTCCCTGTCAGACCCAGAGGGAGGCCATCACCCTTGCTGTTGCGTCTCTGTAAAGACTGGTGTAAAGGGGAATTAGCATCCTTGGAGGCTCTGACCCTCTAGGGAGGGCCAAACACCAAACAGTCTGGGGGTTCAGAACCCTCAGGTGGGGGAGATCCCACCGAA
Organism: Dermochelys coriacea; assembly: GCF_009764565.3. Classification (NCBI taxonomy): domain Eukaryota; kingdom Metazoa; phylum Chordata; order Testudines; family Dermochelyidae; genus Dermochelys; species Dermochelys coriacea. The sequence continues at coordinate 193,616,263 of NC_050070.1, forward strand.
ACACACTGACCAGTATTCTGGCCATACAATTGACTATTCTGTGGCAGCAGGTAGGAGGCATCTGTCTCCTTCACTAACTCTGGCCCAAATGAGCTGCAGGATCCACCTTTTATATTGCCTTTATAGTCCTGCCCCTCTGTTTCTGGTAGGGTGAGTGTAGTAGGCCTGGCTGCGCCCACCCCCTGTGGTTCCTCATTGTCAGGTCTGGAGGGAAGCCATGCCCCCGCCCTCGCTATACATAGCCCCTCAAGTTCAGCCCCTGACCTTCAGGGATGGCTTAGTCTCCGTCTTCCAACCATGACAAGGAGTCCGCATTTGCATATTTCTTCCCGTCAGGATGCTGCACAATAAATTCAAAAGGTTGGAGGGTAAAGTGCCACCGCATCAGCCTTGCATTGGTGTCCTTGATGGTTTGGAGCCATTTGCAGGGTGCGTGGTCCATCAGTACGATGAAGGGCCTGTCCAAGAGGTAATAACAGAGGGCTTCTGCTGCTCACTTGACTGCTAGGACTTCTTTCTCAATGACCGCATAGTTGCGTTCCTGGGGAAACAGCTTCCAGCTGATGTAGAGGACTGGGTGTTCCTGCCTGTCCATGTTCTGGAAGAGGAAAGCACTGAGTCCTACCGTGGAGGTATCCATTTGGACAATGAAGCCACAGGTGAAGTCAGGGCTGTACAGGTTCTTGGCAAGCTGGTCCTTCAGTGTCCAAAAAGGCTCTTCACATTTGGGTGACCAGCGTACCTGATGCAGGCTGCCCTAAGTGAGTAGGTCGGTCAGGGGTGCGGCAATTATGGCAAAGCCAGGAATGAATCGTCAATAATACCCCATTAGTCCCAGAAATTGCATCAGTTGTTTCTCAGTGGTCAGGGCTGGGTAGTCTTGTATAGCCTGTACCTTCCCAACCAGATGGTGCACCTTATCTTGCCCAAGGAGTAACCAAGGTAGGTGATCTCTTGCCAACTGATACATCACTTCTTAGGGTTTGTAGTCAGTCCTGCCTCCCGGAGGGTCCTCAGGATGGCTGCCACTTGGTTCAGGTGGTCTTCCCAGTGGCGACTGTAGATCACATCATCAAAATAGGCCATGGTGTACTCTATGTGGTGCTGCAGCAGACAGTTCATCAGCCTCTGGAAGGTCATGGGGGCTCCATGAAGGCCAAAGGGCTTCTTGGTAAGTTGGTAGAACCTGCTGGGTGTAGCAAAGGCTGTCTTTTCCTTCAGCCTGGGTTCCAGCGGGACCTGCCAATCGCCCTTGGTCAGATCCAGGATAGTGATGTAGCGGGCCTCTCTGAGTCAGTCGAATAGCTCGTCAATCCAGGACATTGGCTATATGTTGAATTTGGAGACAGCGTTCACCCTCCAGAAATCGATGCAGAACCGGAGGGTCTCCTCTGGCTTGGGGACCAGGATTGTTGTTGTGCCACTCGCTCTGTGACTTCTTGATGACCCCTAGATCGGCCATTGCCTAGACCTCTTGCTCTACCACATCCCACATTTGGTGCAGGAGGGGTCTCGTCGCCTCGCAAACCATTTTCCCAGGGTTGGTCTGAATGGTGTGCTGGACCAGGGAGGTCTGTCCAGGTAAGGCTGTGAAGGTTTTAGAGAAGGCCTATAGCAGCCGCTTGGTCTGCTTCCACTGCTCTTCTGTGAGGGTGTCCCCAAGCAGGGGATCTTTGGTCTTGGCTGCTGCGGGGACCTGGGGCCCCAGTTCTGGTTCATGGAGGTATAGAGGCGATCAGCAGGCTCTCCCCATGCCCATTCCCCACTCATGCCACAGTTTCAGGAGGTTCACATAATATATTTGGTGAGTTTTTTTCACCATCTGGCCGCCAGAACTCATAGATAATGGGCACTGCCTGGTGGATCACTTTTTATGGGCCTTGTCATCAAGCTAAGAGCTTGGACTCCTTTGAGAGTAGTAGTACGAGGACCCAATCACCTGGTTCAAAGGTCTAAGTCCAAGCTCCCCATTGCAATTTGTGCTTGGGCCCCCTGTGTGGCCTGCAAATTCTCCTTCTCTAAGTCCCTGGTCCAAGCCAGGTACTCTTGCAGCTGCAGTACATACTGTAGGAGTCCATGGGTCCAGGATGGGGTCTCTTACTAGGTGTCCTGCATAAAGTCGAGCAGACCCTGAGGCTGTCAACCTACAGTAGCTCAAGTGATGAGAACTTGGTGGGGGCTTGCATTGCCTTCCTAATGGCAAGCAGTAAGGGAAGAAACTGTTGATCCCAGTGGCACAAGTCCTTAAGTGGGAACTTCCAGAGCATATATTTGAGGGTCTGGTTGAACCACTCAACCAGTATGTCCATCTGAGGGTGGTAGACTGACATCTGCAGCTTTTTGATCCCTAGGAAGCCGCAGACTTCACGGAGCAGCTGGGAAGTGAAGTTCATCTCCTGCTCCATAAGGGTCTCCCGGGGTAAGCCCACCAAGGCAGAGATCTTCAGGGGTTCTTTTGCGATGGTCCACACAGTGGCGTTCCTTGGGGGTGGGCAGCCTCTGGAAAGCAGGTGGCTTAGTTCATCACTACTAGAATGTAGTGGAAGCTGGTGATGCTTTTGATGAGGGGCTCCACCAGGTCCATTGCGATCCTCTCAAAGGGCATCCCTACCAGTGGCAAGAGGATCAGCGGAGCTTTCTGTAAACCCAGGGACACCAACAGTTGGCACTCTGGACAGGAAGCGCAGTAATCCTCGAAATCCTGGTAGGTGCCCAACCAGAAGAACCAGGCCAAGACCAAGGCCAGGGTCTTCTCTTTTCCCAAATGGCCAACCCTGGGGACTTCATGGACTAATCCCATTACTGCCTGCTGGTGACACTGTGGCATGACCAGCTGGAAATGGGGCTCACAGGTCCGAGGATTTCAGTTGACCCACTACAGGTCAACTCGAACTGCGGCCACAGAGCCACTCACTGTGGGTCCTTCACCACCCCACCAATATAGGCTATTTTTTCATAGGCCCGGCTGAGGGTGGGGGTTCTCTCTTTGGCCCCAGATGAAGTTGACTCCCACGTCCAGGCGGGCTTCCCTGCTGTCCGACCACGGTGGCTTGTTTCCTGCTGGGGCATCGAGGGTCCCAAGTGGAGTTGGTGGGTCACTTGGGTTAGTCTTCTTAGGCCCCTTGGCCTTGCCCTCAAGGGGGTCTCCCTCAAGGGCCATCTGCGCCAGTGGGTCCCAGAGGCTCGTGGTTTGCAGAATCTAAGTGAATTCTGGCCAGTCTTGACTGAGAATGACAGGTTGGGCAGCTTTGGGGTGACTCCCACTGTCATTACCCGGGTCACTCTGTCCACAGTTAGCGGTACCCAGGCAGTTGGACACAACTTCACATTCCCATGGGTACAGAGGAGTCGAATCTGGCCCAATGTGAGGTTGCTTGCAGGGTGAGTCTCTGACACACCAGGGTTTGCCCACAGCCAGAGTTTACCAGGGCATGCACTTGTTGCATGCCAAGGACCATGGTGACAGTCACCTTGACAGCAGGACGCAAGCGGGTGTGGGCCTTTCTGGTATAAACCTGGGCAAAGGAGCAATCCATGGCTGGGCATTGTTGCTGGAGGTGTCCCAATTGACTGCAAGCAAAACAGGGTCCAATCTCAGTGGGGCCGGCCTGGGCCTTGGGGTTCTGTGGGTGATCTGGAGGGCTCTGGTTCAGGGATTTCCCTCCTCCTCTGCGGCCTGCTACTACAGCCTTTGTCATGGCTAAAGTCTGGCCGGGTCGCTGTCTTAGGGCTGGACTGTCTTTCCAAGCTTGGGGCAGGTAAGGGTCCAGGCACTATTGGGGGCTCTGTGGCCAGAAAATCCTCCATTTGGCTGACTGCCACCCTTAGGGTGGGAGAATATGAATGAACTGCTCACAACCACCTGCTTGGCTACTTCAGTGGCAGAGTTGGAGCCACCGCCAGCTGGTGTCCTTGAGCTCCTGTGCCACAACTTGGGGTTGGGCCCCCAGCGGATAGGTCTTCCCCCAAAACTGGTGCTGAAAGGTTTTTGGGGTGATGTCTAGAGCATTCCGGATGGCCATCTTTACTGCTCTGTAGTCATGGCCCTTGTCGGGGAACTGCAATAAGTGTCCTGGACTGCCTCCGTTAGGTAGGGGGCAAGAGTGTGGCCCATTGGTTCAGTGGCCATCCAGCTGCTGATGCGACCAACTATAATGTTATCAGGAAGGCTTCTGGGTCATCTCCAGGCCCCATCTTTGTGATGTGTACTGACATCACAGGGCTCTCCACCCACTATTTTATAAGCTTATCCAGCTACATCATAGTTACTCGGGTGGGCAGCGGGCTAGAAGCATGTACATTCCCCTCATCTAAGGGGTTGGGTGTTGCCTGCATTTTCTACCACGTGTAGAGGGTCATGTCCGTCCCTCCCTGTCAGACTCGGAGGGAGACCACTCCCCCTTGCTGCTGCATCTTTGTAAAGACCAGCATAAAGAGGAATTAGCAGCCTCAGAGGCCCTGACCCTCTAGACAGGACTGAACATCAAACGGTCTAGGGGCTCAGGCTGTCAGGCAGGCCAGAGCACCAAAGAGTCTGAGGAGCTCAGGCTCTCAGGCAGAGAAGGGCCATAGGCAGTCTTTCACCCGGCTTCCTGCTCAGGCAGACATTAGAGAAATGCAGGCCTCCCAACCTATGGTATATAGGTGGCTGCCTCACCCCTGGGCCCACCCTACTCCACTGGGTCCCAACCCAGGGCTCTGACTGTGGCAGAGGGCTCCACCACTAGGTCAGGGGGGATCCCACCAATGCTGACCAGTATTCTGGCCGTACAAATGAACTATTATCTGGTTTTCCTGGTCTACTTCCTATGATCCCTTCATTGGGTAGCTTCGCTTCGTGCGGGTCCTCCGTCTACCCGGGGTAAACAGCTAGTGGCAGTTCCAGCAGCTCTTTGGCTGTCCTTGTCAGCTGGCAGATCTGACAGTCCCTTCAGGACCTTGGTGCTGCAGAGGTGCCCCTCAAGCGCAAGCCCTAGCAGCAGATAGGAGGCGTCAGTTTCCTTCACCAGCACCACCTTTTATACTTCCTGTTCTGCCCCTCTATTTCCAGCAGAGTGGGGATGGCTTGCCTGGCTCTGCCCACCAGGGGTGAGCAGTGGTTCCTCTCCCTCGATACAGTGACCCTACGCTGTATGCTATGAGACCAGTTTGTTCTTGATTACTCACTTCATTTCAATGGGACTACTCATATAAATAAGTGAAATAGGTCCAGATCTGCAACAGGATATAGGCACCTAACTCCCAGGCACTAGGTACCTAAATACCCTTGTGAATCTGGGCCTAAGTCCCTTATAGTGACAGACGAACGCCCATCACTGACAGTCATTTTTAGTTTATTGTACATAATGGAACATTTTAAAAATATGCAACATAGCTTCCTTTTTGTGTTTTAAAGCTGTTGCTGAATTTGGTGCTTCTAACATGAAAAATGAGATACAGTTCCTAGAGCCAAGAATAACATGAGCAGGTGATATGCAAGCTTACCACATGCAGCGCGGTCAACACAGTTTCATCCTATCTTTGTCACATTTCTGATATCCCAGTCCAGGGCTGCCCCTGAACAGACTGAGCACTGCAAAGTGTGACAGAGTGTGTGGTGATTTTGTGATATATTCATTCAAAACCTGGCTCAGAAGGTCATATACATTTCACTTCTGACCTCAGGTAGGAGTTAACTCAGACCTCTTGGGAGTGGAAATAGTGGGTCACCCACTTCCCAAAGCACATTATTGGAGTTAGGATATAAAGGGAGTTATTATCCACTCCATTATGTCAGTGTTAAACCAGTGTGCTACACTGGTTTAAACAGTGTTATGCTAACTTATGTGTTATGGTGTAGCAGAGTAGAGAATCAGGCCTATTAAGTGTAGAATAGGCTAGATTCTGATCTCCATTACACTGGTTTAAAAACAGAGTAATGCCATTGTCTTCAGTGGAGTTACACCAGTATATGGGAGAGCAGAACTGGAAGCCATGGGCCTGATTCATCACTGAATTACTTGCAAAACTGGAGTAATGAGGTGGGAGATAAAACTGGAGCAATGCAGAGGTAAAACAGGCCCATTAATATTTGGAGTATGACTTCATACAGATTACTCAATCAGACTGTGAGTGCATTGGTTTTGTTCCAAATGTATAGAACACACCATCAAAATAATAACAAAAAAAATGTCTGCTATTTTGAGTATTGTGCTATCCTGTGCCTCTTAGATCAACCCAGAGATTTAGATAATCTGATGCTTATTTTACAAAACCAAAATGACACATCCTGTTTAATATTCCAGTTACTGTTGAACTGTTCATCTGAATATGTTAGTGGTGACTGTCTCATAAGCCTTGCATCTTAAAGTCTCTAAGCAGTAATTCATTATCCTCAGGTCATATTTTTGTATTCATTCAATTTAAAATATGGGACACTTTTCACTTTAAAGGTTTTTTTTAATCAAACATTATTTTATGCACGGCTTTTAACATACTAATTGATTCATTTAGATCTGCCCTTTACAGAGTGAGTTGCTAATTCCTTTTATTCTTTTTTCTATAGGTCAATGATGCCACTTTTAATACATTGTGGAAACACTTTTAAAATACATTTCCATGTGTGTATTTACTTGCTTCAGTCAGTTTTTAATCCAGGAAATGATGTACTAATTTCTAAACAGTCTGATGACTTCTTAGCAGCCTATACAAAACCAATTTGATAGTCTCAACTCAGCTCCAGGTTTCCACATCACAAGTGTAACCTTTGAAATTAGCACTAATTAACATCCGTATTGGTAGTTTCAATGGAGAAGCCATTCAACAAATGGATATACAAGATAAAAAACCTGCTGTATGAGAGGCAATGGGAGTTTAGTCATGGACTTCAGTGAGGTCAGGATTTCACTCATGGGATGTCTACACTGCAATTAAAAACCCACAGCTGGCCTGTGCCAGCAGACTCGGGCTCACTGGGCAAGGGCTGTTTCATTGCAGTGAAGACTTCTGGGTTTGGGCTGCAGCCTGAGCTCTGGGACCCGCCCACCTTGCAGGTTCCTTGAGTCCGGGCTTCAGCCCAAGCCCAGAACTCTACCCTGGATATCTTAGAAGTGGACTATCAGTTTTATGAGTCCTCCAGGAAATTTGTCTTCAAAACCAGTATATGTAGCAGTATGTGGCAGTATACATGGCTGTGGCTGTTGACACAGGCTCCTGATTCCATCCAGGTAGCACATTCCCCGATATCTGTAGACCTCTCCCATTTTCAAGATGAAGTCAGAGACCAAATGTGAGACCAGACATGCAAACTGAGATGAGGTTGGGTCTTTTCACCTTACTATGAGTTGTGGACTGAGATGTACGTGGCCTTCCTTCTCAAATTAACACATGGCACTTTGGGAAAAATTTGAAAGGCGTCTTCTTTACTGTGCATACAACTTTTGTGTATGTGCCTAACAGTAAGCACAAAACTCCAGAGCGATACATGCAAAATTGGCAAAACTTTCCATAACATCTGGCTCAGCGGAGTCCTGGAGCATTCTGTGGGATTATGGAGAAAACTAATCCTCCTCCCTCCCAAGCCACTGAGCAGCAAGGTAATGGTAACCACTCTGCAGTGACTGCTCCAGCCATGGATTAATCTGTGCTAGCCTTGCACCTATCCTCATGGACAGGGAAGGATTATAAAAATCGATGTAGTCACAGACCTTTTGACCCATCCCAACCCCTAATTTTAACCTACTACACCCACTCCTTCCTCCCAACTCCATGCCGTGTAACAGCATTGAGGAAACACCCCTCCACCCTTCTGTGGAGCCAGACTCTGTGCTGCACAAGAGGTATGTACCCCTTGTTCTGGTTCTCCACATCCCAACACTATTTGTGCTGTGGAACCACACTCGAAGGAAGCAGGATCATAGTGCAAAAATTCCTGTCAACACACACAAATGGATGGATGCACAAAGGCTGTGGGGAAAATTCATAAGGCTCTTTTGACAAACTGATCTCCACATCAGAGTGCTTTCCTGACATGAGCCAGGGCAATAAATCACAGCAAGCATCAACAAGGAGACTGGACCCATGTTTGTGATTCACATCTATACAAGACTTTTTCTGAGGACACTGACAAATCTGGCTAGATATCACCTTTTGAATCAGAATTGTATAACAGATACTTGATTGAAGATAGTGGGTATAAGTTCACAAAAGGGATACAAACCATGCCAGCACCTTCCCTACTCTGCCACCTTCCACTGTTAGGATCTAGCCAGTTTTTTTCAATAACAAGACCTCTGGCTTCCTCTCCCATACCTGTTCTTCCTGTTATTCCACCCTCTGTTCCTTCGCTCTTATATCTGATTCCAGGGTTTCTCATCTACTATATGTTTCTAGCCGAACCCTTTCACCTGTTCCCTTGAACTTCCCTTCTTGTCTCCTATTATCTCTGGCTCCCTCTCTAATTACTCCCTTATCCTTAACTGCTCTCTCTCCCGCTTCTGGCTCATGTTTCTCTTCCTTCAAACAAATTGTTTCCTCTGTCTTGAAAAAACTTTTCCTCAGTTTACTCTCCCTCTTTATCAATTTATTTCCTCCTCCCCTTTGTCTCCAGATTATTAGAACATGCTATTTACTCCCATTGCCTTGACTACCACTCCTTTTGCTCTCTCCTTTATCCCTAGCCACTCTCTGCATTCCACAAAAAACATCATCACCAAAATCCTAAATCTAAAGGCCACATCTCTCTTCTTCTCTTTTTTAGAGACTAACAAATTTATTAGAACATAAGCTTTCGTGAGCTACAGCTCACTTCATCGGATGCATACAGTGGAACATATAGTGGGGAGATTTTATATACACAGAGAACATGAGACAATTTGTGTTACCATACAGACTGTAACAAGAGTGATCAGGAAAGGTGAGCTATTACCAGCTGGAGAGCGAGGGGGAGGAACCCTTTGTAGTGATAATCAAGGTGGGCCATTTCCAGCAGTTGACAAGAACAGTACGGGGGGAAATAAACAAGGGGAAATAGTTTTACTTTGTGTAATGACGCATCCACTTCCAGTCTTTATTCAAGCCTAAATTAATTGTATCCAATTTGTAAATTAATTCCAATTCAGCAGTCTCTCGTTGAAGTCTGTTTTTGAAGGTTTCTTGTTGAAGAATTGCCACTTTTAGATCTGTAATCGAGTGACCAAAGAGATTGAAGTGTTCTCCGACTGGATTTTGAATGTTATAATTTTTGATGTCTGATTTGTGTCCATTTATTCTTGTTCTAAGTCAGCCATAAAAATATTAGCATACTGTGGGGCTGTGCGGCACTGCTATGGGTACCTGCATGGCCCCACAGTATGCCCATTGCCAACTGTGTCCACATATCTATTCAGGGGACACCATCATAGGGACTAATCACATCAGCCACACTATCAGAGGCTCGTTCACCTGCGCATCTACCAATGTGATATATGCCATCATGTGCCAGCAATGCCCCTCTGCCATGTACATTGGCCAAACGGGACAGTCTCTACATAAAAGAATAAATGGACATTGATTATTGATTGATTATCACTACAAAGGGTTCCTCCTCCCCAGCTCTCCTGCTGGTAATAGCTCACCTTTCCTTATCACTCTTGTTACAGTCTGTATGGAAACACCCATTGTCTCATGTTCTCTGTGTATATAAAACCTCCCCACTATATTTTCCACTGTATGCATCCGATGAAGTGAGCTGTAGCTCACGAAAGCTTATGCTCTAATAAATTTGTTAGTCTCTAAGGTGCCACAAGTACTCCTTTTCTTTTTACGGATACAGACTAACATGGCTGCTACTCTGAAACTTCTCTTTTTTGATCTCTTTGCTGCCTCTCAGACTGAGGTCCACTTTCTCCTCCTCTTGGCGTCTACAATTTTGTGCCTTCCTAGTCCCAGCCCTCACCTTGGTGACTGCTTCCTCCCTGTCTCCTTTAATGGCTTCTTCTCTTCTCCTCCTCTACTCATCTTGCCTTTGGACTCTGTTCTTGGTCCCTTCATTTTCTCTCTCAACTTTCTCTACACCTGTATTCCAGTTACGGCCTGCTGAAGATTTTCAGATCTACCTCTAATTGGACTGTCTCTTTGTCCAATCTCTCATCTGCAGCTGTCTATTTTATATCTCCTCCTGGATGTCCAGCTACCATCTCAAATCTGAGTGTCTCCAAACCTCAACTTCTTATCTTATTTCTTCATCTTTTTCTACTTCCCTTTTTTATCTCCATTGTTAACTCTATTATACTTAAAACAATGAGGAGTCTGGTGGCACCTTAAAAACTAACAGATTTATTTGGGCATGAGCATTCGTGGGTAAAAAACCCACTTCTTCAGATGCATGGAGTGAAAATTATAGATACAGGCATAAATATATATTGGTGCATGAAGAGAAGGGAGTTACCTTACAAATAGAGAACCAATGTTGAAGGCCAATTTAGTCTGGGTGGATGTGGTCCACTCCCAGTAGTTGATGAGGAGGTGTCAGTACCATGATGTTGCACCCCATAATGCTTGACAGAAATATGCTTATGAATGTAAATATGTCATAACTGGAATATGTTTTATGCTAGATATGCCATGTAACATATCTTTGCAAAGATTATGATCTACTGAATATATTCATCCTATTTGTATGCATGTATCATTTTTATATCTGAAGTTATGAGTGTTGGCTCTATGCTGTATTAAAGTGTTTGCTGTAGGAAGCACATAAGACAGATTTGGTCAACATAGTGTGAAGGGGTTATTCAAGCAATTGGGCATACTTAACTAACAATGGGCTTTGGTAGATGGCAATTGACATCTGAGCTTTCCCGGGAATGTTCAAACTAACATGTAAACAATGGCGTTGGCCTGCAAAAAGCTGAATCATTCATAGACATGTGACTTGCACAGGTGACTGCAAAACTCCATCTTGTTCAGGGGGTTTTACATAGAAAAGACTATATAAGGCCTGGAAACCCCTTAATTTGATCTTCAGCTGGCTCAGAAGATAGCCTCTCCACCTCAAAGAGATGCCTGAAAGAAACTGGAACAAAAGACAGTAACTATGGGGGTGTGAGTGATTGCTGGACCCAGACTAGGAAGGCATCTAGTCTGTCAAAGAAGCTTATTGGAACATCTCTGAAGGTGAGATTTACCTGCATTTAGTTTCCTACTGTATTAGGCTTAGACTTGCGTGTTTTTGTTTTATTTTGTTTGGTAATTCACTTTGTTCTGTCTGTTATTACTTGGAAGAACATCCTACTTAAATCCTACTTTTTATATTTAATAAAATCACTTTTTTGCTTATTAATTGATCCAGAGTATGTAATTAATACCTGGTGGAACAAACAGCTGTGCATATCTCTCTATCAGTATTACAGAGGGCGAACAATTTATGAGTTTACCCTGTATAAGCTTTATACAGAGTAAAACTGATTTATTTGGGGTTTGGATCCCATTGGGAGCTGGGTATCTGGGTGCTAGAGACAGGAGCACTTTCTAAGTTGTTTTCAGTTAAGTCTGCAGCTTTTGGGGGACATGGTTCAGACCTGGTTCTGTGTTTGTAGCAGGCTAGCATGTCTGGCTCAACAAGACAGGGTACTGAAGTCCCAAGCTGCCAGGGACAACAGGCTCAGAGATAGCCTCAGCACATCAGGTGGCAGTCCCAAGGGGGTTTCTGTGACCCAACCTGACACAAATATCAAGAGAAGGAAAATTGCTGTTGTAGTTAGCCAGCCACTCCCAGTCCCTATTCAAGCCCAAACTGATGGTGTTAAGTTTGCAAATGAATTGTAGCTCAGCAGTTTCTCTTTGAAGTCTGTTTTTGAAATTTTTTTGTTGAAGTATGGCTACTTTAAAATCTGTTATTGAGTGTCCAGGGAGATTGAAGTGTTCTCCTATTGGCTTTTGTAGGTTACCATTCCTGATGTGTGATTTGTGTCCATTTATCCTTTTACGTAGTGACTGTCCCATTTGGTCAACATACACGGCAGAGGGGCATTGCTGGCACATGATGGCATATAACACATTGGTAGATGTGCAGGTGAATAAGCCTCTGATGGTGTGGCTGATGTGATTAGGCCCTATGATGGTGTCCCCTGAATAGATATGTGGACAGAGTTGGCAACGGGCTTTGTTGCAAGGATAGGTTCCTGGGTTAGTGGTTCTGTTGTGTGGTGTGTGGTTGCTGGTGAGTATTTGCTTCAGGTTGGGGGCTGTCTGTAAGCCAGGACTGGCCTGTCTCCCAAGATCTGTGAGAGTGATGGGTCGTCCTTCAGGATAGGTTGTAGATCCTTGATGATGCGTAGGAGTGGTTTTAGTTGGGGGCTGAAGGTGATGGCTAGTGGCGTTCTGTTATTTTCTTTGTTGGGCCTGTCCTGTAGTAGGTGACTTCTGGGTACTCTTTTGGCTCTGTCAATCTGTTTCTTCACTTCAGCAGGTGGGTATTGTAGTTGTAAGAATGCATGACAGAGATCTTGTAGGTGTTTGTCTCTGTCTGAGGGGTTGGAGCAAATGCGGTTATATCATAGAGCTTGGCTGTAGACAATGGATCGTGTGGTATGATCTGGATGAAAGCTAGAGGCATGTAGGTAGGAATAGCGGTCAGTAGGTTTCCGATATAGGGTGGTGTTTATGTGACCATTGCGTATTAGCACCGTAGTGTCCAAGAGTGGATCTCTTGTGTGGACTGGTCCAGGCTGAGGTTGATGGTGGGATGGAAATGGTTGAAATCATGGTGGAATTCCTCAAGGGCTTCTTTTCCATGGGTCCAGATGATGAAGATGTCATCAATGTAGCGCAAGTAGAGTAGGGGCATTAGGAGACGAGAGCTGAGGAAGCGATGTTCTAAGTCAGCCATAAAAATGTTGGCATATTGTGGGGCCATGTGGGTACCCATAGCAGTGCCGCTGACTAGAAGGTATAAGTTGTGCTGACTTGAAGGTATAAGTTGTGCTGACTTGAAGGTATAAGTTGTTCCCAATCTGAAATGCTGGTGGGTGAGGACAAAGTCACAAAGCTCAGCCACCAGGTGTGCCATGGCCTCATCAGGGATACTGTTCCTGACATCTTGTAGTCCATCCTCATGTAGAATATTGGTTTAAAGACTGTCTATATCCTTGGTGGCCAGGATGGTATTTTCAGGAAGATCACGAATGCATTATAGTTTCCTCAGGAAGTCAGTGGTGTTTCAAAGACAGCTAGGAGTGCTGGTAGTGTAGGGTCTGAGGAGAGAGTCTAAATAGCCAGATAATCCTGGTGTAAAAGTGCCAATGCCTGAGATGATGGGACATCCAGGATTTCCAGGTTTATGGATCTTGGGTAGCAGATAGAATACCCCGGTCAGGGCTCTGGGGGTGTGTCCATGTAGATTTGTTCCCATGCTGTAGCAGGGAGTTTAGTGAGCAGACGGAGTAGTTTCTTTTAGTACTCCTCAGTGGGATCAGAGGATAGTGGCCTGTAGAATGTGGTGTTGGAGTTTGTCTGGCAGCCTGCTGTTCATAATTTGACTTGTTCATGATGACTACAGCACCTCCTTTGTCAGCCCTTTTGATTATAATGTCAAAGTTGTTTCTGAGGCTGTGGATGGCATTGCGTTCTGTACAGCTGAGTTTATGGGGCAAGTAATGCTGTTTGTTCACAATTTCAGCCTGTGCACATCTGCGTAAGCACTCTATGTAGAAATCCAGTCTGTCATTTTGACCATCAGGAGGAGTCCACGCAGAATTCTTCTTCTTGTAGCATTGGTAGGAGGGTTCCTGTGAGTCAGTGCTCTGTTCAGTGGTGTGTATTTTCTACACACCTTGAGTCAGAGACGGCGAAAGTAGGCTTCCAGATCATCACAGAACTGTATCATGTGCGTGGGGGTGGGGGGTATAAAGAGAGTCCCCGAGATAGAACAGACTCTTCTGCTGGGCTAAGTGTCTGGTTGGATAGATTAATAATATTGTTGGGTGAGTTAAGGGTACCACTGTTGTTGCCCCCTGTGGCATGTAGGAGTTTAGATAGTTTACTGTCCTTTTTTCCTCTGTAGAGAAGTAAAGTGTGCATTCTAAACGGCTTGTCTTGTTTTTGTAAAGTCCGACCATGTGGAAGTTTGTGTGGAAGGATGGTTTTGTATGATAGTCTCCATCTTTGAGAGCTCATTCTTGACCTTTTCCTGTTTGCTGTACAGGATGCTGATCAGGTGGTTCGCTATACTTACCTACATGCATCCAGCTTCCATCCAGGACACATCACACAATCCATTGTCATCTGCAAACTATTGGAAATAGTGCCCCAATCTGCATATACTTACTAACAAATGTAGTAATAATATCTAGTTCTTATACAGTGCTTCATCTATAGATCTCAAAGCACTTTAGAAAGGAGGTAAATATCTCTATTTTACAGATGGAGAAACTGAGGAACATAGATGTGAAATGCCCAATGGCCTGTGATGGGATGTTAGATGGGTTGGGATCTGAGTTACTACAGAGACTTCTTTCCTGGGTATCTGGCTGGTGAGTCTTGCCCATATGCTCAGGGTTTAGCTGATCGCCATATTTGGGGTTGGGAAGGAATTTTCTCCCAGGACAGATTGGCAGAGGCCATGGGGGTTTTTCACCTTCCTCTGCAGCATGGGGGACGGGTCACTTGCTGGAGGATTCTCTGCACCTTGAAGTCTTTAAACCACAATTTGAGGACTTCAATAGCTCAGACATAGGTGAGAGGTTTGTTACAAGAGTTGGTGGGTAAGATTCCATGGCCTGCATTGTGCAGGAGGTCAGACTAGATGATCATAATGTTCCCTTCTGACCTTAAAATCTGTGATTCTATGATCCTATGAAATGACTTGCCAAACATCACCCTGCAGGCTACTGGCAGAGCAAGGCCTGGAAACCAGGTCTCCTGAATCCTAATCTAGTGCCATACCCCCTGGACCACAGTAGAGCTATCAAAGTCAACGCTGATGCTTAGAAGTAATTGCAGGACTAGGCCATCAGGGTTTAAGGAGTCAGATTTTTTTTTATTTTATTTTACTTTTTGTAAATTAAAGGAAAAAAGTAGGATCCAGGAAAAAAATATTACCCTGCAATTTTTAACTTTTTGTTTACAATGAATTACAGAACAGCTTCCCACGAGTATTCTTGCAGGTCATTTACACTAATACACATAAAACTACCAGCAAGCCTACATTAGCACTGTAGCTACATTTGTAGTCAATTTTGAAGAATGTGCTCCATCCATGGACATATGACCAAATTAGATGATGAATCACGTGCCACCTGAGGCATGTGGCACATATACTGAGAAGAAGAAGACATTTTAAGTGCAAATGACGGAGCAAGCTAAAAGTTATATTCTAAATTACACTTTAAAATAAGTCCCATAGTGCATCCATACAATATATATGATATCCTGACACTCTGTAATTAAGTTCTTGTCGAAAGCTGTCATTAAATTGCACTAAATATTGAAGCTGGAATTATTTTTAAGTTAGATTTATATTTGATCTTGACAGTTACAAATTCTTCTAGTGTATTTTTTTAAATTAATTTCTAACATTGGGTGTGTGAAGGAGATTTCAGTGCTCATGATCAACCACACTGATAGCCCTAAAGACTAGATGTTTGGACCCAGATCCACTAAAATATTTTGGCTCCTAATTTCCATTGATTTTAACTGAAGTTAAGCATCTAAATACCTTTGTAGATCTGGGCTTTGCCCACTAAGAACTTGACCTGAGACCATCCGCTAATATCACACACCTGAATGATTAGCCATTAGATAGTAATTATTTTCAAGTCACTATTATAGCTGGGTGAATACTGCAAACAAAATCACTAATATTCATTTAATTTTTTTAAACAAGTACTTTGGCTTTATTTGCACGCTTTCTGTGTTCATTTCTCACAAATACTCATGAAATTCAGTTTTAGCACTACCAATGGTGACAGAAAGCAAGTTTTAAGCTGACACAAGTGAATACTTGAGAGGAAAAAAGACTTTTAAATATGCCTTCTTTGAGTATTCATGCTAGAAACATCTGCAGAAACAATATTCCTTTCAACACCAAGCAGCATGGGTCTTATTTTGAATGGCAAAACAAGTAGTAAATGAAATTAATGGGAAATGTTGATAATTTCAGGAGAGAAAAAAGAGAGGGGGGCAATCTGTTCATGGCCAGTCTCTGAAGGGAAAAGAAGAGGTGAAAGCCATCAACTAAATTATTGATAGATTGAGCTCTTCCTACTATCAACCTAAGAGAGGATTTTCAAATATAGGAAGCCAAAGTTAGTCTCTTAAATACATATTTAGGCACCTGCCTGATTTTCAAAAATGCTGAACATCCACCAGGATTTCAGTTTTGAAAATCCTAGCCCAAGGATAGAATGGAATTAGTAACCTCGAAGTGAAATGATTCCTATCCCATTGCCCATACCTAATCCATCCAAACCCACATTGTGCATACTGCAGAATTACAGCAAACCTGCTTGGATTTCCTTAAAGAGCTGTCAGGTGTGAGGAGAAAGGTTCAATTGAGGAATAGTGCTGATCTCCTCATTAATATAAAGTAACTTGTGCACTAAAGGATTGATGTCACGAGATGCTGAGCACTGTGGCACTAAGCCAGAACAGTAAATTAAGCATGCACTTAAGTGTTTTACTAGATCGGGGCTTAAATTTGAGAAGACAAAGGACAGTTCCCTTTATTGAATATTTGAAGAGGGAAGAAAGAAGACCAACAGGTCTTTAAATAAATCAGCAGCACATTCTAAAATGCAGTATAGGGAGGAGCATGACGAACTGCAGTTGTTTCCTACTACCTTCCTACCAATACAGCCTTTTAAACAAACACTCTTTGTTGATTTTTCAAATGGCAAAGAACATGACGCAATACTGGAGCCAACACAGTTCCTATTGGGAAGGTGGTGAACAAGGTACGTGTTAAGTTAAAGCATGTATTTAGGTGAGACTAACACACATGTGGTGTGACATAGTCTTTAGGTCATCTCAATGCATAGAGTTTCTCAATCATTTTGAGAGCGCCTCTTATTTTATGTTATCTTTTCTCAGGTCAATGAGGGTTCAAGGAGTCCATTTGTTAAGGGTGGGCCGAGTCTTTTTGCTCTAATGGTGCATAAGACAGTTTCTGGTTATGGTGAATGTGGCACCCATGAATCTTGTTTTGCATTTGTCTGGAGCAAGTGTAGACAAATTGCTAAGATAACAAATTTATGGTTGTAAAACATTCTTTACATCTGATCATCCAACAAAACTCCCTCCTTGGAAGTTTTCAGTGGCTTGGTGTCAAAGTGCATACTCCAAGTGCCTAGTTTTACGTTTTGTACATAATATCATAACTGACAAGCATTTTATTAACTTAACTTGTGTCCCAAGCTTTCTCAATAAAATGAAAAAGAATTGGTTTGTATTTGCTGAGATTGTTTTAACAGGTTTTCAAACCTCTTTCCATTCATCTTCATAGTTCTGTCTGCAAATTGCCTTCCCACTTTCCTCTATATCTATATGGTTATTCATTAGAAATCTATGTAATTTTAGTAGTCCTTTTTTTAACTGGCTCCCTGGCCAATATTAGATACTTCAGTGGATTGAACTCTGGTCCTTAAAGCTTCTGAAGGTAATGACTTAACCAAGTATTCAAGATATATGCAGAAAGGAGTGTCAACTTTAGGAACATGAAAGGTAACTCCAATCCCTTAAAAAAGGAATAAGAGTTTGATTGCCATATAAACCCTAAAAGGGCGGGCTTACTAGTTTGTTTCACTGGTAACAAGAGCACACCCAAGGACCTCTTCAGGCTTTGAGAGCTTACAGTTCACAAAGGTGAAACACCCTGAGGAGTTTTGGAAAGCTTAAATGTCATTTGGATTGCAGTATCTTCTATAAAAATTCCATTTCAGCTTATGTTAGCCTAGAAAAAATTAGTTTATAACAAAAACCAAAACCTCTTTCAGATCACAAGTAATTGGGGGGGGGGGGGCAGGACAGACTTGTGTCTTTTTTTGTTTCCTTATGTTGGTTTTAAAAATGGGTATTTAAAAAAAAATTGGCTTGTCTTTTACATATGAAAGTCAGGTCTTACCTGATCTGGCAGACTCTATGAGGACTGAACTACTAGTGAAATGGTGAAATCACAAAAGTCAAGATAGTGAAAGTTGAGCAATAAAGAGGTAAAAGAATTTTTAGTCAGTTTATCAAACTCGGGGGTGTGGGGTTTTTTTATTTGGTTTTGGTTAATATTTACTTAACTTCAGTGACTAAGTAATAGTTTTGGATAAAGATCATCTCTGTGAAATATTCAATGTCCTGATCCTTCTTTATGGCACTTAGTCCCTCTTAGGGCATGTCTACACTGGAGCTGGAGGCATAATTTTCATCTTATTTTCATCTGATCGAGCTTGTGTGCTAAAAATAGAAGTGTAGCCACAGTGGCTACGCCATCCCCAGTATAATCCCATCTGAAATCCTAGGTATGTACTCATGGTGGTTAGCTTGACCTGCGGCTCACATATCATGGTTACACTTTTATTTTTATTGTGATAGCTCTCATTGACCTACCCAATATGGAAATTACCCCAACAGCTCAAGAGTAGACATACCCTTAGACATTCAAGAAATCCAGCAGCAACACCAAGGAAGAAAGGAATTGACATTCCTTATACTCCTAAAATAAAGAAATAAAACCAATTAAATAAAACCAACTTTTTTGGACTTTGTTATACTTAAGCACAAGTCCATTAATAGATGAGGCATGAAAACATTGTCAGTCAAACCGTTACTCCAGTCTATGTGTACATAATTTCTCTCTTGCAGCATGCCTAGTTTTGTTATTAAGGACCAGATTTTTAACGGTATTTAGTTGTCTAAAGATGCAGAGGGAGATTTTCAAAGCGCCTAGATGTCTAACTCACATTGATTTCACAAGGAGTTAGGTGCTTAGGCATCTTTGAAAATCCCACTTGGCATTTTTAGGCACCTAAACACTTTAAAAAAAATCCAGCCCTAAGGCCTTGGTTCAGAAAAGTATTTAAGCACATGCTCTGTTTAAATATGGGAGTAATCCCATTTACAAAACATGTGTTTAAGTGCTATGCTGAGTCTAAAGTTTCATTTGTATTCATCCATACATCAGGATAACCTAAAACTCCATTTCAGATTGAATATAATCCTAAATTTAATTTTCCAGGTCTTAATGGATCAAATTTTCCAGAGTTAACATTTGAATCAAGATTTTCCTTTATGGAGGCTAACCTGAAAAGCCCCATGGCAGTACCACCAACAGAAATCAGAGTCAAAGAACAAAACAATTAAAAATAATTAAATTTATGGGCCTGATTCTTCACTCACATGGAGTAAGTAGTCACTCCATTTAAGCTAGTGCTGTAAAGTTGCTGTAAAAGGCCCTTAATGTTTTGCCAGCTACCATACTGAGATTGCATGCAGACAGTAGTCGAAGAAATGTATGTTTAGTTCCACAAAAACAGTACATTAGACGTTGTTAAATGTTTTCTGAAGCAGGGTTTCTCTGACTATTCTGGCAAAAATACCAGTATACATAGTAACCAGAGCTTTGAACAAATATTAGTTAAGATGATTTACAGCACAATTGCCAATGCATTCCTAGCTCCATCTTTGATGGACACTTACTCAGGCTGTCATCTGTAGCTGCACAGATAATATCTGCACTGGCCTCTTCCACAAACACTGGAATCATTGGAGTGTGTTACAGACAATTCAGCTCTCAAACAATGAAGCATTTGTGTTCATTTTCTTCCATTTTATCTTTGGAATTTTACTATTTAGGTCACTATCTGTTGCTCCCAGCTATCCTTTCCAGACAAGTCACAGCTCTTTTTAGATTTAAAAGATATAATCAAAGAATTCATCTAACATTATTCCTTGAGTATAAAGCTCAAGATGTAATAAATAGTACACATGTTATAAGATTACACTGCCATTCCTGGACTGCAGCCCCAAGATTAATTATATGTTACAGGATAGAGTTGAGAGCTGTGGGGTGGCAAGCACTTTGAAAATCTGGCCCTATCAGTACACCGAAAAACAATATTAGTAAACTACTCAAATGTGTTAAGTTAAACATGATTAAGATACTTCACTAGCAGGAATTAGGACATGGTGTAAAAGAGGTAGAACAATACCAACTGAATTCCTCAACTGCTCATGGACCTCTTTCTTAACAAGATGAGTTAGGCTATGGAATAAAAAAAATATACTGTATGAGAATGCTATATACATCTATCTGCATATTTACATTAAACTTAAACTGACTACTCTGTTCATGTCAAAAATTACTATGCTTAGAATGAAACGAAGATGAGGGCTTAAGTAAATCATAAATTGATTTATAATGAAACATGACAGTCATAATTTAATTTAGAATGTATTTTAAATTATTGTTACTTTTTGTATAGGTCTTTATTGCCCTGAGGTAATTGTGGCTGCAGAGTGAAGTATCAACTATTGAAATGCCAAATTTCTGTACATGTGTATTAATTAATTTAAATGATGTAGCTACTTTACTAATCAAGAATTGTCTATTGCAAACATTATTAAATAAAAGCTTGCAGGATAGAAACTGACACATGGAGATTATATCAGAGGTATGCAACCAAGAGTTTATCAGTGAGTGATGCAGCTCAGAATAGGCTAGATTTAAGACTGCACTGTGGCTTCTAGGAAACATCCCTATCCTATGGCCAGTGGAGGGGATGGAGCTGGGAAAACAAAGCACAGCCAGGCCTTCCCCTGTGTCCCAGCTAATGTGTCAACCCCTGAGGCTTCAGGTAGCTTGAACAAGTTACAGCAATTCTCTGGCTACTTTTTCACTGGGGTCTGGTCTGGTGCACAGTTGCTCTGAGATTGTGCAATGGTAGCTTTACCCTCACCCAATGATACACCCTGCAGCTGAGTTGCCACAGACAACAATCTAGGGCTATATTATAATATTTTTATGCTGCTGTGACATTATCTGATTAAAATATGACCATATAGATAATTGTTGTAACCAGTGTTATATATTTGCAACAAATCTTGTACAAAATGTGGCATATAAGACATTTATGGAAAGGTTATGATTTGCTGAATATGATTATGCTATTTGTATGCATGTATCATTTTCATATTTGAAGTTATGAGTATTGGTTCTATACCTGGATTTAAAATGTTTGCTCCTAGGATAACGCCCACAAGGTATTTAGCCTGCACATCTTGGAGGGACTATTCAAATTAAGTGGCTCCTCAAGAAACAACTAACAATGGACCATGGAAGACACCCATCTACGTTGAATGCACTATCCTACAAACATACTGAGGCATAGGTAATGATTTCCTGCCGTGACTAAGCAAAATCGTGCATGGACATGTGACTTGCTCATGTGATTCCAAACCCCATCTTTTACCTGTAATTTTCCACTAGCTGTGCTGAGGGCTTTGTTTGAAACAATGGGTTTCCCTCCACATGGCAGAAGCTATAAAAGGCCTTGGAAACACCTCCATTTTGCCTCTTTCCTGCTTGAATCTCTGAACTATGTACTTATACTAATGGAAGCATTCTAACCAAGGGACTGGTTTCAGAGTACTGAGGTCCTTCCAATGATTTGGAAGCAACCAGAGACTTTTCAAGCCAGCAGTTTATTCCATCACTGCTACAAGCCTGAACCAAGAACTTTGCATTTATTGTATTTGATTCCTTTAACCAATTTTAACTCTCACCTTTCTTTCTTATAATGAATAAACCTCTAGATTTTAGATACTAAAGGATTGGCAACAGTGTGATTTTTGGGTAAGATTTGAGTTATATATTGACCTGGGTGTATAGCTAGTCCTTTGGGATCAGAAGAACCTTTTATTTGATGAGGCTGGTTGTAAAGAACCACTCATCTCTAAATCCAGTGTTTTTGGTGGCGATACAAGGACTGGAATATCTCAGGAAACTGCTTTTATGACTCATTAGCCAGTGTGGTGAAACAGAAGTTTACTTTTGTTACTGGTTTGGTGTATCTAATGGGAGAATAACCTCCAGGTTTGGGGTATAGCTTCCCTGTTTCTCAGCAGTTTGTCATGAATTTGGTATTCTCAGTTGTGACCCACAAAGGCACGGTTACAGCTGCTCCTTTTTTCTCCTGTGGAGTTTGCAAATTCTCTGCTTCCTGATAACTTCTTATAAGCAGTTGGATAGGAGGAAGGGGCAATGTCTGGATCACAAGCCATTGCAAAGCAAGGATAATCTTTTTAAACGCATACCAATTCAAAATGGCAGTGATATGTCAGCAAGACTCCCAGTCTCACAGGGATTACTAAGAAACAGTATGTTCAAGTATATTTTAATTAAAAGTATTTAAAGATACACACATTTGGACATGAAACATGAATAACTGATAGATAGGCATGTAAAAACATAGGAATTGTCATACTGGCATATGCTAGTGTTCTACCTAGTCTGGTATGGTTTCCAGCAGCAGCTAGTATCTAAGACTTTAGAGGAAGATGTCCAGATGATCATGATGAGGTCAGAGGTATATGAAACATAATGGGCCAAGTTTATCCCCAGTACAACTCTACTGAAAGTTAGTCCCTCTGTATCAGGGAGAAGATTCCTTTAAGTATTCCACAGGTGGGTATAATTTAGTCCCTAATTTTCTGAATTGTGGATCCTGATTTGTGTAGCACTTACCAACATTAAAGACTCCCTTCCTTCCACTCCCTCTTCCCAAATAAATATAAGATCACTATCATAATATTTTTAAGTCAGAAATTATCCTGGTTTCCTTTACACTGCATCTTTTCCAGAGAAACAGCTTTCCAGAGACACACCTCCCCCACCCCCCCAAATCAAAAACTGTTCCAAATGAAGCCTAACTTGTACCTTTTCCAACAGCAAAAGTACTTATTTTGTTTCTGGTATGCCTATATCAATACACCTAAATATTATTTTGCTTTTCCTATAGTCTTAAGGCTGATTATAAAGGTTTTTTCCATAAAGCAACCAAACAAAATTACTTACTAGATGCAGTATTGGCCAAGAAAGTACTCTGATGAGATATGTTGTCCTGAGATATTTTACATTTCTCCAGAGCAAAATGGAGACAGGAAGTCCCATCAGATATACAATTCAAACCCTGTTGTAGAATAAACATGATTCTTGCTGTAACTACCACTTGGGGTTACTTTTAAGTGGCAGAGTGAACACTAAAATCTGTTAGATGCCTCTCCAATCTTCTTGTTTGCACACAGCTGCCAGTTGAATGTAGTTACAGTAGTCCACATCAGTGATAAATCTTCAAATTTGGAAATGTGCTACTGCTTTTTATATTATCTTTTAAGTTAACATTTAAGAAGATTGCTATAAACAGCACCATGATCATACTAGCCTGGTAACTGCTTTCCAGCTGAAAAAAAGTCCCTTTACTAGCACAAGCAACCGCCATTATTACTAGTCTTACAGCAGCACCTATAGACCACAAATGAGATCAGGATGCCATTGTATATACATAGAAGAAGTCAGTTCTTACCCCAGAAAGCTTGTAGTCTAAATAGACCAGACAAAGGAGGTATTATGCCAATGTTATAGATAGGGAACTGAGGCACAGAAAGATTAAATGACTTGCCCAAAGTGACAGATGAAATTCATGACAAAAAAATCAGGTATTAAACTCAGATTTCCTGACTCCCAATCCAGTGTTCTAACCAGAAGACCAGCCTTTCCTTTTTTTCCATGCTTTGGAACATTCTTCACTAAAATTATTTACTTTTAGCCTGACAATTTCCCAATCACAGAACAAAACAGAATACTGAGATGTAAAAATGGCAAGTTTAATAATGGTTTACAAATATACAATATTTACATTTGTAAGTTTTACAAACAAAAAGCACAGTCTACAGGAGATGAAGACTTTGTGACCCTTTGGCTGCACTCAGCAAATTTACAAAACCTGATCAAATCATTTTTCATAATATCATAAGTGATAGCAAAAAACATTTTAAACTGAAAGCAGCTTTCTGTTGTGACATGCCCACCAGCTTAACCAAACGTAATTTTACAATTTGAACTCATTCGCCATGTATCACTTGAAACAGAGCTTCAAAACTCCAGTTCATCAGGTCAAATAAGGAAGAGGATAGTATTTGATCCACCATGTTTAAGTGCTTTACTAGCCAAGGTCACACCAAAAATCTATTTCAAACTGAGAACATAGTTATGAAATTTCAGGCATTTTAACACTGAACTGATTAAAGCAGTTGTAGTACAATCTTCTGCATTGTGTAGTTAATTCCAATCACATTTAACCAAATGAAGTTATACCTATACAAGAGACAACAGGCCAGATCATTAACTAAAAAAAAGTCTGTATAATTCCATTGAAGTCAATGTAGCTATTCTGTTTTACACCATTTGAGGATCTGGCCCAATAGATTCTATTTTCCCTACACAGTTTGATGGGTCAGTAAAATAGCATTAGCTGCATTTTAATTAGCCCCATAATTCTTGGTTTTGGAAGATGGGTGGCATAATCAGGAACACCTTCAAAATGGTAACCAGGAAAACAATACCTCCAACTCTTAATGGAAGAAACAAAAAAAAAAGTGTGTTTTTTCAGTACAACGTCTTGATCTTACAGATTAGCTAGGTACTATGCTAGGTTCCTTCTTTACCACATGTTTACTAGTCCATCACTTAAAAGAAACAGACTGACAATAGACTCTCCAGACTGTGTATTTCCATTAATTTTCTGAGGGCTGGACTTGTTCTAAATCAGTGAGCACTAACTTCATCTTTTGAAAGCTGAATTTTTAGGCTCTCATCTCCATGAGTTAGTTTCAAGTTTACCAAAACCAGTTTGAGAACCACAGAGATATAATAAATGCACACATTAATATTTGAGCCTACTCACGTCATAGATTAAGAAATCTTGCCGATAACTGAGAAACAAAGAAAAACAGAAACGTGAATGAACTTTATGCTGTATTCCTTTTTTGAGCACTTTAAATACTATTCACATGAATTTTAAATCACACAATTGCAACATGTGAGAGTACCAGTGTGTACACAATATTTGAACTTCATTGCAATAGCTATTAAGACATTTAGAGGAAACTGTTTATAACTATAAACTATTTTTTAATAATTTAATGAATTTAACATAGTCCAGCATTAACTTCTCATACAGAAGTCAAGTAAAGAAGATCAAGACGAGCATCACAGGCAGAATTTTAAAAATGGTTCAGTCTTTATTACAATCATTACCAATTTTCCTACCCAACTAATTAAAAGGCAAAAAAATCCAGACCAAATTCAAGTATCTTTGAGAAATGCTTGCATTCTGGATTTTCTTCGAGCAAGAGCTTCTTGTTTTTTCCTTTCAATTTCTTCTTGAGAACATTTTCTGTTTTTCTGTTCTATCACAAATGCTGAAAATATAAAATATGCATTAAGGGCCTTCAAACTTGTTCAGTATGTATTTTTAGTTGTCCGGCTTCAATGTCTGAAGATAAATGGTAGCAACACACTGTACTGACAAATGAGGAACCCAAGTTAAAAAATGGCCTATAAAATATAGGCCATCCTCAAGGCAGAAGTGGAAGGATACATGACCTTTGTACTGCTGCTGAAGGCTACTTACTATCCAATGTACAGGGAAGCAGACATTTGCTTAAAGGAAATTTTACTGCTGCCCTTCAAGTGAACTTTATGATATCAGAAATCAATATAGAGACTACAATGGGTTAAGAAAGTTAAGGATATTGGCATGAAAAGGGCTCTAAAATCCAAGTGGGTTAGGTAGAGATACTGGTATCAGATTGTACAGACACAGGGGTCAGGTATAGCACAGGCGTCAAGACAAATAGGACCAGCGGGATAGAAATAAGGTCAAAACCAACAAAAAACAGGAGACAGGGACATGATAGCTAAGCATAACATTTTATGTGTTTTTATATAGAGCAGTAAATTAGCATGCACTAAAATTCTGGCCCCATTGAAATCAAACGAAAAACTCCCTCTAAAGTCAGTATGACCAGGATTTCACCTATGATGCTATTTTCCTATTAACATAGCTCGGAATATGTGGCCTTTCACATTAGAGAAATAAGACGAAGGGCATAAAGTCAGTTAAGTCAACTACATATGTGGGTAAAAATATAAGTACAAGTTTCGAGAGAGATTACTTGCCAAACTCTATACTTATCTGTGGCTAATGTCTCAGCAACGAGATGGATTATCATCCTTTCAGTGAGGATGGGAAATTTAGATTAAAATACAGAACTACAACCCAAAAAGAACTGAAAGCAATGCCACAAAGATATTTCCTATATTTAATGACCAATGTATTCTGTCAATAAGTCCAAACATTATTATCAAGGAAAGCTATTTATTCCTTAAGGCTAACTCTCCAAAAAGGTAAATCAGAAAGTGTTGAAACCAAGCAAATATAGTAATTCACACCAATTCCCTGGTAAAAGGAGACAAGATTTCCTTGTTGCTAAGTGCTAACGTAATTGAAGCATTCACCAGTCATTGTTTTGGAGAACAGTGCTGTCAACCAATGACATCAAGGAGCTGAGGTTTCCATTAATTTTCTTCTAGAACATATTTTAATAGTTTTTGGGTGGTGTGATTTTTTATATTTGTTTTGTAATAGTTTCCCAGATTGCTACTTCCCACTTACCTGCTGTCCCAGGTATGAAAAAAAGAAGAAAAGGACTAGAAGATATGACACAAAACAAAATAATCCATAACGCTACTTGAATGAGTCAGTGGTTTGGAAAAGTCCAGATACCTCCAAATGCAGATGATGTTTGCTACTACATGAGAGTGTTTGGTATTTTTGTAGCTGTGATTTCTGAACTTCCGCACTGACACAGTATGTTTTAAAGGTGAACTACAAACAAAACATCAGTAGTTCAGCTTCACCAACATTTCATATTGAAAAGAAACTTCACAAAGCCATGCAGTGAACTAAAATCTTGAACTGACTGTTGGCTGGTTCCATGCCCAAGCATGTTTTCCTAGTAACTGATCAGTGCTTGCAGCAAGAAAAGGCTGGGTATGCTTAAATAGGCTTGGGGAGAGGGACAATGATACGAGAGCCAATCAGCTAGCCCATTCCCCCATCAGCAACCAGTAGAAACCAACTGACAGACTTGAGAACTGATAGGAAAATGGAAGTTTTTAGATTACATGGTGAACACCCCACTTCACTGGCACGTTTGGGCACACAGCAGATACTGATGCAGGCCAAGGTTTTCGTAGGTGACTAGTGTCTGGAGTGCCAATTTCAGGTGCCTAACTTGAGACACTTGCACTCATCCCCTGAAAATCAGGCCCCTTTAAAGTATCCAATCTTTGGCACCCAAAAATTTAGCAATCCCAAATCAAGTCTCTTTTAAAGATCTTGAAGTAAGTGGCGTTTTGACATTTAATTTGCTGTTCACATTTAAAATCAAACGTAAACTTCAGAGAACAGTGACTGACAAATGGTGAGACATTCAGACAATGCTGAAATATGGTGTGTTCAGAAGTGTCATCAAGACACACTGGACCCTATAAGCACTTACAGGTAGGGTCAAGTATTTTGGCAAATGAGTGAAAAGTGGGGATGGGGAGCGTATTCCTTCAAATATAGTAAGTTAAGGAAGGTTTTCCAAAACAGATTTTCATTTTTGAAAAAGAGTAAGATAAAGTAAGAATAGGAGTACTTGTGGCACCTTCAAAACTAACAGATTTATTAGAGCATAAGCTTTCGTGGGCTACAGCCCACTTCATCCGATGCATAGAATTGAACATATAGCAAGATATATAATCATACAAACATACAAACTGTGAGAGACTAATTAGTTAAGATGAGCCATTATCAGTAGGAGAAAAAAGAAAAACTTGTAGTGATAATCAAGATGGCCCATTTAGACAGTTGACAAGAAGGTGTGAGGATACTTAATTTAAGGAAAAGAAAGAATGTTTATTTTAAACTTGTCTCATCATGCCTAGTTTGAGAAGACCGAATACTTAAGTTTATAAACATTTCAATACCATACAAAGCTTACAGTACTCAGTTTGCTTTGATGTGATTTAACACCTTACTCCTCCTCCCCCACCCCACCCAGGTTAATATTAAAAAAGAAACATACCTGTCGTCGACTCTGCCAGAGATTCTGAAAGGTGCCTCTTAAAAGGTGGCTTTTGATTAATTTTAATCTTCCCATGCAAAGGGATGTTCAGTTGATTCTTGCTTTCTTCTAAACCCTGCTGAGAAACTTTGATTCCAGAAGTGCCTCCTATACATATACTTTTAGGATCCACATGAACAGCAATATGGGAATTGTTAATCTTTTTAAATGTAAACTTTGAAGGCACAACTGACATTTTGTTCATACAACTGTTATTTTGTATCTTTCCTGTGTTGTGTGAAAGATCTTGGTTGCAGCCCCCATTAAAAGCATTAGCACACCTATTTGTTATGTTAACTGGATCAATTTCAGAACTGAGGCTTCCTGCAGGCACAGAATTAGACCGATACCATTTTCCTGGAACACTGGTTGTAGTATTTGCAGAAGCAGCTTTATTATAGTCCTGGGAATGGGTATACCTGTGTTGTATAGGAACATTTGCCATTACAGCTATAGGATTTGCAGAATTTGTACAGTTCACTACATTTCCAAATGTACTTAATCTGTCTGTAACCTTTGAGGAGTTTGTACAAGGAGTGCTCATTGAGCTGGTGTCCTGGTCAGCACTGATTTTTTGTGCCAATGGGTGATTAGGCAGTCCTTTTTTAGATGCTGTGAAGCTGTTATCAGCATCAGATTTGGAAACAATACTGGCTCCTTTTATAATTATTGCTTTTTTGTTTTCATATTTAATGTCTTGGTTCTGAGTTTGTTTTTCTACATCATCACACACCTGATACAACAAATCATCATCTTCACAGTTTGTGTCCCAAAGACTATCAGATTCACAAAACATATCTAAAACTTCATCAGGAAACTTAGGATCATTCCAATCAAACGACACAGGACATTTCTTAGGCATTTCAGCTTGTTTTAGGTTAGCCACGCCAGTACAGGTCACCACCTTCACTAGATCATTAGGTTTCACATTAGTAGAAATGGATGACTGAGGGAAAATATTGTGTTTGTTATTTCCATGTTTTCCAGTCTGTGTTCTATGAGGATTACAGTGTATCAAGATGGAAGACGATCCTTTTACAGGAAAACTGGTGGGACCACATTTAGGCTGAATTCGTTCCATTCCATTCTTAAGGTCAGATTGCACTGAAATAAGAGAAGTATAGTCAGAAACTTTGTTTTGGGCACTTTTCCAAGTGGAATTTTTCTTACAAGCTTTAACATCTTGCTCCACATGTAAAAACCCAGTATGTATCTTTGAATTTTCCATCTCATTATTTGGCTTCTGGAAAGAAAGAGATTTTACAGCATCTTGTATTGTTTTACTATTTTGTTTCAGAGGTGCATATTGAATACTGTTGGATTTGGATGAAAAACTAACACCAATTACAGAATTAGAAGTATTTGTTCTTTCCTTAGTTTTAGTAAGGCCATTGAAAGCATGTGTGCTTGGCTTTTTAGGAGCTGATAAAGCTTTTTCAGGAGTACTAATCAGTTTAGGTGTTTGAGTAATCTGCATTACAAAGGAATCATCTGCCAATAAATCAATATCCCAATCATCAAAGTCATCATGAGCTACTTCAGCAGGCTTACTAGAGATCGATGATTCTATCTTAGAGGACAGAAAACTTTGTTTTGGCAGCAAAGGAATATTCTTAGTTTCTGGAGCTGCAATCTGTTTCACATTTTCTGATGCGCATGTTGAACCTTGCTTCTGGCATATCTCTTTAGCAATGTGCTGCTTGATTACTGTACTTTCCTTAAAAGTGTGCTTCTCCTCAACCAAGGGGCTTTTGCTTTCATGGAAACTATTGTTTAGGGAAATAGCTGATAGGTCTTGGCTCAACTGTCCACTACATTTCTGGGTAGAGCAATCAAAAAGGGCATTAAGGGCCACTTCGGCCTCAAGATCTAAAGACTTCTGGCTGCTAGTTTGACATTCTATAGCAGGGATGCCAGTGCTCTCTTTAACTGGCTTCAAGGACAGAACAGTAAGTGTTTCAGAATCTTCATCAAGGAATGACTGCAGATTTTTCATCTGTGCATCATCTTTATAATTATTTAAAGTCTCTGCCTCTGAAGTAGTCTGAATAAAACCATTGCATTGACCATCTTGCTCCTGGACTATATCTAGCTCTATCTGGTTTCTATCAAATTGCTTAGCCAACTTCATCAGTTCCTCTTCAGTATTTTTTATTTTATGATCTCTAAATGGAAAAACAGAAAAAAAGTCAAATACTGAATACTTTGCAAAGTGTAACCAGCTTACTCTCTAGTTTAACAAATGTATGTACATAGGATATGATTAAAAATCTCTAAACAAAAAACATATATAATTAATTTAACTGTCAAGGTATATCCTTTTACTGCAACCAATGATCATCCCATTTTAAAAGATTACGAAGTAAAGGATAAAAGTATTACCATGTATTGACTCTGATAATGTACAGACTGTATTCATGAATCCCATAAATTCATGGATTCAGTGAAATGCTGCTTCCCTTACATGAAAGCATAACTTCTTTGATGTATAAACTAAAGTGAATTTGAACTTACCGTGTACCATTTAATTTTGTCCTAGTTCGCACTTTTACTACTCCAGGTGTACAGGGAATAGCATCCTCACCAATCCACATCCCTAGAAGAGATCCCTCAGAACAGCCTGGTTTTTCATCCTGAACAATTAAGATTAAATTGGCACTACTTAGCAATTTGATTTAAATTAAAGATTTCCCTATACACACAAGTTGCACTGATTTAACTTAAATCAGTTTTAAAACAGATTAAACTGCTACAAACCTGGCTATAAATTAAAGGCACAAGCTAAATCAACATAAACCAGGTTTAAGCCAATGTAAGACTTCAAAGGCGAAGTTGAACGAATTTAACTACACCAGTTTCAAAACCACAACTTTATTTAAAGTGGTGCAACTTTGTGTGTGGACCTAGTTTAGGATATTACTATATTAAACAGGCAAAGTACCAAAGCGAATGATTACAATAAAATATTCTGCAATGTTCACTTAGCAAACTTTATTTTAGTCTACTAAGATATGCTCTCTGTGTTTACCTATTAAAACAGTGCTGACAAATTACAGAAATTCAGAAAATCATATTGAGGATGTCTTCAACAGGAGCAAGTTTTACATTTTTCCATTACACCACCACCCCAAATATATTTCAGATAAATTAGTAGAAATAAATAGAATTTAGAACTTAAATAAAAATTGGTCTAGAGCTCTAAAGTTCAGATCTGCATCTGAACTCTCTCAAAATTCTTAGGTATACAGATCTGTGAATGTGATCCACGGATACTTATAAACAACAATAAAAAAGAATGAAGATACAGAATTACCGTATGTAAGCCAGAGGAAGTGGCTCGAGTTTTATTGGCCAGTAATGGAAAAGAACTTTTATTTTAGGGAAAAATCATGGTACCAGCAAAAGGTAATCCACACACTGTCAAAAAATGTGAATAAAGAAGCCGCAGTCCAAGACAGGGCCATAAATGGTGCAAGAGAGAGCAATAACTTGCACCACAAAAGGGGAGGCACAGTTAATTGTTTCTTTGATAATGACTTTCAAATCTCAGACTGGAAGATTTTTTTTTTTCCAAATATTATGTTTTCTTCAAAATACAGAAACCATTTTAAACGGTGTCAGATAGTAGGCATATTTTTGCCTGCTGAAGATTACCCAATTGTGACAGGAAAAGACAGATTTTCTTATGGGTCTTATGCTTCAGTAAAAGATGGCCCAGCTGTTAGAATAGCATCTTGTTTACTTTGTCAAATTCCAGGCTCTTGATGACAATTACAGAGGTGCACTGACATCAACCATAAAAACTGACTAGGATTTTAAACAGACATTTCTAACTTCATCTACTAGAATAATCAAGCAATTTAATTATATCAATGCTATTGTGCAGTCTTTCCTCATCTTAATCTTGTATGGTTCCTGAACTTTGCTAGTCTTTATTTCAAGATATTCATATTTTAGGGGCAAAATAAGATTAATTCTCTTCTTTCCATTGTTAGATTATTTCTTTCAACAACAAAAAATAAAAAGGAATAAGTCTGGAATGGCAACATGAAATGAATAAGGTATTTTAAATTGTTAACAGTTACTATATTTCCAGGATTTTTGGATTTCCAGTTTAAACACCAATATAAAAAGTTGACAAGATTAACAGTCACTCAACTGTTACTATTTATAGTCAGTTAACCGATGCAAAATTCTGTACATTAGATATCAACAAAGTATAAAAAACAAAGTATTCTTGAAAGCCCATTCATGTTTAGCAGAATACGAACGACTTATCTATGAATATTGCTTTTTAGAAATGTAACTAAGAAATCAAAGCCAAAAGGTATTCAAAAACTGGAAATGAGGGAGAATGTGTATACATATATTAGAGCTTGGACCATCCTTTCATTTAATCTGATTTACACAAATAACGTAACATTATGTACCTTTAGAAAGATGTTGGGAATACACAAAAGGATATAATTTATAAAAATGTTCAAAGGAAAATGGCAAAAATTAAAACAAATCTGACATACAAATTTAAATTGACTTGAATTTTGATATTCTTTTTTTAATCTCAAATTCTGCAAGCTCCTGCTTGCCACTAACTGTCTTTTCTCTATTATGTGAGCTACTCCTTCTAGCCAATTTACAAGATTAAATGTAAAGGGCCACCTCCTCACCGGTTATACACTGTCTTAATAGAGCTATGTGATTTTACATCAGCTGAGGATTTAACCCCAAGAGTGCAATATGCTGGCTATCTTACAACCACCAATTATAAGAAACTCAAAATTAAAATTCTTATTTCAGACTTGTTTAAGATATGAATAATACAATTTATCTTTTACCGTACTGTACTTCTTGTAACTTTGAATTCACAGGAAATTCAGACTTGATGGTGCTTTTTATGAGAGTCTGTGGCCAGCAGAGAACTGCAAGTTGTATGATTTTCTTGCTGCTCCAACTTTTTAATTTTAATTGTAGAAATATTATTTTAACAAACTGAGCTGCATGGAGAGTCTGAAAAACTATCCCAAGGGCTGGCCTCTGAGCAACATAATTGGCTTCAACAGGCAAAGTAGTCCAAAGGAGAATGTTATGCACATCTAAGAAAACAAAATAGCAGCAGAAAGAGAGAAAAATGAAAATGGAAGAGGGAGGCGAGGCAAGGCAAGGAAACAAACTGAGAACTTTGTAAAAGGAGGGAAGGAATAAAAGCAAGTTACACAAGAGAAATAAGGAGGAAAGACTGAACTTATAAAAAGAAGGCAAAAATAACTCTTCCAAGTAATTTCAGAACTCAATCTGGGAGCAGGATCAGTCTCTAAAGCCAGGAACACATTAAATCATTTGGAGAACTAGGTTATTTTACAGGTATGGCATGGATGTATGTTTGGAAAGCTAGAACTAACTATAAGCAGAGAACACTATGATTTAACAAAAAGGAAGGTACAAAAAACTGAAAGCTATAATAACTTGCATGGTGTTAGCACGGTAAATGGAGAGGAACCACCTAGTAAATATAATATGCCTAAAATTATACATTTGAAATTAAAAGTGGTTGAAATAGAACATGCCACTGCGTTTTCTACAAGAAATGGATCACTATCACCCCTTTTGAAGCGAACATCTTCTAAAAATTGGGGCTGGTGCCTGTTCAAGTTTCTGCACTGAATGTCACATGGGTAATTTTTTAACCCCAAAAATGAATGTATGAAGTCAAAGATCTGACAAAAAGAATCAAAACAGTCAAATATGTTATGCTTGTGATTTTAAATTCAACATGACAAATCTGCTAATGCAAATATTAGAAAAGCTAAGAATCTCAGTCTTTTACTATGAGAAAGATTATGGAGACTAACCAACTGCTTTTTCCCCTGGTTTGCAGACAGGCATCTACAGCACCATTTTTAACCTTTGATTTTTGCATAAAGTACAAAATGTTGCTCGAGAAAATTATAATTACCTGTGGAGCAATACGATTAACAATATCTGAAATGTCAACTGTACATCTACTGGTAGCCTGTTTCTTTCTTTCATTACCTATAAAAGAAAAAACTGTTTATAAACTGTCAAACATGACAAACCCAAGTTTCCCAGGTAGACACATTTCACATACAGCTGCTAAATTCAAAATTATATTAAGTGTGGTATCACAGTATTTACTATAATGTCAATAAAAAGCCAGCCAGCCATACTAAGAAATGGCATTAAAAATGGATTTTACTGATGAAGAGTTTCTGTAGTCTACTCCAACTGTAGATTTCAAATTGCCATTTACTTTCTAAAAGTTTCAGAGTAGCAGCCGTGTTAGTCTGTATTCGCAAAAAGAAAAGGAGTACTTGTGGCACCTTAGAGACTAACAAATTTATTAGAGCATAAGCTTTCGTGAGCTACAGCTCACTTCATCGGATGCAAGTGAGCTGTAGCTCACGAAAGCTTATGCTCTAATGAATTTGTTAGTCTCTAAGGTGCCACAAGTACTCCTTTTCTTTTTACTTTCTAAAAAGCACACTAGAAATAAGAACTCTTGGTAATAGTTACCTAGTTTGTGTGTAATTGGCGAATGAGGATCCCAAAAAATTTCTTGCTGTACATCAGTATCATTGGCTGGAGAACTGAAGGTAGGTAACCGTGATCTGATATTTAATGATCTCTTCGGAGTCTTATATAAACATGATTCTGTGTGAATATAAAGTAAGATTTCCCATATAAGAAATTAGCACTAGTAAAAAAATGATTGAATTTAATTCAAAATACACAAAACAGACCCCATGGTCCAAGTGCACACATTTTATAACCTGCAAGATGAAAGAAACTATATACAATCACTCCTTAACAATTTTTCAATTTAGACAAACTATGTTTTTCATGATTACATTTTAAGTTCAGAATACGACTTGTCAGCTGCATTAGTGCAGACAGAACAGTAAATCCATTTTCAAAATGCACTGCAGGACACAGAAAGCAAGATATTCAGCACCTAGCAGTAAGAATGAAAATCATCAAACAATAGGTCAATATAGTGCATTGCCCCACCAGTGGAATCTGATCATAAAAGTCATCTTACCAACTTGAGAGGAGATCTTTTGGTAGAAAAGAGGCTCCTCCCTCTTTTTCTTTCCCTCCACTGGGATAGTTTTGTGACCTTACACTGTAGTGATCTCTGGCTACAATTTTACCCCCTCAAATCCGTTAGCTGTCAGCGTAAGTTACAACAGCCAACAAAGGGCTGTTCTAACTTACCCCTGGAGACTGGCTGTGCACAGCAGTTCCAGGACTGGGAAAATGTTTTCCACCCCACCGCACCCCAACACTGTGTACAGTTCAACCAAACCCCAAAATCTGACCGTATATTTGTAACATTAAGGTAATTCTAGAGTGCCCTTTGTCTTGTCCTGTTGGGGATTATAAGCTGCCCTATCACTATGCATTTTCACATATAATGGATAAAAACAGGTCATGAGTGTGTAAAGACAGTTTGATTAGCTATGACTCCAGTGAAATAAACAGAACAGAGTACACGAAGCGCAATTTGTTGCACCTGCCTTTTTGAAATGAACTTGGCAGTGTTGATGCAGCCTACAGATAAAGGAATTTTAAGACAACACTACTAACTTTAAATATATTTGATTTTGGAAAAGACGTTTTATAGTTAGAATTCAAACTATCCTCAACATCTGTGACTGCTTAAAAATGAAGAAATCCTTAATCATACATTCAAGTTTCAAATCCAGAGGTATTAGCATAGAGAAAGGATTGCCTTTCCCTGCAGGAAACATTCCTTTCTGGTTGATCTGGGTCAGTGTTGACAAAACTGGAAGGAACTGAATGTGCGCAAGGAGCAGGACTGGGAGATGTCTCGAGGCACAAACAAGTGTCTCACGTTCCACTACTGCCCTCCACTTAAAAAATATTAGGCTTCAATCCTACAAATTATTCTACGAGTTCTGCAATTGAATGAAGTTCTACTAAAGGTAATGGGGCTCTGTGTGAGCATGGAATAAATTACAGGACCATGACCGAAGTTATTTAAATGGTTTTCTTGCTTAGTATCATTAAACAACATTGAAATTGAAAAGTGGAAAGCACCTTGACTTAGGAAAGAGAGAAAAAAATAAATGGAACTTCAGCAGAAAATTCTATAGCTGTATGATACAATGCTGGTGACTTATTTTCGTCAGTGCAGTCAGATCACACCATGAGGTTTTTTATACTGGATTCCCTGTTTGTACAGATGGCAATGTTCTGCTTAGAAATTGATGGCACGATCTGCTTCATGACAACAGGGAGATGCTGCTTAACTATTCATATATGACTTATGATAGAATCCATTTTTTCCCAGAGTTGAGAGAAAGATTCAGGAGACAGATGAAACCTTTGGAAAAAGGGTCTCACATAACCAGAGGGTTTGGGCGTTGTGACACTGAACTTCAGTTACCCAGTTTAGGCAGTGCTGCAAATTACAGGCTTAGGTCTAGCCTGTAAATTTATAAGACAATTCAATCACCAAACAAAAATGGTGCAAACACCAACACCAGTTTTTAAATTTTTTGTTTACAACAAATCCTTGTTATTTCCCAGACAGCTGCAATTCACTGAAGCACAAGGCTAACTGGGCCAGTTTCCCCATTAATCAATAAGCTCTTTCAGAGCAAACAGAATCTTATAAAGGGAACCAAACTGATGTAATTTGAAATGAAGGAAGAGACACCCCCTCTCCTTGGGTCAGCCAACCTGTTTGATGCCTTATACACACACCCAGACCGTTGCAGCGTGAAAACAACAAGCTTAGCAGTTACTGACTTGCATTAAACGTACAGCACCTAGCACATTAGGGGCCTGGTCTCGGTAAGGCCTTTGCACAGCTGACAGCAGTTATGGTTTGGGGAGAAGAGAATGGAATGGAAGGGCGAGGGGGTCCCCCTATGTGCCCCTGGAGCTTCAGGGAGTGAATATCGCTTGTGCGAATACGGCTGGGGCGCCCCTCCTGGGCTGCCGTAGGGATCCGTTCCCAGAGGGTTCTGGGGTAACTCAAACTGGGGGAGCCCGTCTCTGCAGAGTGCTGCGCCGTACCCCCGCACCCGGGGTCGGAAAGCAGTCACCCCCATGCGGGGCGGCCCAGCCTAGCTCCTCGGGCCTCACCCTCCGCCTTGCTCTTGCTACTGGGATCGGCAGCGGCCGCCGCCCCTCCATCTTCTGGGCCGCTTTCCCCGGTAGCCGCCGCCCTCCGCCTGCTGCACCTCCCGCCGCCGCTCCGCGTCTCCGGGGCCGGGGACCTGAGGCGGAGCTTGTCACCAGCCTTCCGCCGTCTGCTAGCCATGGCGCGCAGCCCGGCGGCTCAGCATGGCGGCCCCCAACCGGCCGCTCACGCCGCCGCCGCCGCCATCTTCCCTAGCGCCTCGAGCTCGCTCCGGCCCGGATTGGTCGAAATCAGCTCGGCTGAGAGCGTGATTGGTCGCGAGCGCAGAGCCGTGCGGACGCGGCAGGGAACTATAACAGCAAGCAAAGTGGCGCTTAATGGAGCCGGTTGCCTCTTCACAATACAGACTCCGCCCACTACTCCCTCATTACACCAATCCCCTCACTCCGCACCCCTCCCACTGCCCACCACCTCACTACAGACCCGCCCCTCACTACAGACTCCTCCCACTGCCCCCTCACTACACCAATCCCCTCACTTCGCACCCCTCCCATTGCCCACCACCTACTACAGACCCGCCCCTCACTAGACCCCTCCCACCACAGACTCCTCCCACTGCCCCCTCACTACACCAATCCCCTCACTATGCACCCCTTCCACTGCCCACCACCTCACTACAGACCCGCCCCTCACTACAGACTCCTCCCACTGCCCCCTCACTACACCAATCCCCTCACTTCGCACCCCTCCCATTGCCCACCACCTACTACAGACCCGCCCCTCACTAGACCCCTCCCACTACAGACTCCTCCCACTGCCCCCCTCACTACACCAATCCCCTCACTATGCACCCCTTCCACTGCCCACCACCTCACTACAGACCCGCCCCTCACTACAGACCCCTCCCACTGCCCCCACACTACAGACTCCTCCCACTTCCCCCTTATTACAGACCCACCCTTCACTACACCCCCCTCCCACTGCCCCCTCATTACACCAATCCCCTCACTACGCACCCCTCCCATTGCCCACCACCTACTACAGACCTGCCCCTCACTACAGACCCTTCCCACTACAGACTCCTCCCACTGCCCCCTCACTACACCAATCCCCTCACTATGCACCCCTTCCACTGCCCACCACCTCACTACAGACCCGCCCCTCACTACAGACCCCTCCCACTGCCCCCACACTACAGACTCCTCCCACTTCCTCCTTATTACAGACCCACCCTTCACTATACCCCCCACTGTCCCCCCTCACTACAAACTTCTCCGACTGCCCCCTCATTACACCAATCCCCTCACTACGCACCCCTCCCATTGCCCACCACCTCTCTACAGACCCGCCCCTCACTACAGACCCCTCCCACTGCCCCCACACTACAGACTCACTCCTCACTACACCCCCCTACTGACCCCCCTCACTACAGACTCCTCCCACTGCCCCCTTATTACAGACCCATCCCTCACTACACCCCCCACTGTCCCTCCTCATTACAGACTCCTCCCACTGTCCTCTCACTACGCACCCCTCCCACTGCCCCCCTTATTATAGGCCCACATCTCACTACAGACCCCTCCCACTTCCCCCTCCCTACACAACCCTCCCACTGCCCCCTTATTACACACCCCTCCCCTCACTACAGGTTCCTCGCACTGCCCCCTCATTATATACCACTCCAGTCACCCAGACACTCTCTCTCTCTCCCTCCCACTGCCCAGCCCAACCTAGCCTTCACTACAGACCCCTCCCACTGCCCCCTCATGATATATCCCTCCTTTAACAATCTTGGGGTTCATTAAATAACAAACTAGTGAATGAAAAAGGAATGAAACTTTAATAAAACAAACTAGAAAGCATCTCTGGTGAATTGCTGCACACAGCCATGTGTTTCAGAGTAGCAGCCGTGTTAGTCTGTATTCGCAAAAAGAAAAGGAGTACTGGTGGCACCTTAGAGACTAACAAATTTATTAGAGCATAAGCTTTTGTGAGCTACAGTTCACTTCATCGGATGCATTTGGTGGAAAAAACAGAGGAGAGATTTATATACACACACACAGAGAACATGAAACAATGGGTTTATCATACACACTGTAAGGAGAGAGATCACTTAAGATAAGCCATCACCAGCAGCAGGGGGGGGAAAGGAGGAAAACCTTTCATGGTGACAAGCAAGGTAGGCTAATTCCAGCAGTTAACAAGAATATCAGAGGAACAGTGGTTCCCAACCCCATGGGCGCCAGGTTTGTATAATTTTTGGTGGTGCCCAGAACGGGTCCAAGCAGAGCCATCCCGGCCATAGGATGGACCAGGGCAACCGGCCCGGGCCCCGCGCTTCAGGGGGATCCAGGGTCCAGGCAGAGCCATCCTGTTCATAGGATGGACCAGGGCAACCACCCTGGACCCTGGACTTTGAGGGGCCCTGCGCTTCAGGGGGACTTGGGGTCCAGGGCAGCCTGGGGTGTTAGCAGGGACATCAGCGAGCAGCGAGCAACCTGGCCCCAGCCCACTCCGCTCCACTCTGTCCTGCCCCGCCTGGCCCCGCTGGCTCCTGGCATGGCTTGAGGGAGGGGGTGGAAGTTGGAAAGAGGCGGTGAAAGGGGTGCAATGGGGTGGGGTGTGGAGGGGAGGGGGCAGGCCAGGGTGCCAGGCCGCCTGTTAACCCTCCAGGCCGCCTTGGACCCCGCGCGCTGAAGTGCGGGGACCCACAAAGCACAGTAAGCCCAAACATTGGTGAAGCCGGGCCCACGTTCCTAAATATTGGTGGAGCACGGGCACCACCGGCCCACATAACTTGCCGCCTATGCCCAACCCCTGTCTTTGGGGCACATCTCCGAATGCCTATGTTCATAATAGGGTCCCTTATGAGGGAGCATTTCTAAATTATAATCTTCTTCAAACATATCTCTACACCTCCCCTCTCTACAAACTCCTCCCACAGGCCCTCCTTTCACTACAGACCCACCACTCACTATAGACCCCTTCCACTGCCCACTCCCTCACTACACACCCCTCCCTTCACTTTATTAGGAATCATATTGTGTGTAGTGATTTAAGTAGATCTCTTTTAGGTATTTGAAGGTACCTGTTAGCTGCTATCTAAGCGCTTTGGAAATAGGTAGAGGATATTTAGTGGCTGGGTGCACTAGCTTGGCCAGTGTGAGTTCAAATTTTAGATTGCCAGCTGTGCCCCCTGTAACTGTGGTTCTCCAGTGTCTAACCAAGCCAGATAGTGAGTATGAATGTTGTTACTAAGCAAGCAAATTTCTTTTAATGGCTTGTATATAGTACATCAAAAGCTGGATACTTCTGGGTGATAATTCTTCCCACCCCACCTCTCCTGCCTGCAAAAAATTAAACCTGAAGTATAAGCATATCTACCAAGCATATAGATCAAGGAATAAATTTCTTGTATTTTGGTGGAATATCAGGTTAGGATTTCATTTAATCAGTTTGGAATAATCTTTTTAAAAGGATCACATTTCCTTACAGTGCAAAACTAGTGGGTATTAATTTACGGTCTGGAATATGAAAAGTTTAAAACCTTCAAAAACAGTAATTCTCCAGCA
Organism: Dermochelys coriacea; assembly: GCF_009764565.3. Classification (NCBI taxonomy): domain Eukaryota; kingdom Metazoa; phylum Chordata; order Testudines; family Dermochelyidae; genus Dermochelys; species Dermochelys coriacea. The sequence continues at coordinate 193,657,141 of NC_050070.1, forward strand.
TTGATTGGGTAAATTGTGAACGCTTCCATTCCCACCCTATGCCCTAGGCAAACAATGTTTTTTTCCCCAGTTCTCCAGTCTCATGAGCACAATTAAAACCAATGGAAAACTTTTAAGTAGAGGAAAAATAAGTATTATATATCAAATGTAAAAAACATGTATTATGTGTATGGTTAAGGTTGCATACTTAATTTTAAAAAATTGGGACATTTAAAAGTTAAAGTTCTCAGGACAACTCAGTTACATTGCACATACTGAATGTAAAGTGGGGGCAAAAGTTTTAAAAAAATGGTTCCTAAAGTAAGTCTCCAAAATCTATATTTAGAAATCTAAAATAAGGCCTCAGTCTCGCAATCAGATCTATGTGGCAGATACAGGCATAAATCCAGAGTAAAGCTATTTAAAATTTTTTTGGCCATCTGCTTTAGCATATCCATTTTGAAATCCATTATGCTTCATATTGGTGCAGGAGTTGCCTGCTTGGATCTATTAAGATATACATTGAAAATGTGGTGTATGCTTTTTGGTTTGGAGAAAAAAGAAAAATGAGAAGATGCTCTATATACCTTAATAAGTATTTGAACTAGGGCTGTCAAGCAATTAAAAAAATTAATCGTGCAATTAAACACACTGTTAAACAATAATAGAATAGCATTTATTTAAATGTTTTGGATGTTTTCTACATTTTCAAATATATTTATTTCAATTACAACACAGAATACAAAGTGTACAGTGCTCACTTTATATTTTTTATTACAAATATTTGCACTGCAGAGAACAAAAGAAATAGTATATTTGAATCCACCTAATACAAGTACTGTATTGCAATCTCTTTATCATGAAAGTTGAACTTCCAAATGTAGAATTATGTACAAAAAATAACTGCATTCAAAAATAAAACAATGTAAAACTTTAGAGCCTACAAGTCCATTCTGTCCTGTTTCAGCCAATTGCTCAGACAAACAAGTTTGGTTCCAATTTGCAGAAGATATTGCTACCCACTTCTTGTTTACAGTGTCACCTGAAAGTGAAAACACTTTCTCATGGTACTTTTGTAGCTGGTATGAAAGATATTTACATGCTCGTTGCGCTAAAGATTCATATGTCCCTTCATGCTTACACCACTATTCCAGGGGACATGCGTCCATGCTGATGACGGGTTCTGCTCGATAACAATCCAAAGCAGAGTGGACTGACACATGTTCATTTTCATCATCTGAATCAGATGCCACCAGCATAAGGTTGATTTTCTCTTTTGGTGGTTTGGGTTCTGTAGTTTCCACATCTGAGTGTTGCTCTTTTAAATCTGAAAGCATGCTCCACACCTTGTCCCTCTCAGATTTTGGAAGGCACTTCAGATTCTTAATCCTTGGGTTAAGTGCTGTATCTATCCTTAGAAATCTCACATTGGTATCTTCTTTGCATTTTGTCAAATCTGCTGTGAAAGTGTTTTTAAAACGAATATGTGCTGGGTCATCATTCGAGACTTCTATAACATGAAATATATGGCAGGATGTGGGTAAAACAGAACAGGAGACATACAGTTCTCTCCCAAGGAGTTCAGTCACAAATTTAATTAATACATTTTTTTTATGAGCATTATCAGCATGGAAGCATGTTCTCTGGAATGGTGGCCGAAGCATGCAGGGGCATATGAATGTTTAGCATATCTAGCACGTAAATACCTTGCAATGCCAGCCACAAAAGTGCCCTGCGAACGCCTGTTCTCACTTTCAGGTGACATTATAAATAAGAAGCAGTCAGCAGTATCTCCTGTAAATGTGCACAAACTTGTTTATCTTAGTGATTGGCTGAACAAGAAGTAGGACTGTGTAAACTTGTAGGCTCTAAAGTTTTACATTGTTTTGTTTTTGAGTGCAGTTATGTAACAAAAAACCCTATGTTTGTAAGTTGCACTGTCACAGTAAAGAGATTGCACTACAGTACTTGTATGAGGTGAATTGAAAAATACTATTTCTTTTATCATTTTTACAGTGCAAATATTTGTAATAAAATAATAATGTAAAGTGAGCACTGTACACTTTGTATTCTGTGTTGTAACATAAATCAATATATTTGAAGATGTAGAAAAACATCCAAAATATGTAATAAATTTCAATTAGTATACTATTGTTTAATAGTGCGATTAATTGCAGTTAATTTTTTTGAGTTAATTGCATGAGTTAACTGCGATGAATCAAAAGCCCTAATTTGAACCCAAGCATATCTTGGAGGGTTGTAATTTGCAGCTATATCAAAATGCTGTCAGAAGCAAAAATTATTAACTAGAGAGTGCAATGAGTTGAAGTACGCTGTTTTGCTGTCTATCTATAACAGTATTTTGCAGAATTACAAAAGAATCTGGCAATCCACAAATCTGAAAAGTCTCACCAAAAACCTTGCTGTCTCTCCCCACTTCTAACTGACCACTTAGTGACCACTGCAGAGTACTGTAATGAGGTTATATTATTTCATACTACAGTTCATTTACTAGTCTACTCTGAAGTATTGTCATAATTAAAACTAAACTACACCTGTCAAATTCAATGAGCACTTTGAATTTTATGATGCAATTTCCTTGATTCCTGCTCACCCCACCCCCCCGTAGTGTTTGTTCACAAAATGTGATTATTCACATTGCATCTATCAGACATTAGTGAGGTTTTACTCTTACAGTAAAATCACTTTTAAAAGAAAATGTCATGATGTACAACTTGTTCTACATGAGCCATCTTGTTACATCAGTCTCAACCTATGCAAAGTTGAGTTTCCAAGGTTTTTTTGGGACGGTGAGGGGGGTTGAAACTTCTTATGCAGTAAAGCTGAACAGGTTTATGAAGGAAAAACACTTTCCTAATTAATTAAAGTTGTATGTGTATCTTACTGCACTTTGAGAAATCAGCTCTGAAGCTGAGGCTGATTATTCAGTTAAGAAATATAGTAGTGGGAGTCTGTGATGTTGAAAGGTTTCTCTGTGGAGTGATTGCCTCAAGGAGGAGGGAATTTGAGTTCCCTTGTCTTGATACTAGCAGCTGGATCATGGCTAATTGTGGTAAGGCTCTGTTCCAGGGAATAGCAATAAAATCTTAGTGCTGTGCTGCTAAGTTCTGAGTCCTAGTTCAAAATCAAGAGGGATAAATAATGGAGGAGACTGAACGAATAGTAAAGTTAGGTGAGTTTTAATAGGATGCTGTCTGAGAACTTTTAGAACATTTTTTACAGGAGACAAAGAACAGATTTTAAGGATCTAAAATAAAATAAAAATAAGTAGAATTGGAAGACCAGAGGGGTTTCATAATCAAACCCAAATAATGTAACATGGGCATTGAAAATATGAGTGGAAAAAACCTTCTTGTCTAAGATGCTTGTGGAAAAGAGCACAGAACCTTAACTGAAAAAGTTTATGTTTTTAAGGCTTACGAGGGAAGATGTACACACGATAAGTAAAGTATTTCAAAATCTTCTAACAAATTAAATTAGACCAGTTAACAAAGGCATGACAGTGACTTCAGGTTATAGATCAGTTTCCATTGTAAATCTGATTTTGACCTTCACAGACTAACTAAATTAGAAAACACCCCAAATCCTCTTAACTTCGTATAACTTCTGGGGGAGAGTCTGAAGTTGATTTGACAGAGTAATTCTGCTATATAAGATTTTGAAAAAAATTGATGTCAATTTCACTTTGTGAAAAATCTTCTAACTTCTTTTGTAAAAATATGTTTAATCTAGCTAGGAACTTCAGTTTGTACCCATCTTTATCAGAATGATGAATAACACAATATTTGTATAGCTATTAACTATGTAGATTTTTGAAACCCTTACTGCTTTGCCTGCTTCAAGCATAGGACACAAACTTCACCAAAGTCCAGGGTGAGTTTGAAAGCCCCATCAGAAAAAAACATATAGGTTTAAGGCAAATTCTATTGGTGCAGTTCATGGTGTTTGTAAAGTTTGTTCTCATCTATCGTAAGAATCTCTAAAGCACCTGTCACATTCAGACAAATAGCTCATTCAGATTCAAGGGGTAAAATCCTGGCTCTTGAATTTTGTGATTGAATCAGTAAGGTCAGTATTGCACCCATAGAGTTATATACTTTGCTGACAGGGAACTTGATTCAAACATTATATTGTCTTTTTTCATAGAACAACTTGTATTGTTTTATACTACTGTATATCTATAACTATAGTAAAATATGGTCTCTCTAGCAAAATAAAATAAGATACAGCAAGTGTCCACATATCAGTTTTATTATAAAATACTGGCTTTACCACATAGGATAAGATTAGTGTCCAAAAACAGGCTAGTCATTCTGATCTTCCTGAGTCTGCTATCTCTCTAACCTTAAGGCCAGATTCAATGTATGGAGCTAGGCTTGCCAGCTTTCTATTTGGACAAAACCGAACACCCTAGCCCTGCCCCTTCCACGACCCCCCCCCACATTCCCCTCCCTCGGTGGCTGTCTCTCCCCCATCTTCACTCATTTTCACTGGGCTGGGGTAGGAGGTTGGGGTGCCAGAGGGGGTGAGGGCTCCAGCTGGGGATGCGGACTCTGGGCTGGGGCTGGGGATGAGGGGTTTGGGATGCAGGAGGGGGCTCCAGGTTGGGAGTTTGTGGCCAAGGGATTCGGAATGTGGGAGGGAGCTGCAGGTTGAGGCAGGGGCTTGGTGTGTGGGAGGGGGTACAGGCTGTGGGTGCAGGTTCTGGGGTGGGGCAAGGGATGAGGGGCTTGGGGTGCAGGAGGGGGCTCCGGGTTTAGGGGGGCTGGGGGTTGGGGCATGGGCTTACCTCGGGCAGCTCCCGGTCAGCGGCACAGCGAGGGTGCTAACTCAGGCTCCCTGCCTGTCCTTGCTCCACCCTGCATCCCGGAAGTGGCCAGCAGGTCCGGCTCCTAGGTGGGGGGACCAGGAAGCTCCACATGCTGCTCTCGCCTGCAGGCACCCCACCCCGCAGATCCCATTGGTCGCAGTTCCCAGCCAATGGGAGTGCAGAGCTATTGCTTGGGGTGGGGGCAGCATGCAGAGCCCTGTGACCCCTTGCCTAGGAGCCCGACCTGCTGGCCACTTCCAGGGTGCAGCGTGGTACCAGGACAGGTAGGGACTAGCCTGCCTTAGACCCACAGCACTGCCGACCGGACTTTTAATGGCCCCGTCAGCGGCGCTGACCGGAGCTGCCAGAGTCTGTGACCGGGTCTTCCAGTCGAAAACTGGATGTCTGGCTACCCTACATGGAGCCCTCAGTAGTTTTGTAGCATTACTAGGCACTGCAGTCTTTGATGCTTACATGGATGCAGTGTAGCTATAAACTACTTGGTTGGCCACCTAATGCTTCCCTAAAGGTATGATTCTGCTCTACTCAACTTCCTTCCATATATGATCATCAGCTTTTAGGGAGTAATGTCAGGGGAGACAGTGTCTCTCTGAAGTACTAGCAGAGGGCAGTTTTTCCATGCCTGAGACCTGGGGAGAATGAACTGTTGCTGAAAACTGAATCCAAAACAGAGTGGGTCAGCTTGCAAGAGCCATCAGGCTCAATTTTGGGGGCAGGGACAGGAGAGAGATGCCCTACACCAAAAATGTTGTATTTTTCATTTTTTAACTGCAAGAGGAGAAACTCAGTCCCTTCTGTCATTATTTCAAAAGGCTTCAGTAACCTATGCAGATCTAGTAGCAGGTTAAACTCCATGTAGTGGAACAGACAGCTTATTGCCATGAATTCTCCACATTCTGTACCCCCCTGCAACAGTTGCAGCACTCACCTGTGGAACAGGTGCAGATGTACCTATCATCTGAGATCTTCACAGCCTTTAATTTCACAACACCTCTGTGAGGTGGGACAGTGCTATTATCTCCATCTTATAAACATGAAACTCAGACACAGATAGACTAAGTGACTTGGCCTATCATCACAGGAAGACAATGGTAGATTAGGGACTTAAATTGAAGCTTTCAGGCCAATTCCTTAAAAACTGGACCATCCCTCCTCATCCATTAGGGAACTCATTGTTTTCAAAGTTGGTTAGCCTGCCACATAAGAACTTTATGAAGCCCTCTAGGAGCTTTGTGTTTCTTAAAACAATGCACATCTTGCCATTAGTTTCCTCCTTAGTGAGCAACAGGCAATGGGGTGATCTAACTTGCACACTGAGTGTCGATGAACCAAAGGAGGTGGCTTGTTTGTGCCAATTTCTCTTTTGTTCTTTTCCCAGCCTGGATTTGTAAATGCCCATCCCCCTCCATGCACAACCTTTGTTGATAATTGGTCACTGCCACGTTATTTCCTGGGTAGAGACAGATTATAAATCTCTTCTAATCATGTTAGACCAAAATTATTTCATAAACACTTGCTAGAGTCCATAAGCAGGATAGATGTTTTTCACACATTTTGTACTAAATGCTTAATTAGTCACACTTCATATTGATGTTCTATTTATAGTTTATAAATGGTTAATAGATGGTTAATAGCTGTTTTAATTAATAGTTACTAGTAACCTATTGGCTTGTTATAACTGTCCCTTTAATAATCTATATCACCTTCCACTGATGTGCTTAGAACCATCTAAAATAAATACATATCTCTAATATGCATATAACATCCATTAATCATGTATTAACTCTATATAAACCATTTATAAATAGAACCTAATATAAAGTGTGATTGCATAATCTAAACAGGCTACAAACCAGGAAAATGTCTAGATTATGCAGATACAGGGCTACCGGTGAGCACTCTTACCCCATGGCAAATTATTGTATTATAACAGTTGTATAATACATACCATTTTAGAAATGGCATTTGCCTGCATCAGCATTTAAAATAATATACGTTGTCCCACTTCAGATAAAAGGAAAAGAAAGCCTGTATGAAAGATCTGGAAAAATGGTTACTTTCTGGAGGTGTGTTATTAGAAAGTCATGTTGCTTTAGTCAGTGACTGTGACAGGTTGCCCCCACTTTAAGATGCCACCTGATGTGCTGGGATACCACTGAAAAAAACTAACGTGTGCAGCTAAATGTGTGCACAGGCTACTGTTTAGCTGCCACTGCATTGGCCTTGTCAACACTGGTTCTCCACTTGTAAGGTAACTCCCTTCTCTTCATGTGCCAGTGTATTTATGCCTCCTTCTGAAATTTTCACTCTATGCATCTGAAGAAGTGTGTGGGGGGGGTTATCCCTGAAAGCTTATGCCCAAATTAATCTGTTAGTCTTTAAGGTACCACCGGACTTCTAGATTGGTGAATCTTCTGGAGTTCACTTGCCAATTTACATTCTCAGAATTTTTATTCCTGAAATTTAGAGATACCTGGGCCACCAAACATTGGAGAAATTTGGATCTAAACTTTGCTACTGAGGACCTTCTCTTCTGTAATTTAAACACAGGGTTTTTTTCCCCAAGGACGGTCAAATTAAAAACTGTGTGCAGCTAAACAATAGCCTGTGCTTTTTTTTTTTTTTAACTAGGGATAGAAAAAACTGGCACAACTATTTTTCTTCCTCCCTTTCTGCTTCTTTCTTTAGAAAACCTGACCTATGAGGAAAGATTAATAAAATGGGGCATGTTTATTCTTGAGACAAGATGGCTGAGGGGGAGATCTGATAACAGTTTTCAAATATGTTAAGGGCTGGTAAAATGAGGACTATTATCAATTGTTCTCCAGGTCCACTGAAGGAAGGACAAGAAATAATGGGCTTAATCTGCAACAAGGAAGATTTAGGTTAGATTTTGGGGGATACTTTCTAACTATAAGGGTAGTTAAAGTCTAGAATAGGATTCCAAGGGACGTCTTTAAAAACAGGCTGAACAAACATCTATCAGGGATAGTCTTTGTTTACTTGGCCCTGCCACAGTAAAGGGGGCTGGACTTGATGTCTTCTTGAGGTCCCTACGAGCCCTATGTTTCTATGAGTCATTCTTCTCCCTGAGCAGGAATTAGTGGGAGCTATGGTGTGCAGCACCTGTAAAACTCATGCCATTTACTTAAGTGCCTGGAGAAATGAAGTATGGTTACATGGTTAAAGCACTGACCTAGCATTCAGGAGACCTGCGTTCAATGCAGAACTCTACCACAGTCTTGATGTTTGATCTTGAGCAAGTCACTTCATCTCTTAGTGACTCTGCTACCCATCTATTAAACGGTGATAATAGTAATTCTCTACCATGGGGGGTGTTGTGGGGATAAATACGTTAATAATTGTGAAGCTATCAGATGCCACAGTGTTGGGAGCTGTATAAGAAGATGGATAGATAGATTTAGGACCTGTCTACAAGGCAAGGCAAAGTGCTCTAGAGCAGTGTGATTTGTGGACTGCCCTAACATATTGTGCTTTAACTGCCCCTATAGACCCTTCTGGCATGCTCTAACAGGACTATGTTAATGTGAAGTAGGTACCTTGTAGAGTACACTAGTGTAGTCTATATGGGGCAATTAGCGCTCAACACATTAGAGCACTCTACAAATCACACTCTTCTAGAAGACTTTGCTGTGCCACGTGCACAAGTCCTTAGATGCCTAGCTTTAGACACACGTTTGAAATTCTTTTGAAAAAAAATCTTAATTTTATAAAAACTACCTGTCCAGGGCACTACTGCCTTTGCCATGTATTAAAAATATGGCCAACTGGACACAAACAAAAATAAACTAAGCAGCCTTCTCAAAACTGGGAAGGAAGGAAAAAACCACTCTAGCCATATTTCTCAAGCCAAGTCCTCAGCTCATCCCTCTCCCCCAAAGCCTTAGGGGTGGGGGTGGGGTTTCTAAAACAACATTACACAGTAATAGCTGAGAAATGTATGAAGTTAATTATAAGAGAGAGAGATGGATTCTATTACCTTTACTGGGACCTTAGAAAAAATTCTGAGGATACCTGAAATTATAACTTTTTCTGCCCATGATGGAACTTAAGTATCATTCATATATTTTTGCTTTTATTAATAGCCTAGTTATAAAGCTTGTCCTGACTTTCCTTGAAATATCATACCCAGTTCACTTATTACAGATTGATACTATAAGTTTTACATTTCACATAACTATTTCACATTTGGTGACAATGTATACCTTCAAATCAGCGGCACTGCGATGGGTACCCGCATGGCCCCACAGTATGCCAACATTTTTATGGCTGACTTAGAACAACGCTTCCTCAGCTCTCATCCCCTAATGCCCCTACTCTACTTGCGCTACATTGATGACATCTTCATCATCTGGACCCATGGAAAAGAAGCTCTTGAGGAATTCCACCATGATTTCAACAATTTCCATCCCACCATCAACCTCAGCCTGGACCAGTCCACACAAGAGATCCACTTCCTGGACACTATGGTGCTAATAAGCGATGGTTACATAAACACCACCCTATATCGGAAACCTACTGACCGCTATTCCTACCTACATGCCTCTAGCTTTCATCCAGATCATACCACTCGATCCATTGTCTACAGCCAAGCGCTACGATATAACCGCATTTGCTCCAACCCCTCAGACAGAGACAAACACCTACAAGATCTCTATCATGCATTCCTACAACTACAATACCCACCTGCTGAAGTGAAGAAACAGATTGACAGAGCCAGAAGAGTACCCAGAAGTCACCTACTACAGGACAGGCCCAACAAAGAAAACAACAGAACGCCACTAGCCATCACCTTCAGCCCCCAACTAAAACCTCTCCAACGCATCATCAAGGATCTACAACCTATCCTGAAGGACGAGCCATCGCTCTCTCAGATCTTGGGAGACAGACCAGTCCTTGCTTACAGACAGCCCCCCAATCTGAAGCAAATACTCACCAGCAACCACACACCACACAACAGAACCACTAACCCAGGAACCTATCCTTGCAACAAAGCCCGTTGCCAACTCTGTCCACATATCTATTCAGGGGATACCATCATAGGGCCTAATCACATCAGCCACACTATCAGAGGCTCGTTCACCTGCGCATCTACCAATGTGATATATGCCATCATGTGCCAGCAATGCCCCTCTGCCATGTACATTGGCCAAACTGGACAGTCTCTACGTAAAAGAATGAATGGACACAAATCAGACGTCAAGAATTATAACATTCAAAAACCAGTTGGAGAACACTTCAATCTCTCTGGTCACTCGATCACAGACCTAAGAGTGGCTATACTTCAACAAAAAAGCTTCAGAAACAGACTCCAATGAGAGACTGCTGAATTGGAATTAATTTGCAAACTGGATACAATTAACTTAGGCTTGAATAGAGACTGGGAATGGATGAGTCATTACACAAAGTAAAACTATTTCCCCATGGTATTTCTCCCTCCCACCCCACCCCCCACTGTTCCTCTGATATTCTTGTTAATTGCTGGAATTAGCCTACCTGCTTGTCACCATGAAAGGTTTTCCTCCTTCCCCCCCCCCTGCTGCTGGTGATGGCTTATCTTAAGTGATCACTCTCCTTACAGTGTGTATGATAAACCCATTGTTTCATGTTCTCTGTGTGTGTGTATATAAACCTCTCCTCTGTTTTTTCCACCAAATGCATCCGATGAAGTGAGCTGTAGCTCACGAAAGCTTATGCTCTAATAAATTTGTTAGTCTCTAAGGTGCCAGAAGTACTCCTTTTCTTTTTGCGAATACAGACTAACACGGCTGCTACTCTGAAACTAGTAAATGATACTCTCTCTACCAAGAATTGTGGAAGATCTGCCTTAAAAATTGCATGTATTAATTATACTTAAAGCAGTGTTAACTCCTGTTGTGTGTGCTTTGATATTCTTTTCCCCTGCCAACTCTCTTGTGCAACAGCATCCGATGATAGAATGGCAACTAGCTCTGCCTTGTTATTATGGCTGCTTAGGGTGGAAGGATGTTTTGTCTTTTGTTGTCTGGCTTGGAGCTGTAGGCTTAGGTGTTCACCTACACGAGGCCCCCAGTTTTTATCTCCTTTCAGCCCCAGCCCCTTACTAGTATGCAACCTTATTGACCCTCATCCTATAAGCTGTTATGCATATGATTAACTTATACATATGAATAGTCCTCTTGAACCAGACTGGGACTGGATAGAAGACTGGGACAGGGAACCAGTGTGGTAAAGGAAGTGTGGGGGAGGTGAGACAGATCTGATGAGGAGGAGCCAGGTTGCAGGGGGACAACTGGGATGGATGGGCAAAGAGTGGATCAGTTTTAAGTGCTAGTCCGCACAGAGGATGACAACCCACTACTGCTATCATATGCTTCATTGGCTCAAGTGGCAGAGATCTTTTCAGTGGATCTAAAGGTTCCAACCCTGCTTATGTCCTGTGAGTGTCAATATGATGCCACATAATGGAATTTCTGTTTTTTCAGTTTGCATTTTGAAAAATCTCAGAAATTAAATACAACCTATTAAGGTTGCACGTGCAACTTTAATTCTGGCATTATCTAACTTTTGAGTGCTTAACTTTGCAGCATTAATAATGTTCTTTTAATGTAAGTCTTTTTTTTTGTATAGTTATACATAAGGAAGAAAAGTTATCTTTAAAATGATGTACAATAGTCCAGGACCTTGGAAGTGCTCTTTTAGAGATTTTTACTATATTTTGATTAATGTCCATATTATAATTTTAATATAACACTTCAGGTGATGTGGTAGTGCTGATTAACCCACCTTTTGGATGTGCCCTGGGACTTGCTGTGCACCCGAGACATGCATCCATCAGCACCTCCACACAGTCTGTCATGTCTTATTATTTAATAAATGAAAACAGGCTCTAAACAATAAAGGGATAAAAATGTTCTTAAAAATTACAGCAACCAAGCTTTTTTATATGTTGACCCTACTGTATTACTGCTCCAGGCTATCTCAGAGTGAGAAATAGGTTCTCTGTTTTGGGTGTGTGTGTGTGTGTGTGTGTGAGAGAGAGAGAGAGAGAGAGAGAGAGAAAAAACATTTTTGATGAGACATCCAGGAGAAAGATAAAAGGCACTGCTTATTTATTTAAAGTAAGCATAGTTTTTGATTGACATGTACACTTTAGGAGAACTTTTAGTCTGCAGTGCTAAACAGCTTGCTGAAGAACTAATATTCAAACTACACTCCAGCACTTAAAATGCAGTCACTCTGTTTTTCTTCAATGTATTCAGTTTTTCCTGAATCAAATATTTTCATGTCAGATGTTCATGGCTTACAGTTGAAAAAAACAGCTCCTATTAGCAAAATGCATTTTGGGGGCTTTAGTTTTATAACCTCTATACATTATCCATTGAGTCTGTATCACATTAAGAGGAAGCCACAGTTTACATGGAAATGCATAACAATGAAGTCTCTCTATTCCATATGCGTATGTAACTCCTATTAAGAGGGTATATTCACTGCTGGTTCAAATGTCAGTGGTGATTGGAAGTTATTGCCATCTGACAGCTGTTCGGTAGTCTGTATAAAATGAGTTAGTGATCTCGGCTTACTACTGATGTCCACATTACAAAACCATCACCACAGCTGGCACTAATGGGCAACATTGTTGGCAGTCTTTTTGGAGATGCCAAGGTTGAATGGACATAGAGGCTGTTGCCCCAAGATGTGGTCCCCTAGACTTCAGGATTGAAGCATATGGTCAGATTCGCACAGAGAAGCATGCACTTCCAGTGTTGCACGTGTTTTATGGATAGAGAATTTCTCCAGGACTGTCCGATCTGATGCCCTTCATCAAGCACTACTGAATTCATTGAACAACACACACATAAGAATAGATCTCCACTATGATTATGAATTTTTTTCATTTATTTTTCAGATGGCTTTCACTTTTGTCATATTGTTCACACTTAATAAGTTTGACTCTTCCTATGTCACACTGTATCCTTGAAATAATTTTGCTGCACTGTTCTGTCCCTCTGGATTTTACAGCAGTGGATCAGGAAGAAAGTGCAAGCCCTAACAGAAATAATATATCCACTGCAAGTCTTACAGGTACTAATTTCTGCCAAAGAAAATACTGCAGTGTTTCTTTTGTGGGCTAGGTTAGTATTAAATTGAAATAAATTAATTGTGTAACTGCCATCATCAGTGTTTGCAAAACTTGTTGCTAAACCAAATAAGCCCCACCTGGGAAAAACTGTAGAAGCAAAAAATCTGTCATCTTTTTCTAAACACCTGGAGAACTCTTCTAATTATAGACTTTTCTAACCTATCCTATTTATGTATAGGTTCTTATACCATGCCCATTTCCTTGTTCTATTGCCTGATCCTTTATCCATAAAGAGTGAGGTGTATTTATTAAGGTGCCTTAAAATTTTCTTTTCTTTCATGAGAGTCCTTCTTATCATCACTGAGAAAGTCCTGAGAATTCCTCCCTTGTTCTTTCAATTTAACCTCCTCCTCTTCCACTGTTAAGTCCTGTGTTGTAGCAAGAAACTTTCTAGCTGAGGGATAAATTTAGGTGGGACTTTGAACCCCATCGGCTCCATTTTTAATTAGTCAAAGGATTCTTCAGAGATTTAAATATGATTCATGTAAACAAAAGCCCTCACAATTTGGGGTCGTGTCCCTTTAAATTTAGTACATGTTCATTAAAATCTTTGAATTCAAATGGTGAACAAATTTAGAAATCAGTTATAAGAAATTAATACAGCTATACATAGGTTGATACACTATTACTATCATTTCTTTTTGACTTCAGTCATGGTGATGAGAAGGTGAGAAGCAATGATTTGTTTGTTTCCTTTTAATTAATTAATTGTTTTGGTTTTTGACATAAAATGATTTTTTTTTGTCTGAACAGATCTTTAGCATGTAAATATTATTGCTATCCCTTTTGACATGATTGGCTAGCCAAAAATTGTCTCAGTTGGGAGGAGAAGTTGGTGATGCAGTTTTATGTGTTTACAAAGTATGTACAAAGTCCTACTGGAGGAATCAAGTAACAGGAGACAATTTCCTTGTTCACAGCTACAAGCAGGGCCAGATTAACCTTTTGTGGGCCCGGCGTCAAACATATTTGTGGGCCCCCCTTGGAAGCAACGGAGCATGGCGCGGGGAGGTCAGTCCCTGGAGTGAGGGGCCAGCCAGAGGCAAAAGGGTATGGCATGGCAGGGGAAGCCCCGCTCCGCCCAATGAGAGGGCACTATTTACAAACTGGCAGTTGCCCCACGCACAGTAGCCTGTCTGGCCCTGTGCTGCCAGTGTGCCCATTCCCTTGTGGGGCGCCCATGCCACGTCATACAACCCACCCGCCAAACACCCCCCCCCCAACTCCCTATAGCCAGAGGCCCCCCAAGACCCAGCTGGAGGGCAGGCCGAGAGGAGCAAGTGGTGGGTTGGGGAGCCAGCGGGGTCTCGGGGCACAGTGCAAGCGGAGCAGGCCGGGGCCCCTTCTAAGCATGGGCCCAGCTCCATGGAGCCACTGGAGCCATTGCAAACCTGTCACTGGCTACAAGCCTCTCTTATGCAGCACCCAACTCAAAATCTGTCTCTAGGTTTCCCTCAGGGCCACACTGTGCTTGCCGAGTCTGTGTCCGGGACTTCTATCTCTGTCTTTGTATGCTTCTCTGCTTTTCTCTCTCCAGTGAACCCACCCCCTTATCCAAAGCAATGCACAGCGAAGCCTTCCACCCATGTAGTCCTAATTCCTAGGAAGACTCACATATGCCTTTGTTTTAGGTGGTGGTTGCTATAAAGGAACTTAGCTGTCTTTTTATAGCTATCTTAAATGAAAGGCAGCAGTTCTACCCATCAGCTTGAAGGAGTTCCAAAATCTTATTTTCTTGTTTATTTGATCTAATTAGTTCCTTAATGTTTAATTGCCTTCTGGGAGATCTTTACACTATTGTGTTTTGTGTTTTACATTTATACCTGCAAAACAATGGTATAGTTAAGATGACTGAAAAGCATTGCATTGTATTGGTTCTGGCAGTGATGATTGCAATTTGTGGTATCTGCTTGTTTCCTAATTTTGATGAACACTTTCACTTTGAGTTAGTATTCATTAATCATTGTGACTGTACAGTATTAAGAAGGCACAATAGCAGCTCCATAATTAAGAAGACGCTGACACACGCACTTAAAGTAGGACTCAAATCTCTTAGCTATCTATGAATGACAAAAGCCTGCTTCCCAAACTTAGAGCACTTACTTTTTGAGTACTGAAACATTTTCAGAGAATTTTAAATACATTTATAGATTAATGTATTCATAGATTTTAAAGACGGTGGGACTTTTGTGATCATCTAGTGTGAAACATAACATAGTTTGACTTCTAAATTGGGGGAAGGGAGAGGCAGCTCCCATCAGGTCAATGGGGCTGCGCATGGGGGAGGAGCAAATTCCGTACCCGCCTGAGGCTTGCAGTTTGTGGGGGACAATGACCCCCTGTCATCCCTCTCCAAACTATGCCCATGGTCTGAATTCCTGCATAACACAGGCCATTGGACTTCCCTGAATTAATTCCTAATTCAAGACCAATAGCTTTAGAAAAGATCCAATCTTAATTCTAAAATAGTGACGGAAGATCCACCACAATGCTTGGTAAATTGTTGCAATGGTTAATTAGCCTCACTGAAATGCACAGTGTTAGACTGAGCCCACCTTATCAAGCGATACAGATTGCTCTGTATCAGTGACCTGTCCTTTTCATTATTTTCCAGATTCTTAATCTGTGTCATCCGCAAACTTTATCAGTAATGGTTTTAAGTTTTCTTTCAGGTCTTTGAAAAAAAATACCAAATAACAGAGGGCTAAGAATTGATCCTTGTGGGACCCCACTAAACACAGCCACTCACTAATGGTTCCCTGTTTATATTTACATTTTGAGAGCTGTCAGTTAGCCAGTTTTTAATCCCTTTAAACATGTGCCAGGGTGATTTTGTATCTTTATAGTTTCTTAATCAAAATGTCATGTGATACTAAGTCAAATGCCATCCAATAGTTTAGGTATATTACATCAAAACAGTTACCTTTATCAACCAAACTTGTAATCTCATAGAAGATTAAAATTAGTTTCACAAGATCTTCTGTCCATAAACTCATTCTGATTGGAATTAATTATATTACTCTCTTTTACTTCTTTATTAATGGAGTAATGTCTTGTAAACATTTTAAAATGGACTTGCTAATCTTTTTATGAGGGGTACCTTTTTATGAATGGCCAGTGGGAGCTTTGGGCGGCCCTGCAAATGTAAGCAAACTGTCTGGCGGATTACCCTGACGGGCTGCGTGCAGCCCACAGGCTGCAGGTTGCCCACCACTGACTTAAATGCTCCAGTCTCTCTTGCCACCCAGACAAACTGGACTCACTTATATCATGTCACGTTTAGGTTGCTTCCAGTCCCAAGAGACCAGTCACTTACCCCGGATCAGTTGCTACTCTAGATTTTACAGCAAAGACAAGTCTGGTAGCCAATTCTACAGTATACTAACTAAAAGTTTATTAGCTAAGAAAAGGAAGTAAGAGTTATTGAGAGGTTAAAGCAGGTAAAATATATGTACAGGTGAGTCTCAGTCTATAATTCCAAATGGTGGCAGAGATGCAGTAATCTGCCAGTTTCCCAAAAGTCTCTCGGGACTACCCAGAATAATTCTGAGGATCTCCATCTTCTCATTCAGTTATTCTGCCCTGTTAGAATCCAAACAGTTCAGAGATGAAGGTTCTTTCCTTGAATCAATTGTTATAGTTTTTTCTCACAAAAAGCAAGCTCACATTGTCACTACCCATGTGGCCTTTCCTTTGAGATGGAGAGTGAGGAATGCATTTTGAGCCCTTGACTTCCAGTCATCACACACAATGACCATTTGCTTTGAAATTAGCACTTTTCTGTTAAAGTTCTTCATTTGCATTACACAAGGCACCTTTCTTGTTTGATGGGTTATTTAGTTACAGTGGTATCCACAATGTAAATTTATTTGAGCATAAGCTTTCGTGAGCTACAGCTCACTTCATCGGATGCTGTAGCTCATGAAAGCTCATGCTCAAATAAATTTGTTAATCTCTAATGTGCCACACGTACTCCTTTTCTTTTTGCGGATACAGACTAACACGGCTGCTACTCTGAAACCTGTCACAATGTAAATGTTTGCTATTGCATTATAACAGGATACAGATAAGTGAAAACAATGCATGTAACATCCCATTAGTTTTCATGAAGTTTAAACACTAAATACACTCTTATACAGTTAACAATTACTTTGATCTATACTCATACACAAGTGAATTGACCTGGGGCTTCAGCTTGAGCTGGCACCTGGTCTTCCAATGTCAGTGTTAATCACCGTCTCAAAGAATGGCATAATATTTGTTTCCATCTGCAGGGAAAATGCATTTTCTAGAGAGGTGTTGCCCCTTTTCGACCATAGTGGCTAATGAAAGTTCTGGATGTTCCAGAACTCTATGGATGTTCCATCTGGAAGTAGAAACTGAAGGGTCTGGTATTTTCATTGATGCATTCTTGTTTATTTCCAGGGAAGGTCCTTCTTCAGGAGGAACCAAGAACAAAAGGAGCGGTTTCTTAGTTCACAGCTCCAGGCCTTTCTAACCAACCAAATCAGCTTTTTCCAGGGTCCTGTTGTGTTCACAGGCTGCTGCTTGGTTTTCTTGCTTTTTGCCTCTTCCTCTCTCTCTCTCTCTGCTCTTGTCTTTTTCGGTCTTTTGTCTCTTCTGCCTTCACATGCACATATACACACCCATACCCCTACCCAAAACAATACTCAGCCAAAAGCTCGTGGGTGGGTTCACACACTCCTTTTGTTTTAGATAGGGGATTATATTTACAATCATGTTAATTGAAGAGTATGTTTGCACCTATCAATCTCAATGGGGTTTACACTCAACCCACAACAAGATTTCATCCCACTCATAACAGAGGGGAGGCATGTTAGTAGGGTCCACATAGGATATTCAAGGGCACTACTCCAATAATAATAAATGAAGAAATTAATAATAAATAAATCAGATTGTCTAGGAGCCAAATCTCAGGCAAGTAATTAGTAAGTGTTCTGCCCATCCTCAAAATGCAGGTTAGATTGCTACATTTGGAGGCATGTGAAATTTTCACTCTTTCCTTTATTTTACCTTACTATCTTGTTCATTTTCACTGTTCTCCACTACTTCTGCCCCTACATTAGAAGCCATGATAGTAGAATTGCAGTGGCCAGCCCACCAGATGGACCCGTTGGAGAGCTTAATTCCATTAAGGGATTGGAGCTGTGCTTTTTAGGATCTTACGTTGCTAAACTAGTGTCATGTGGGATATTTTAGGAGAATGTTTTCTAAAATGCAATTTTATAGTCCAGAACTAATATCTTGTAACACAGTGAGTGCTTTGTGCACGTACTATGACAGTTACCACTACAACAGCTCTTAAGCAAGCTTAACTGAGTGTCTGCACTGAAACCATTTCAGATCTTTGGGACAGCTCACACTTAGGCTCATTATAGGAGTTACCTAATCAGCAATGAGTTGCACCTAGACCAGTAGATATTTAAGTGATTACTTCTTGGAAGGTGTTCATCCAAGTGTAAATTAGTCTGTCTCAGAACAGATTTTAGCTAGTGCCTGGCAGCTTGGATGACTGGCACATTGTCATTTTCATAACACACCTATAGAGGAAAGTGCCAAAAAACATAAGCAGCATTGGTACAGTTAAAAAATTCCATTCTTGTTCTACGTTGCTAAGGCCCAGCAGCAGAAATACAGTGGCTCTAGTTAATGTTTGGGGTAAAACGTGCTTTGAAATGTGTCATGTAATCTTTATTGCTTTAATTACTATCTTTGATTTTCATTTGTTTTTGCGGGAATTTCAGTGCATGTGAAGTGAAAGTGACAATACTGCCAGTCATACTAAGTTTTGTGGTGATTCTGTGCTGTTTCTAACACACATCCACTCCCCAGTATTCATCCTCTCGATGTCCCTGGCCTACCCACTCCCCAACTATGGATCGCACCATGCCAAAGAGTGTGGTATAAAAATTAATATGGATAGGAAACCCCTTTGCTGTGTGGAGGCCATTGGAGAAGGTGTCATGGAGACAGATCACCTTCCTCTCCACCCATGTAGGCTGGGAGAGATTGCATAGAGGGGGGAGTCTCTGTGCATCTTCTGATTTTTTTTTTTTTAAGAATTCCTTTGATGCAGACACAGGGTGAAATGAAGACAGACACATGGATGGATTTTAAGCAGCAGATCAGACCTTTTATTAAACTTTAACACAGTGGAGGGGTGCTACCATGAGTGGGACAGAGGGTGCAGAAGGGTGAGGACCTCAGTATGTAAGGGCCATAAGGTCTGACTACAGTCTTGGAAGGCCACAACATCTCATTCTATCCCATAAGTCCAAGGCCTATCACCAAACAGGTCTTTTACCTCTGGGAACCATTTATTTTATCCTTTTAACTGCACTGGAAACCAGCCGCAATTTGTGATGAATTAACAACCAACCACCTCTGTTGGGTGCTAAGTTTCTTAACCCACTATGGCTTGAAGGTGCTGCAAGGAAGGCAAAAAACTCTCTGGTCCTCTGTCAATTGGCACATGGAAGAAAAAATTCCTTCCTGACCCCAAAATGGGCAATCGACTAGAACCACAGCATCTGTCAGGCCAGATTCCTAGTTCAGGAAGGGTAGGATGGGGCTGCTGGGACAGAGCCAAAAGAAACTCCAGTGGCCTCATTCCAGGTTAAATCCTGAGAGAACCTGGGGAACGCTGATCAGTCAGCTCTTCTCCCCGCTCCCAGCTGGCCAATGGGTGCCAGAGACTCCAAGAGAGGGAGGAGCTATCTGGTGTCCTTCAGTGTGTGTTTCCCTGTCTGGCTGCTGGGACTATGCCCTTTAATGTATAGTGCTCTAAGTGAGGATGATGTGTGGGAGATAAGGGTTGTTTTCACCATTAACAGAAAAAATCTCCTGTGAATATTTGACCAAAACCATACATGTTTTCTGATTAGCTCCATTCAAAGAAACTAACAATTACTTGCAGCATTTTAGATTCTGTTCTCTAGCAAGACATTCGAAGACTCTGCAATTTTTACAAATTATAATGGATTTAACAGAGAAATGGTTCCTGTAAAACAGAAGGCATGCACACCAGTACTTTTGTTTGTTTAATTTATTTAGCACTGCCTGACAAGATGGCCTTGGAACTGTCTTATTTGGTCATTATCCTATTGATTAAATAATGTGATGAAAAGTGCATGATAATGCAGTGTTGAGAGATTATTGCTAGACACTTTGCAAACAAAACTGCTAAAGGGAGAGCAGTTGCAAAACCTTTAGCATTGCTAGGTAATTAGAAAGCAAGGAGGAATTAAAATAAGGGGTGCGTGGTATATATAATGTAGTGATTATGTGCAGATAATGTTTTGAATACCCTCTTTTGCTAGCTCTAAATAGAGTACCTCTTAGTACAGGAAATGCCTGTTGAACTACTTATTCAGAATCCTTAACAAGCTGTTGGATGTGTCTGTTTGATACTGTGACAGTGCAAATAAAGCATGGACCTTTTTTTGTTGTCGTCGCACATTTCTTATAAAAATGTCATATCTGTACAATATATCACACAGAAAAAAATAACATGGACAATATTCAGAAAAAGAAAAGGAGTACTTGTGGCACCTTAGAGACGAACAAATTTATTTGAGCATAAGCTTTCGTGAGCTACAGCTCACTTCATCGGATGCATACAGTGGAAAATATAGTGGGGAGGTTTTATATACACATACCTCTGTTTTTTCCACCAAATGCATCCGATGAAGTGAGCTGTAGCTCACGAAAGCTTATGCTCAAATAAATTTGTTAGTCTCTAAGGTGCCACAAGTACTCCTTTTCTTTTTCTGAATACAGACTAAAACGGCTGCTACTCTGAAATAGACAATATTGTAGATGTGAATTTTGTTTAGAATAATTATAGTGAATTCAAGCCCTATGCTGATGCATCATTTCTTTAAATGACCATCTAGGGTCAACATTGGGATTTGAACATGTGACTTGCTGAGCTAAAAGCACAAACCTCTACTTCATGAATTAAAGGACAAATCTATTAGCTACAATCACTAGCAAATGCCTAAGTGTCTTATGTGGACCAGCCTCTAGAGGGGAACAAAGACCCACGCTCTCAGGATGTGGATTTCATAATGGAGATAAAAAGAAAAGGAGTACTTGTGGCACCTTAGAGACTAACAAATTTAACAGCTTGTGCCACACACTCTGAAAGAATTTTTTTTGACAGCTTGTGCCACACACTCTCAAAGAATTTTTTTAAAATTGTTAGTCTCTAAGGTGCCACAAGTACTCCTTTTCTTTTTGCGAATACAGACTAACAAGGTTGCTACTCTGAAACCTGTCATAATGGAGACAATCACTTTTGCAGCATAATTCTCCCCTCAGTAGTCCTTGCAGGTATTGGGGCACCATGAGTTTAGGAGGGCCCTGCAGGAACTGCCAGAACTGTCTCAAAAGGCAGGCTCCAACATGGAAAGAGGAACAGAGCCATCATTGTTTTATAGAGGGGGAGTGATGGTGGAGAGATGTGAGAGAAATCAACCGGAGATTGGCATGTGGAGGTGAACAGGTTAGGAGAGGGAAGTGTGAGTTTAGAATGGACATTTTGGATTGTGGCTAAAAGAGCCGGACATGGAAAGTGATCTTCAAAGATGTAGTCCTCCCTGCCCTCTTTGAATCTGTGGTTGAGGCTCACATGAATATTGCTACATTCAGTTTGTATTTTTCTGCTTGGAACTGACAAAAAATTAACATTTGAAACTTGATGACAAATAACTATATAGCTGAAATAGAACAAAAGATAACTGTATGATGTAGACGGAGGGACATATTCTCATTGCAGAATCACAAAAGTATGAGGATTTATTCCATGCTCCATCACACCTAAGAAGATCTTCTATGCATGTACGGCAGCAGATTATCTGAGATACATGAGGCTGTGCATACTATGTATCTGAGAGTAGAACTCTGGCATGAAATCATAAATCTGTGTAGGTGGAATTGCAAAACAATTCAGTCATTTTCAATGATAAGAGAGCCAGAGGTGAAAAAAATGAATGAGTGTATTATGTTGTAGAGATGGGAATACAGCCCCGTTGCAGGTATATCAGAGCACAGTAACTCAATGTTCTATGTCTAAAATAGCTTTTTTTAATTCAGTTTTTAAATTTAGTTTTAAAAGGCAGATTTTTAACGAGATGACCTCTGATAATCAGTTGTTAGAGAAAAGCTGGAAACAACAGTTGGCTTCATCATGTTTTAAGGTGCCATCATATATTTAGCACAATTTCATACAAAAAACTACTTTAAGAGAACAGTAAGGTTGCAAAACCAAGTGCTCAAAAGTTTGCAAATATCACAATTAAAATTGTCTAGGCAAACTCAATTTGCCCACCATTGTGCATATGGACGATGAAACTATTAATCTAGTGGCTAAAGCAGAGGATTAAGAGAACTTTTGTGTACTATTTGCTTATTAATTATGCTTTGCATTTACATAGTGTTCATTTATAGTGTTCAGGGGTCCATGTGATTTGTGAACTTGGGTGTGCAAAAGAATCACCATTTTGTAGATAGCATAGTCAAGCACATAGATTTGGCACATTCATTTTGACAAGCAGCATAATGAAGTAGAGCCTAAGCTAAGTCTGCCATATTAGAAACCTGAATTTTATTCCCTGCTCTGGCAGAAGTGACTCTCTGTAACTTCTAATATCTTTAGTAATCTTAACTATAAAAGGAGGGGAGCGGGAGTCATACTTACCTGCTTCCTAAGGTAATGTTATGAGGCATTGCTCTATAATAAGGGTTGTGAAATGTACAGAGTTATTAACACTTAGCCAGTGGAAGAGGTGAAATGTAAAGTTATGGTCTCCTTGCTCCCAACCTAGCACATTTTTTATATGTTACATAGTATTTTGATAAGGAAAGGCAAACTACCTGATTGGCAGGTACACACAGCTCAGTGAGGCTTGCAAGCATGCAGATAAATCATCCAGAAAGCTAAGGATCAAATGCTGAATGGTGATTTTCAGAAGATTATAACTTGGTCAAATTAGGTAGATTTTCATGTTGATTGCAAAAGTCATCTCTCAAACCTGGGATTATCTCCCTGCCAAGTTTCTAGTTCCTGGGGCATGAGATCTGTTTGAGTCTGATTTTTTTTTTTTTATATTGACAAAATTCCTACTTTTCCAAAGAAAACAAATCAAGCCGGAGGCAGAGATTATTCCAGCCTGAATGGTTAAAATTTGGAAAACACATAGACAAATGAAAACAGGTGAGTATAATGGGAAGTGTTTAGGCAGCTCTAAGGGAAGGTGTTGCTCTACATTCCACTTACAACAACAGATTTTTTGTGCTGCTTTGCTCCACTGCTCTCTTTCTCTACTATGCTGGTGATTCTCATTCACTCCTTTCCTTTGTAACTCTGGAAGCATGTTCCCACTAAGGCAATTGTTCCAATAATAATCTCCCTAATCCATTCTGTTCCCACTGATGGCATCCTTCCCACAGAGGAGATTATTCTTCAGCCCATGCCTGATTCTTCCGCCTAAGAATACAAAAATCACCATTTATTTCCAGCTCCCAGAGATACCATCTTTTCTCTTTTAAATAAGAGATCCCTGATCTTTCCTAGCACTGTGCTTATCATAGTGCAGACCTCTCTGATATGAGACTCTACCTCAGCTCTATCCTCTTCTCCCTCTACTGAGGCCATCCTTTCCCCTCTTAGAGACAACCTGATTCCACAGAAGCTCTCATTTCTCCCTTATCCTTCCATTACAGGGACCCCCAAGGCAGATGGCCTTTCTAGCCAGGCTTCAGTCTTTCTCCTAGAAGGAACAGGCATCTTTTCATTACAGGGCCCTGAGCTCCATGATGAATAGGAGTCAAGGAAATTAAAAAATAAACAATAGCATCTGACAGCCCGACCAATGACCCAGGACTGTGCTGTGGCACCAAAAGATAATTATTCTAAACTGACCTACTCCTCTCCTAGCAGCAACACCTCCCAGCTTTTTCTTCTTTTAGCAGCAACTGACTCCAGGCCCTGCCTGCCCCCTTGTTCGTAGCATTGGCATAAAGCTGGAGCTGAATGTTCAAGAGAAAGATAGGCTCAGCCATCATGATGGGGACAGCTTTGCTGTCAGGAGAGGAACCTGATTGTGATACACAGGTTGGTTCCACATAGGGGTGGAAGGAGCCATGGAGGGGAAAAGTAGCTATGGGGAGTAGGAGAAGGGAAATGCCCTAGGAGGTGGAGAAAGGGAACAGAATGGGGGGAGAAGGCATGAGCGAGAATAAGGTAGGGGAGAAACTACCGTGTAGAGGGAGAGAAGGAGGAAAGCATAGTAGGGAGCAGAATGGTCGGAGGGAAGGGGAGAGGGAGAGGGAGCCATGAAATGGGTAGGACCCAGGTCATGGGGGAGAGAAGTGAGGAGTACTCAGGCCAGCTTCAGAACTATTAACTTTAATTTGTGGATCCTATTTGCCATTTTTCATCTTAATGAATAAGCTGGTGCATAGTCACGTTTGTATAATGAACATGCCCACTTTGGTGTAATGAAGATGGAATATGCCAATTTGAAGCTAATTCTTGCCCTCAGGAGATTGCAGGGAGTGCAGCTGTGGCCAGCCCCTGTACTGGACATGCAAGTTGGGGAGAAAACAACTCCTTTAATCTTTCCCTTCCTCCCTGTTACATAGCCTCACAAGACTCAGTCACAATCTAGCCTTTGCAAAAAAGAAAAGGAGTACTTGTGGCACCTTACAGACTAACAAATTTATTAGAGCATAAGCTTTCGTGAGCTACAGCTCACTTCATCAGATGCATTTGGTGGAAAAAACAGAGGGGAGATTTATATACACACACAGAGAACATGAAACAATGGGTTTATCATACACACTGTAAGGAGAGTGATCACTTAAGATAAGCCATCACCAGCAGCAGGGGGGGGGAAGGCGGAAAACCTTTCATGGTGACAAGCAAGGTAGGCTAATTCCAGCAGTTAACAAGAATATCTGAGGAACAGTGGGGGGTGGGGTGGGGGGAGAAATAACATGGGGAAATAGTTTTACTTTGTGTAATGACTCATCCATTCCCAGTCTCTATTCAAGCCTAAGTTAATTGTATCCAGTTTGCAAATTAATTCCAATTCAGCAGTCTCTCATTGGAGTCTGTTTTTGAAGCTTTTTTGTTGAAGGATAGCTACTCTTAGGTCTGTAATCGAGTGACCAGAGAGATTGAAGTGTTCTCCAACTGGTTTTTGAATGTTATAATTCTTGATGTCTGATTTGTCTCCCAGTCCACACAAGAGATCCACTTCCTGGACACTACGGTGCTAATAAGCGATGGTCACATAAACACCACCCTATATCGGAAACCTACTGACCGCTTTTCCTACCTACATGCCTCTAGCTTTCATCCAGATCATACCACTCGATCCATTGTCTACAGCCAAGCTCTACGATATAACCGCATTTGCTCCAACCCCTCAGACAGAGACAAACACCTACAAGATCTCTATCATGCATTCCTACAACTACAAGACCCACCTGCTGAAGTGAAGAAACAGATTGACAGAGCCAGAAGAGTACCCAGAAGTCACCTACTACAGGACAGGCCCAACAAAGAAAATAACAGAACGCCACTAGCCATCACCTTCAGCCACCAACTAAAACCTCCCCAACGCATCATCAAGGATCAACAACCTATCCTGAAGGACAACCCATCACTCTCACAGATCTTGGGAGACAGGCCAGTCCTTGCTTACAGACAGCCCCCCAATCTGAAGCAAATACTCACCAGCAACCACACACCACACAACAGAACCACTAACCCAGGAACCTATCCTTGCAACAAAGCCCGTTGCCAACTCTGTCCACATATCTATTCAGGGGATACCATCATAGGGCCTAATCACATCAGCCACACTATCAGAGGCTCATTCACTTGCACATCTACCAATGTGATATATGCCATCATGTGCCAGCAATGCCCCTCTGCCATGTACATTGGCCAAACTGGACAGTCTCTACGTAAAAGAATGAATGGACACAAATCAGACGTCAAGAATTATAACATTCAAAAACCAGTTGGAGAACACTTCAATCTCTCTGGTCACTCGATTACAGACCTAAGAGTGGCTGTCCTTCAACAAAAAAGCTTCAAAAACAGACTCCAACGAGAGACTGCTGAATTGGAATTAATTTGCAAACTGGATACAATTAACTTAGGCTTGAATAGAGACTGGGAATGGATGAGTCATTACACAAAGTAAAACTATTTCCCCATGTTATTTCTCCCCCCACCCCACCCCCCACTGTTCCTCAGATATTCTTGTTAACTGCTGGAATTAGCCTACCTTGCTTGTCACCATGAAAGGTTTTCCTCCTTTCCCCCCCCTGCTGCTGGTGATGGCTTATCTTAAGTGATCACTCTCCTTACAGTGTGTATGATAAACCCATTGTTTCATGTTCCCTGTGTGTGTATATAAATCTCCCCTCTGTTTTTTCCACCAAATGCATCTGATGAAGTGAGCTGTAGCTCACGAAAGCTTATGCTCTAATAAATTTGTTAGTCTCTAAGGTGCCACAAGTACTCCTTTTCTTTTTGCGAATACAGACTAACACGGCTGCTACTCTGAAATCTAGCCTTTAGTATAGAAATAAGAGGTTAACAGTTTTCTAGATACAGGGTGGGGTTTTGAAAGGCACTCTTTATTAGCTTATTTCTGCTTCCATTTAGTGGATTGACTACAGTGGGAGCAGAGTTGGGCTGACCCTGAATTCTTTTGAAAACTCCACCCACAGAGTAGTGCAGTTTTAGGCCTTGTCTACGCTACATAATTTTGTCGACAAAAATCAGCTTTCCTCAACAAAACAGTGGACTAGAATGTTCCTCTCACCGATGTAACTCTCCTGCTATGCTGACAAAATAAAATCACCTTGATGAGAGGCATAGAGCTTTTTGTGGAAAAGTTAGATCAGTGTTGACACTGTGCTTGCTTATATCACTGTAAATGGCCTCTGGAGGGTGTCTCCACAATGTCCATCCTGACAGTTCTGGTCAGCAGTTCGAACTCCACTATCCTGCAGCCAGGTACACAGGCATCTATCTCTTCCTCTTCAAAAGACCTGGAATTTTTGAAATTCTACTTCTTGTTTGCTCATCATGGAGAGCTCACATCACATCTTCCCAGCTGACCATGGCGGCTTCACGCAGGAAATGTACACTGGAGTTGTTGGATCTGCTGGGTCTGTGGGGAGAGGAAGTTGTGCAGTCCTAGTTCTGCTTCAGCCATAGGAACTTTGATACCTGTGGGCAGATTTCTTGTGGCATGTTGGGGAAGGGTTGGGGAAGCACATCAGTGCTATGCAAAGATCAAGGAGAGGGCAAGGGAGACAAACCATTGCTGTGGTGCAGCACCAAAGACCAGCTGCTTTTACAAGGAGCTGGATGCCCTCCTTGGCGGCGACAACACCTCCACCTTCAGGAGCCCTTTGGATACTTTGGGCAAGAGGGGGGTTGGAGACAGTAGCCAGCGGACTCAAGCCTGAGGACAAAGTGGTGGATGGGGAAGTGGAGTTGGAGATTGAGGTGGGACAGGTGACAGGGTCATCTGGTAGCATGGCAAACCAGGAGCTCTTCCCAACTCCGGAGGGTTCAAGCCAGTCCCAGCACTCCGGCTCTGGCATGCATGATGCAGGATAGGGGAGCTCTGAAAAGTGTTCAGTTTGATTTGATACTGCTCGGTTACATGAATTGGAGTTGCCCTTTGTTTCATTATATCATAGACGTGAGTTAAAGTATAGAAGTGTACAAGACTAGCAGTGTCTGCATCTATTTCCCATTCCTCTTTGCAACTGTGCAGTGGGGACCCTGTGGAAAAATTTGTTAATGCACAGTGAGATATCACGGAAATCCTCCAGAGAAATCTCCAGGAAACTTTCCTGGAGGTACTCACCAGTCCTCTGCCGAAGGTTCCTTGGCAGAACTGGTTTATTTGTTCCCCCGCTGTAGGAAACTTTGTCATGCCAATTGGCAATCTTGTGCAGGGACCAAAGCAGCACATAGGCAAGCAGCATAGGGACCTGGTTTGAAGCTGCACGCATGCAGGAAATGCTCCCTTACATCCTTGTTTACCCTCAGGAGTGAAATATTGGCTTCAATTACCCCAGCCTGTGGAAAATGGTGACAGAATTTACAATAGTGTCCCTAGTTGCTTGCAGTGATCCGTTGCACCTGCGCAACCTGTTGCTGAAGTGCTCCTTGCTGCTGTCAAGATTTCCAGAGTAAGGCTTCATGAGCCATGGGAGTAAGGGGTAGGCTGAGTCTCTCGGGTTCACTATAGACATTTCAACATCCCTCATTGGAATCTTCTGGTCTGGAAAGAAAATCCCTGTTTGCAGCTTTCTGTACAGGCCAGTGTTCCTGAAGAAGTGAGTGTTACGCGCCTTCCTTGACCACCCTGCATTGATAACAGTGAAATGATGCCGGTGATCCACAAGCACCTGCAATACCATAGAGAGGTACCCCTTTCTGTTGATGTACTCCAGCACAAGATGGTTTGGGACCAAAATTGGGATATGTATCCCATCTATCGCCCTGTCGCAAGTAGGGAATCTCATTGCCGCAATGCCATCCACTATTTCACACACATTGCCCAGAGTCACAGTTCTTCTTAGCAGCATGCAATTAATGTCCCTTCACACTTGCATGACCACAACCCCCATGGTGGATTCCCAATTCCAAACTGATTCATGACTGGTTAGTAGCAGTCTGGCATTGCCAGCTTCCACACAGCAATTGCCACTCACTTCTCCACCCAGAGGGCAGTTCTCATTTTGGTGTCCTTACGCGAGAGGGCGGGGCGAGCTCTGCACACAGGTCCAAGAAGGTGGCTTTATGCATCCGAAAGTTCTGCAGCCACTGTTCATCGTTTCATACCCGCATAACGAAGCGATCCCACCATTCAGTGCTTGTTTCCTGAGCAACAGTTCACCGTGTGCAGCTGTTCCATGAATGTCAACATCAATCTGAAATTGTTTCTTTTCATGGCTCACAGCAGGGCAGATACCACAGATTCCTGTTCGGATTCACAGCTCATGAAATACTGCATGATCAGCCCACACTGTGTTCATAAAACTCATCATAAGACTGGTGAGCAGTGTAGGATCAATATTTTCAGGTGGAGATGGCAGGTGCACAGTTTACAGGGCCTGTTGAAAAATGGCACAAAATGTCATTGGAAGCCCATGGAATGATGGGACAGAAAATACTTCATCACAGGATGTTGAGCCTACACCCAGGATGCACTGTGATCCATTCCCACAACTACTAGCGGCAGAAGGTGGTGAGTTGCACAATGGGATACCTACACACATTGAACTGCTCTCTCTCTCTCAGTGCTAGAGCACCAACTGTGGATGTGCTCCGCCAACACAAGGAATGTTGTGTGAACATGCACAAGTGATATAATTATAGCGGTTTATGATCACCGGTGTAATTTGCATCGACTTAACTCTGTAGTGTAGAGAGAGCCTTAGTTTGAGAGATTATTATAGCTAGTTTGTCTTGTTTCCTGGATGTTATAAGTAGCGTGTTCAGGAGTGGTGGGCTACAGCCTAAATGGTTTGGCAAATAACTAATCCAAGTTGAAATCTGTTTCATGTCTAATATTTTTTGTCCTATTTTATGTAACACATATTAACTGAGAGTATCTCTTGTTAGCCACAATGTGAATTTACATTTCTTGTTGCTGTTGGAAATATTCTCCATCCCTTTTTATTTATTTAGCTAATTAATTAATTAATGCTTTGTCTTCCAGAATATAATTGGTGGGGTTTTTTATCAACCTTCATCTCAAAGCTTTTATGTTGGCATGACGCCGACAGACCCCAGTCATTTGTGGGCAGGGTTGAACTTGGGGCATCTGGAGCTTAATGCAAGAGCTAAAAGCCAACTGGTTCTTAGCTAAGGCTGTGGAGCAAACTCATTTTCTCTCTCTCTCTCTCTCTCTCTCTCTCTCTGTCTAAGTGGTCTCGGTGCCACTAGATGGGACCAGGTGGTGTGTGGGTTACATTGGCGTGATGGCAGTTTCAAAAAATGTGCATGTCATAACACATTTCCCACATCCTCTAAAGGTTGTGGTTGTTTGAGTTAATGCTTTTGGTGATTACTAGTATGTAGAAGGGAGTGGGAAACCCTGCTTTGGGAGTAAGATGGCCTGGTTCTCCAGAAGATCCCTGAGGTTCATAATGTTTTCAGACTGGATTCCTGGCTCCATTGAAATCTATGGCAAAGCTCCCATTGACTTCAGTGGATCCAGGATTTTGCCCCATATTTGTTTGTTTTTTTTTTTCTGTGGTGGAATGGGAGTAACTGTTTCCTTAATGAAAGAATTTGGAAGGAAAGCCCACAGTGGATAGCTCTTGGAGTTTTCTTCCTTTTCCTCCCTACCTGAAGCGGTTCTCTTCTGTGGGAGGGGACAGTTCCCCCTTCTTCACACTGTTTTTGTTACACCAGGAGTATGAGGAATTCTTTGTTTATAATTTGAGCATTAAGGTTGTTGATCCAATCTGGTGCTTCCAACTGGCTGAACGCTTCCTGGCACTTTGGATGCCAGATATGACCTAATTTACTGCGGAAAACAGCAGGGATAATACACTTCTCACTCTCAAAGGTTAATGTAGAGTATCAGCAGCTATTCAGCCAGGATACATGTATCATCAGTTGGCCCATCCTTACTTATTAACACAGAAAAACAAATTATTTTCTTTTTTAACGGCACTGTTCCTCCCCAATAGTAATTTTAACTCCTGTGCATTATGCAGTTTTCAAACATTTCCTGAGGTGAGGGTAGAGAACTGGGGTGAAGGGGAAAATTGGGGGGGGGAATTGATTGCTTTAACAGTATGAAACTGACCAAACTAGGAGATTTTTCTTTTTAACTAAAACATCTGTTTCTGTGCCAGCACTGAGTGAAACTGCTGAGTTAGCCAAGGCTGTAAATTGAACTGGTCCTTTTATCTCTAGAAAATATTAAAGCATCCTCTGCCACTGAGCTGGCACACATTATTGGATCAAATGCTACTATTAACGGGAAATCAGGAAAGTACATTATCACTCTAGTGCTGTCATTACCAGAGGGTTTCACTGTGAACTATAGCATTCGGGAAAGCTAGGCTGCAAAGATGAGAGAAAAATGGAACACTTAGGGTGGGGAAAAAAAACTGCAAGCAAAAGCTTGGAGACATATTAAGAGTTTGTGAAGGTACCCTACCTGTGAGGCATGCTAGTGCTTATTTCCAAAAGGGATACAAACAGGAATGATTCTTCATGTATAAGTTTAGAAGGAAACCAGCACAGACTTTTCTAATGGGCTTCTCTAATCAATTCTAGAAGGTCTGAAACCTGTCAAGGCAAGATTGTGTCTGCCTTAAATTTAATGAGGTACGTTCTGTACCAAACAACGCTCTGAAGAGAGAATTTTATTGTGAACATTTTCTTTCCAGCTTTTAGAGGAAGCTATCTTTCAGAGATTCCTTGGTTAAATAGCATTTAAAATAATTAAATATATCCTAAACTGCACCAGTAGATTGGATTATAGTAAAAATGACAAATAGAGATTAGAATAGAAATTACAAAATAATCATGCAAGATCGTGGCTACTTCAGTGATGTTATTAACTTAGGCTCTAATACTGCATTGATAGCACATGGGCAGACCATTTTACCTGTGCAGTCCACCGAGGCACTAGCAGTTCCAGGATCAGAGTCTTTAAGAAGATTTTGATTAAGTTAATATTTTGTTATAGTTCACAGTCTGGGCTGTATCTGTATCTTCAGTTGTTTAGTTTATCAGATAAGAAGATACCAACTAATGCCTAACGCTTGGTTCTGCTTTTCATTTTCAAAATTCGTCACAGTCACTACCTAATCCTCATGATACCTGTCTGAGGTAAGTATTACTACCAATTTTACAGAGTTAGGAACTGAGGCACAGAGATGTTAAGGGCAACATTTGAAAATTTGGGTGCCTAAAATTAGGCACCTCAGCAAGTAGCCTGATTATTAGAGGTGTGAACTCCTATTGATTTAATTGGGAACTGTGGGTATGCAGCAGCTCTGAACATTGTTTAGATGCCTAATTTTAGAGACCCAGGTTTGAAGATTCTGACCTAAGTAACTTGGCAAAGGCCACAGAGCAAGTCTCTATCAGAGATGGGGTAAGAATTATGGAGTTTGGTTCCCAGCCCCATGCTCAGACCATTAGATCATAACACTTTAATGCTTTCAAGGTCTCACATTTTTTTGTAGGTGTGTAGCAGAACTTCTCTAATAGGGTTACACAAGATAGTGAAAATATGGAACTGTAAAAGAAGACGATCCAGAGATCCTATCCCTGACTCTTCTTCATTAGCTGTGTGATCTTGGGCAAGTAATTTAAACTCAGTGTATGTTTCCCAATTTGTAAAATGGAAGTCCTAATATCTACCCCAGAGGCATAATCAATATATGTTTGTAAAATGTTTTGAAATCCTCACAAGGAGAAGACTATAGGAATGTGAAATATGATTGTGTTTTCCCCAGTCAGTCATCCTTCACAGAACCGTTGGTCAGGCCTCCAACTTCCACTGCAAAGTGCTTTCTAGGAGAAACGCAGATTTTTTTGTTTTGCTTTAAGGCCTAATCCTATATTCCTTCTGCACTCAACATTCACTTCAGTGGGAGCTTTGAGTGTGCAAGGAATCTAAGATCATGTTCTAAGGCCCAAATGTTCAAAATGGCCAGTCATTTAGGGGTGTCTATTTTTCTGTGCACCTTTAATTATTAGAGATATTGAGCACCTGTAACTCCAGTTTACTTTATCTGGAATTACTGGTGCTCAGCACTTTTTAAAACCCAAGTCCAAAGTGTCTCAAGTTGACAACAGAATCTGAGGCACCCAGAATCAGTAGCACTTTTGAAAATTTGGCTGATATGACTGAGTACTAGTAGTTGATCAACACAACTTTTAGCAAGTCATGGTATCAAGGAGTCAAACAATATTGAGCTGTTATTCCACCATTATTAGAAAATCATCTATTTGCCAAAGAACAACAAATAGTAGTGTCCCCCATACCATCCACAAGTTGTTTTCAAACAGGTTTCAGCAATCATTCAGATAATAAGACTTCAGTGCTGTGAAATTTTATCAGTGTGTGTTCAATCTTTGGTCGCATATATGAGTCTTTTTTGGCAATCAGATAAAACTTCCCAGGTTTTTTCCTAGTGGCATGAGTGGTTAGCGTGATCTTATTGCAATGAAAAGGATTTTGTGCTACAAATTATTTTTCATAGAATCTCTTTGTTGTGTTAAGTGAACTCTGGGTAGATTATATGTAAAAGCATTTTCAGGGACATTAACACCAGGGTGTAGTCTCAAGTGAACTGAAATTAAAATAGTGTGAAAAAAGATATTCTTATAAATTTAATGAAAGATAAAATGTACAGTGAAAAAGGATGATGAGAAATATTTAAGCATCATAACATGTCATTTCTAATAGAATAATAGTCACATACAAAATATCAGATTTTAAAATCTTTAAAGTCATATTTAACATTATTGTAGGTGTTGGGACCTTTTTTTTTTGTAATTAGTGAAAGCTGATGCTTTTTACTTACATCCTAAAGCTGCACATTAGAGTAAACGGAATATGAAACAGACCTACAGGTTCTCTTTGTCCTTTGCAAAAAATGGAATGTCATTTCTTCCACAACTCCTTACACCCATGCCAGTATTAAAGGCTTTTCCTACAGAAAAGCACTAGATGGTGCCCCTTTTCTTTGTGTGTGACAGTGCTGGATTTCCCGAGAGGTGCTACTGCCGTGGAGATCATCATGTACTAGATTTGTAGGGTCTCCTTCTTTAACATTATTGTTGAGAGCACAGTGTAATATTCTTTTACTTCTTTCAAGCTGTCAGAACCCAGGCCATCTGAACAACGATATTCATCTTTTAGGAGACAATTGTGTTAAAGATTAAGAGTGAGTCATAGCCTCAAAGGTTCATGAAAGCTAAAATTAAAATGTGATTTCAGACGGAAAAAGGGAGAGATCATTCTCTCTCTTTCTCTCTTTAGCCCCACCATCATTGTATCTAAGTACATTTTCTGTGCTGCAAAGAAAACTTTTAATGTCATGGATTTTTAATTAGACTCTTGCTGTGAAATCTGGTTGATATAGTTAATTCATTAATTTTATTATGACCCTTGGACCATAACTGACCATACTGTATTATGCAATCAGAACTGAAGTCACATTTCAGTTTTCATTTTTTGAAATACAATGCTAAATAGTGGATTATGTCTGAAATTAATATTCTGCAAGTCCTGTCAACCTGCAGCTTCTCTCTGTCTCTCTCTCTCTCTCTTTTAAAATCTTGTTAGGCATGGCTAACAGATTGCTACCCTGTATTTGGAATGAGAACAAATAATTGGTTTAAGGGATATTTTTTGGAATAGCTCTTTACCTTCATTATACCCATAATTTTGGGTTTAGAAAGTTGATCTGTTCAGTAGGGTTCTAGTCCAGTGACAGCTGAAAGAGATAAGCATGATTTTGAAAGAAATGTTAAAAAACAAAACCAAAAAAACCAACGCTTCCTCCCCCAAAAATCCAACCCAACAACAACAAATAAAATGGTATGCGTTTGTTGGGAGTAAAAGTTTAGGCGACATCTAGTCACTCGTTATAAAGTCCTTGAAATGTAAACTGAAAAGAAGTAATTTTGTTAATCTGTTTGTTTACACATTTTAAAATGACATGAAAACAATCAGTCTTGGGTATGTTCTGGGATTGTAGTTTCTTACAAGTTTTAAAACGGTGTTTAGAAAATTAGGCCTGTTAGTATCTGGGAACA
Source organism: Dermochelys coriacea (assembly GCF_009764565.3). Lineage (NCBI taxonomy): Eukaryota > Metazoa > Chordata > Testudines > Dermochelyidae > Dermochelys > Dermochelys coriacea. Next base: position 193,691,980 of record NC_050070.1, read on the forward strand.
AATATTCAACTGGGGAAAGAATCTTTAATATGAAACAGAAAGAATTATTCCCATGTTCTAGCTGCTCCATCATATGTCATGACATGTGGCAGGTTGACTGCTCATTAATTCTATTTATATCAGTATGATAATACACCCCACTGAGTACACGTGTGTTAAAATATTCATAAATTATGTTTAGTGGAAGCAGATATACATTAAATGCCAAAAGAACACTATTATTTAAAGACAAAACTGGTAAACAATGAAACAAGAAAAAGTCTTTTTAATGTAGGTCCAGTACATTATGTATCATCAAACTCATATTAATTGCCTTTACTTTAAAAGTCTACCTCCAGCAACAAAATATATGGTACATCTTTAATTTTCATATAACTTTAAAAAAAAACAGCTTTTACTACAAATAATTGGAATGTTGCAATTACTGTAAATGTCATATTAGTGCAAACCAATAAACATAGCAGTTTGAAATATTTAAAATGAAGGACCGCTTTGACCTTCACATATTTTTAAGGCAATCCTTAAACAGCTAAAAGCTAGAGTCCAAATTAATGTAAATCAAATGTGAAGTCTTGTCTATGAGAAATATAGGCTACACAAATTGCTAATAAATCAAACAATTTGTGGATGTTCTATACTAAATAATAGATTTCTTAAACTTATTAAATACATTTTAAAACAATGTTAATTAAAATAAATTAAATTGTTTGAATTTGTATAGAATACAAAGTTGATCTCAGAAAATTTAAAATGTCAGTATCATCCGTATTAGAATTTAATAATTATAAACTGAAATATACTCAAGTGCAGTGGATTTTGAGCATGTTCATTTAACTCTGTATGTTAAAATCACCAAACATATCTCTTAGACACACAGTTTTAAACTTGAACAACTGAACAGGAATACATTATGCTTTGTGTTGAATTTCATACTTAAAATATTACAATTTCATTTTGAAATTTAAGAGTATATTTTAGGACTTCCACAAATCATAGAATCATGTTTCAGGTTTTAAAATCACTGGGAGTTTCAGAACTATTAACAGTGTTATAGTCCACAATTATTTGTAGTTATTGTACTATCAGTTATCCTCCAAAGTAAGTATAAACAAGCTGTTTAGATCTCCTGTTTGTAGTTCACATTCAGAAAACAGTTTAAAAACTCCTTGACATTTGTTGTTTTGTTTTGGTTTTGTTCATGATGAAATTTTATAAAGACATATGATGAGAATCAGAATGTTTGTACTTCATAAAAGGCAAATACTGTAATTATTCTGTTTTTATTCATTTAAGGTACCTGAACAAGGATGGGATAAGACTAACTGATTGTAAAAAATCTTTTTAATCACAAATACCATGCTAATGTTTATAGCTGTCGTGACTCACAGCCTACTGTTAGATTGAATATGAACTTTGAATAAAGTGTCAAGAAGCAACAAGATATTACAGGGATATACTTAAGATCTCCTAGGCACTTTTAATAAGAAAAACATTTGCCTTGGTGTTCTTGGGGAAAAAAATGTGTCCTGATTCCTGCTACTCTGTCATATGTGCCATTTGAGTCTGCTATTACCCTCCTCACAGAGATGGCTTCATTATATTCTTGATGAAATGATTCTTATAGGATCTGATCCTACTCCTATTGAAGTTAATGGCAAAACTCAATTGACTTCATGGGAGCAAGCTCAGGCTCATGTAATATAGTTTGAAAATATTTAGGGATTTTACAGGATTTAAAGCATTATATAAATGTAGGAAGATAGTGCTTCATGATGCATCTTTTTCATAATATATGTTCTGAATTTTAAGAACCTTTGTAATTCTGGTAATGGTAACAAGAAATTATATGCACAGTACAATTTTATCAGACAAAAAGACTTTTTTCTAGTTTGTACCTTTCAAAAATAGGTTGTGATTGCTTGAGGGGAATAACTCTTTATGACAAAAACTAAGTTAATTTTGTGGTATCTTATTTCACTAGTGAAGATGATTTTTTTAAGCTCTTCCAATCCTCTTATTGCCCTGAAAAATGGAGTAATTTCACACAACAGTTATTTAAAAATAGAAAAGTCATTTTTAAAACCTCTCATTAGGAGCTTTTTGAAAGTTTGCTATGTACTTTCAAGTAAAACTTGGCCTCAGTACAGAACTGTTGTACAATCATTTTCATCTGAGATTTGAACATATTGGAAGAACTAGAGCAGTTCTTTCTTCTATCCTGTCATTTTTTCCCCTTAGAAATGATGAACATATGGCAACCACCCTCACTGGATTCTCAAACAACAGGAGGGACCTTATTTCGATTCCTACATCCTGTCATCAGTGAATCCCATGATATTTTGCTCTTGCAAGGGTAAAGATGTGATTCACATTTGCCATAAGGACAGAGCTTAATGTGATGCCATTTTACCACAGGAGCCCTCAATCAGTTAATTAAATATGATATAAATCACTGCATGTATTTGTAAAGTAAGATTAATATGGTAAAGTCAGAGTAATGAGGAATCTTTGCCATTGTCTGAGTGTGAATCGCTGATATGAAGATTACTCTTTTTGAAATGGGATATCTTTGAGTGGGTTTTGTTGGCTTAATCCCTCAGAGGGCTTTGAGCAACTTGAAACCCAGAGCTGTCATCTTTAGCCAAAATTTCAGCCAGAACTTCCTCAGCTTTCACGCAATCATTTAAATCAGCATTCACAATACTTAGAAAGATCAAGCTTTTCAACATACCACAAGGCTTCTTCATGCCACCTGGGACACTGGCAAAATGTTTAATAAATATTTCATTTCATCATGAATCCTCTCTTTTTATATTTTTTTCCGTGGGATTTAGGGAGACATCCACGGAGGCACGTTCCATCACTGTGGTCAATTAGGTTTATCGCCTTAATTTTTTTTTTTTCTTGACGTGCTATGGAGCCTTGTTAAACTAGAGCAATTACAGAAACACAAGATAGGCACTCTGGAAAGATCAAAGCACTCCTAAAGACAACTCTGTAGGATCCCAGAGTTCTCTTTGAAAAATGCTCAGTATATAGATGTATTCAACCACACATTAAAAACCCTGCATTCAAATAATGCTAAAGGCCTGCCAGTAGTTAATATGGAATTCACCTTAGTCACCTTAGTCACTCCCCATTCACATCATACCTAGAATAACTCCAAAGGAACCATTATGGTGTATGAGCATTCTGTGATGGCACATGTATATTATGGCATAATATCTTGCATGGAATAATATCCTGTTACTATAGTGCATTAATGTACTAACATACTATATTGTGGAATAATATAGTACAAATATATTGTACATGAAACAGGTTCTTTTAATCCTCAGTATTTTAGCTGGGAGTTGAGGTGGGGAGGAAGTGAAAGGGAAAGTAAAAATTGATGCCACTTTGGGTTCTGAGCCCAGTCCCACGCCCATCAGAACAGCAGAGATAGAGAGTACTGCAGAGGCAGCATACTAAAGGCCTAATCCTGCACTACTGAAGTCAATAGGAGCTTTGCTATTGACTTCAGTGGGTGTAGAATCAAGCCCTAAGTGCATGGGGAAAGGCAGGCACCTTGCATCCCTCTTGAAAAACCCAGAGGTGAAAGTAAGCCAGTCCGCTGTACCAGCATGAGCCAGTACGCCATGCTGGACCAGACCAGCTTACCCAGGCTAGCGCTTTAAAGGGCCCGGGGCTCCCTGCAGCGGCTGGAGCCCCAGACCCTTTACATTGCCTCCCAAGGAGCCCTGGGGTAGCAGTGGCAGGGCTCCGGCGGTGATTTAAAGAGTCTGGGGCTCCGGCCGCTGTGGGAAGCCTTAGGCCCTTTAAAGTGCTGCCCGAGCCCTGCTGCCACTACCCAAGGCTCCAGCAGCAGGGCTGGAGAGGCGATTTAAAGGGCCCAGGGCTCCGGCCACTGCGGGGAGCCCTGGGCCCTTTAAATCACTGCCGGAGCCCTGCCACCGCTACCCCGGAGCTCCGGCAGCCGGGCTCGGGCAGCAATTTAAAGGCCCCGGGGCTCGCAGCCGGAGTCCTGGGGCCTTTAAATCTTTAAAGGCCCCACCTCTTCCGGTTGAGGCCACACCCCCCAGTCAGGACTCAGGCATACCAGTAAATCCTTTAAGTTACTTTCACCCCTGAGCAAACCCCTCTTGCTGACATTCCAAACGGCACTGACAAGCTTCAGAAAAAGATTGGTTTCCGTGCAGCTGGAAAAAGAGCCATTACAATGAGAGCCTTTGAGGCGATGTGTTTGTGAATATAGGGGAAGAGAAAGGTAAAGTGGGAAACTGGAGGAATTCTGGAGAATCCCTACCACTTTCAACATAAGCACCCAAAGCCCTTTTCATATTACAGGTGCAAATAATTGAAACCTACTGATTCCTTTTCTTTTCTGTGCATTGCAGTAATTTTAACATTCAAAACTAAAACGGAAATAAAATGTCCTGCTGCTGGGCTGAGATCATATTTCACCCTTGATGTGAATATTTTATTTAAATTCGTTAAGCTGCTAAATTAAGAGGATTTGTTTTTGATGCTCCTCTTAATGAGCATCTTTGTTTCCCTGATTTTGGGATAATTATTAGAATTTTAGTGTATAAACTGTTTATCTTTTTTTTTAAAGTACCTTGCAGCGATTAAAGAACTCTCATTTTTATAAGTGACTATTATAAACAAAAATTTAATGACAATCTTTCTCATTACACAGTAATTATGTAGTACCGTAAGACATCAGATAAGAGATTTGTTTTTCTTTGAAGTCTAACAAGTATTCTTAAACCTATTATTATGTAAGATTTTTTTCTAGCTTAATCATATTCGTTAAGATGCATGGTAAAAACAGAATAGAAGTAAATATTATGGGCCAAATTCACAAAATAAGCTGTATCACATAAACTAAATCTGTAGGTATATATTACACCTGCAAAGTAGATGTTGAATTCCAGGGATGAATTCCTAAGCCCACTGAAATCAATGGGAGTTTTGCCATTGACTTCAGTGGATCCAGGATTTTACCCCAAGTGCAGTTCGACACATGGTAGTGGGAAACAACTGTGTGTAACCTAATTTCTTAATCAGGGTTGCTCGAAGGCAGCTTTATTTTAGGCCAGCCATTAAAAATAGCTCTACGGTCTTGCATCAGGACTGAACTGTCATATCTGGATCCCACCCTTAACACACATTTTTTTCATTTAGGGCACTCCCCTTTTTTTCTTCAACTCAGCCAACACACCATCAGTTTCATTAAACACCAGTTACAGCAGCCACTTGGGCTGGTTTTACAGTTCTATCACACCTATCTTATCTTTTATACCATCTGGAGACTTATATTGCCTGTCTATGCTAGTTCTTGTTTTTGCCCGATATGTACCTGTGCTTGCTTAACTGTATGAATAGATTTTTCTTTTTTATTAATTTTATACTATTGTACTTGACATTATTTCTAACCTAAAATTCCTTGTAATTTACAATGAAATCTTGCAAAATGCAAAGTTTCCTTAGAAAATTGGGGTTCATTTAAAGGATTAATACCTGGCTATGAAATCTTTCTCTGCACAATCATTGGATCAAAGCCAGCCTGCACAAGTTGTCATGCGAATGGAGTCAACTCACTAAAATAAATGTTGACTAACTTCAAATTTTTAAATGAGTTTGCTTCCATCATGTTTGCACCCATTCTTTGTTGCTTCCTGGAAATATTTATGCAATCAAGTTGTTCTGGATTAATGTTTGCAGAAAGTAAATTTCAAAATTATATGGATGAATAGTCATGGAAAATGAATTTTAAATCTATATGAGTCTGCGCTGGAAATGTTTGCATGTACATGCAATCAGGGAACAGAAAAAATGCCATGTGTTTTATACGAACACTCATAAGTAACAAACAGTTCAACTAGCAATTTTTGAATGTCCACAAATAACTTACTTAAGATCCATTTATAGGGTTAAAAGAATTCTCCTTCAAATTGTTGAATATTGTTGGAAAAACATGATTTGAGGTCATCACAATTTGCTTGTGGATGTTACATATGCAGAAAAGAAGTGCATTATTTACTGTGAATTATTGCCAGCTCTAGTAGTTAGTAAGGACAAGATTCTCACCTCTGCTGGGGCCCCTTTATGTTCAGTAAAAGTTGTCTGGAATGTGTAAGTGGGCTCTAAAAAGCCCTGGATATGACTGAGTATAAATCCCCCTAGCACAGCTCCTCAGGAGGTCCTCACAAGCCCTGCTTTAGAGGGCCTATTGGAGGTGGGGCTGGAGTGGGGAGGATGTGCTAGGGGTGCAGCCTTGGCTACCTTGGCCTTCCCTCCCTCAGGCTACAGAGTCTCACCCAAACGTCATCACAATCTCACACCCGAAATGATGGTCTCAGTGATAGCAGTTTTATGATGTGAATACCTATCTCATTAAGTGCTAATTAGCAAACTTCTTAGTGGTTTCAGAAGACAGACCAAGGGTTAAACCATGTAACTCACGAAGATGGTCCCTAGGATCAGGCATTGTGCTGGGCCAGTGTGGGATAGTTTGCACTGCTATTGCCCTTGTCTATGTGGATTCATAAATTCCTTCACGTTCTAGTACTGTCATAAATACTAAATTAACTATTTTTTATAAAAAGTAGTTCACTTTTTAACAAGAAGAAAGATTATTTGTACTCTAGGAATTCTATTAATATTGGGCCAAATCCTGTAACTCTTACTCAGTCCTTATAAAAGCAAACTCCTATTGATTTAAACCTTTGGTGTAAAAGTGAAAAATGACATTACAAAAAAGTGGTTCCTATATTTTACATTAAATATGCCTTGTCATTGGCTGTCAAATTGTATTTTTAACTTTATAATCTTTCATTATTTTGAGATTACGGTAGACTGACTGGGCCTGATTTTCTTTTCATTTACCAGTGTTTGACTTCAGTGGAGACATTTCTCATTCACACCTGTCAGAGCGTGAGGAGAATCAGCCCAACTTATTTTGGTATTTGCTTGGTAATGGTCAGGTAGCTTTAGTGGTTTTTACTCCTGCCTTGTAATTTCTTTGCAGCATAATAAAAACCGTCTTTAGAAGATTGCTACATAGATAATATAGAAAATGCTTGTGATACTTTTATGCACAGAGAGTTTAATACTTGTATGCAAAAGTAAATTGATTGTAGGCAATTCTGTGCTCGAATACCCAGGAGTTAAAAGGATGACAACAATAACTCCCTGGGATTTGTTCTCAGAAGTGGTGTCTATAAACACTTACAAAGTATCAAGCACAACAAAGTATTGTTCAGTTCTGATGTGGAATCATAGAAACATATTTTAATTTGGGAGGTAAAAGGAAAGTCAAGAGACATTTATGTTTAGTGTTTTACGTTTTGTAAAATAAACAACAAAAATGTATGGCTATGTGAATGCCTCTGAGGTTGTTTGAAATGCAGGCAACATGTTGTCAAATGTGATGCTTAAAGGGAGAGAAAAGAGAGGGTTGCTGGATTAGCGGATAAAACACGGACTTTTCACCTTTGACACCATGGTTTGAAGACAACTTGAGATAATAGTGAAATGAATTTGGTGTATTGTCACATGGTCCTCAATGAAACTGACACAGGTCAGTTTGAATGACAGCTGAAGTGTGTCAGAAGAGACCCTGGATTGTAGCAAGGAAACTATATTTCCTCTTATTCTTAAAGAATAAGAGCTAATTCTAATGGGAGGAATTTGTGATTAGAATTACAGTCATTGGCATGCCAATCTGGATGTCTCATTCCTCGGCTTTTCAGTCATATTTAGGCTTGAACTGTAGAAAAAAAATACTAAATAGGCAAACTATTATTGCTTTTCTTTCAGACAGGAGATGGTTGTATTTAATTACAAACTAGATTTCATCATAGATTTGTTGGTTCTGATAGTGAACTTCTCTCCCCACTTCAGCTGAGATCAAAAAGATGGTCCTGTGGCTAAATCTAATAACCAATAGTAATAATACATAGTATTGGTGGTGGTGGCCAGGCCATTCCCCATCAATTAACAGAGCCAGTTTCATCCTTATGCTGGGGTAAGTTTCAGTCCAGGAAAAGAGCAGGAAGCTTGTACCTGCCTTATTCAGTGTCTTCTGGGGGCATTGTGTATCCAGGCACAGGGTGGGGAATCTCTAACGTGCCTTTGCTTCGATGGCCTCTTGCAAGGATATAGAATAGCAGCAGAGAAAGAACATCTTGGCTATGCTCCTGGCTGGCCCCATCTTACCCCCTACCTCCTCTGCCCCACCTCTGCCCTAATCCAGAACACACCTTGTGCTTGGGGCTTCTGTGCAGGCAGTGTAATGAGCACAAGGGAGTATTTTCCTGACACCCTTACCTCTGCGTAGCTGCTCAGTCTATTTGGTGCACATGAGTGCCAGGGCAATGATGAAAAGGCACCATTTATACATGAGACTCAGTGAAACTCTTTATGCTGAACAGAGCTAATCAGAAACTGGAATTTCAGTTCTGCAGGAAATTCCAAAATTCCAGAACAAGAACAAAAATTCAGAAAGTTAAAATTTCAGAATTTCCCACAGAATGAAAATTCCAAAAAATTTGATTCAGAACCATCAAAATATTTTGTTTCAATAATGTCAAATAGTTTCCTTCAAACTTTTATATTATATTAAAATATGAAATATATAATATATTTGTATATCTAATATATATATAATATATGATACATGTATCACAATTCATAATTTATTATAATATAAAAGTCTAAGTGAAATTAATCGAAATGATAAAGTTGAAATAAAATGTTTTTACCGTATCAAAATGAAATGTTTTGACATTATTGAAATGGAATGAGAACCTAAAGATTCATTTCAACTTCTTCCCATCAATAACATAGTCAAAATCAGTATGTTCCTGTGAAATGTCCTGTTTCAGTTTCAATGAAACTGCAGTTTTTGATGGGAAACTGCTCCATCAATTTCTTTTTAACTAGATCTAAAGAATGAATGCTTAAATTCACTGTGGGTTTGTCTATAAACTCTTAAACTGATAATGTACCTCCAGTATATAAAACTCTTGAGATCCAGTGAATTGTAGTTCTGCATCTCTTTGGGGCTTTTTGAAAACTAATACAGAAGAGCTTCTGCACATCTCTGACAATGGTGAAAGAATATCAATGGAGCAAAAATTATTGTAGGTAATGATGATCTGCTATTGTAGAGACCAAGCTGAAATGAGCAGGGGGTCAATATTGACCTTATTTATGTTTTATACAGGTTTATATTATGCCTACTACTTGGCATCTCATCTAGGAACCTTCTCTATTATTTGTATTATGGTAGCACCCAGAGGCCCCAACCAAAATTAGTGGCCCTTGTATTTCATTAATGTGAAAGAGCTCATCTTTGCTCATATGGGGAAGAGTCAGGTGCCTCCACTGAGTGCCTTCTGGGGGATTAGGATCTGTAGCGGGGGAGATGGTAGGCCTGAAGGATGAGCCAACCTCACCTTTCAACCCAAAGCCCCTGGGGAGGAAGTTATCAAAGTTAAACTATCCTCAGACTGCACTGACTTTTCCATGACTTTCCCCTCCTGCTGTGGAACCTTGTACAGGGACAACTGCCTATGCAGTTTCTGACTCTGAGAGCTAGAAGAGAGAGGCAGGAATTTCACAGACAGGTTAGATTCATAAAGACCTTCACATCATTAGCCTGGCTTTTGCAAATCCTTTGGGATCTACAGGTTGTGTGGGGTAAAATGTCCCATTCTGGGAAGCAGGGGGAAGAGGGAGAGAAGAACACCACTGCTTTCCTCCTAGAATGATTTGGGGGAAACTCGGTGAGGGAAACTTCTGGATGCTTTAATCCCCAGGATACTCCCAGCTGGTTTTCCCATGGGTGGGTGGGTGGGTGGGGAGACACCAGGCTCAATATGTGAGTCAATTTAGTGGCTGAACCAATAAAAACACTCTTCCCAACTGGCACAAAATCACCTTGCCTTGTTGACAAGGTAAATTAAGGAAAGGCCAAAATAAATAAACCTTGCTCATCTTGTAACACAAGTTTTGCTGCAATGATGTCTTTGGTTCTATTATACCAAGTTATTGATGCAGATGCTTTGAGTTTTTTGAATGATTTAAACATGTGACAGCAGCTCACTGCAGGATTATTGAACCTCTACTGTACATTAGGATTGGCATAATGAACAGGTGTGGGTGCTTTAGCCAATACGAGAACATCTTATAGCCATAAGTGTTTTCAAAAATACACTGTCCTATTAAGAATCAGCTTGGTTCTAACCAGTTTAATTATAAAAAGCTTCTTCATCAACTTTGTATGGGAAAAATTCCATTTGGTATCATTTGCAATATAGATTTTACAAGCTGCAAAATTAAGAACTGGATGTGAACTTCTCCAGAATTCGGGCGTGCTTGGCTTTCAGATACCACAGGGATGGGTACATTATGAGAAACTAGAGAGAACAGAAATTCAGAGCTGGGTTTTGATTCCAGACTCAAATAGCTTGCAAACTATATTAAAGCAAAACTAGAATGGGATCAAAGGGAAGTGACAGTCAGCAATCATTAGGCTTAAAATTAAACCTGCCAGCTTGTTTGGTTTACAGGCATGCACAAGCATGTTGGGCTGTTGCTCCACATTGCAGCACCATTCTTATGAGCAGGCACAGTATTAAATAATACTTCCTTACTTCTACAGCAACTTTTCATATGAGGATCTGAAAGTGTTTTACAATCATTAATTAAGCCTTATAACACCATTGCAAGTAAACAGACACAACCACCTCTGCAATAGAACACAACAGCTGTTTACAGCCCATGAGAACACTACACAGAAGAGAGACAATATGTTCACCAAGAGAAATCTTGTTTATGTCAGAACATCATCGCTGTTTGCAAGCATGGAGCTGTCAGTCATAAAGGAAGGAACACCTGACATGAATTTGTGACCAATGAGTGCAAACAATCCAGCATCCTGTGTGTGGTGTTGGTGGGTTATCAAACTGAGAAGGTGGGACTTGAGTGATGGTGCAGCCATTGCAATGAGGGGCACATATTCTTTCAGAGTCAAGAAATCAGTAACAAAGCCCTCTAAATTTTTCACATTACATTTTGAGGCTTCTAGCCCTTGACAGTATCCATTTAAAGAATTTTTTTTTACATGACAGTGCCCTTTTCAGTGAAAGTACATCAAAATGAAATTATTTCAGGTCTACAGATCTGTCCAAAATGAGGCTATCGGCATTTTTAAACCATCAGCCACTGGTGATCCTTCCCACACTAGCCTTTCAAATAATCAGACTAAATATCTAATAACAAAGTTGGGTTCAGGCACAAATCTTTTCTGTTGAATAAACCAGCCTTTTCACTGAGTGATTTTGTCCATTCATCCTATTTCAATGACTTCATCTTGCTAAGAAATTTTACGTTGTATCTACAGGGTGGCCAACTAAACTTGCTACACTTTCCACTGAAGCTATCTTGTGTTTATTGTTTAACTTTGAGTGACCTTGAGATTATACAGGAAAAATTGGTGTTGCTGATGGTTAGTTCTAGGTATAGCCTGGAGATTGTGTCTAGCAATTTCTTTTATGGTATATATGTATTTAGCATTACAAAGATTAATTCTAGGAATCAAGCTCTTTAATTTTGATAAACATATTAAATATGTAAGAGAAATTGCTCTCCTTTTAGGAATATTACAAAATGAAGACCTTTGCTCTCCATAGTTGGTATTGAATGTGCTGGTACATGCATTCACACCAGCTGCACTATGTACTAATGCAACCCCTTGTTGTCTGGTCTTCCTGAGAATGCATTATATAGATTGCAGTTGGCTCACAAAGAGGCTGCCAGGGTCATGACTCACACTAAGATTAATCATTACGCCTGGGTTAGCTTCATTACTTTGACTACCCATTACATTTAGCAAAGATTATGAGATGTTGCTTTTAACTTACAAGGCTTGGGCTAACACCCACTAACCTCAGTGACATGCTCTCATGGGTATGTTTCTTTTGGAAATATTAAGTCTCCTAGAGCTGCAGAGATTCTCTAGAGACTGTGCCTCCAGCAAATGCCTAAGGAGCAAGCCGTCCATCATTATATAGTATGATGTATAGAATGGCATTTGGGATTCTTTCAGTTTTTAACTTTCTTACTCTGATGTGCACTGATTTCTTCTGAACACATACTATCAATGCAGATTTTTAAAAACAAAAACAGTGCATAGCATATGTGCCAGAGCGGGGCGGCTGGTGGGGGGGAAGGAGATTATCAAACCCTGCACAGGGTGGACAGAGTGGGGATGGAGGCCCATGGGTGACCAATGGGTGGGATCCTTGCCAAATGGTTGTCTGCTTTTCTGCTGGATTCCCCTTGGCTGAGAGGTGATGTGGATCCTGGGGAAGCAAATCTCCCTGGTGGTGAATTGGCTGCATTTACAATAGGGAGTGCGAAAAGATAATTGATTCAAGTGGTCCAGGCAATTCCTTCTGAAATTGTTTCCTCAGCGGTGCAGGGCTTGTAAGGTGCAGTGGGTCTCCCAGAGCTGGGACATTCGATTGAATGGATTTCAGGAGAGGAGAGCAGCATGGCTGGCAGGGATGAGTTTGATCAGCACCAATTTCAAGAGCAGGGTGTGAAAGTGAGACCCCTCCACACAATGTGGCAAAGGGTGTCTGGAATGGGGACCTCAACAGGGTTCAGGGACCTGACCCACTTTTCCCCTTTTGGGGCTTAAATGGGGAGGGGAGTGTGGAGCTAGCAGGGTAGCAAATAGGCTGTGGGGAGGATCAGATGTCCTAGGAGCTGTATCAAAGATGTCTGGGATAGACACACAACTTCTGTGGGTGCTAAGGGTATTACTCAGCTGTTACAAGCTAACCTTCAGTTGTTGCAGGAACTGGGAGCACCCATGGGTTTGGGATCGGGACGTGGCTGTAATGCAGGCCCAGCATGGGCTTGAGTTTGGGGTACAGGTGATAGTCAGGTAGGGCAGTCCCCTCACCAGGGGGTGGGAGCTCTTAATGGGGGGTTGGGGTTGGGCACCTTTCAACTCACCCATTGCCAAGGACTGTAAATTCGTGGGATAGAATTGCTGGAGAGTAATTGGGCACTGAGGGTGCCCCAACAGGCAATCTCAAGCATGGTTATGCTGGGCTGGCTGACCCAATGGGAGTTCACTTTCTCAGTACTACAAGGGATAAAATTTAGAGGGGTGGACATGTGGGCATATTATCATTGTTGCACAGGGAGATACTGACAGGCAATAAGCTGGGTCAGAGCAAGCAGAGCAATGAAATGCCCAAGCGGCCCAGGGTGACTGCACAAGAGAAGAGTGAGGGGGGATTTGATAGCAGCCTTCAATTACCTGAAGGGGGTTCTAAAGAGGATGGATCTCGGCTGTTCTCAGTGGTCTCAGATGACAGAACAAGAAGCAATGGTCTCAAGTTGCAGTGGAGGAGGTCTGGATATTAGGAAACACTATTTCACTAGGAGAGTGGTGATGCGCTGGAATGGGTTAGCTAGGGATGTGGTGGAATCTCCATCCTTAGAAGTTTTTAAGGCCCACCTTGACAAAGCCTTGGCTGGGATGATTTAGTTGGTGTTGGTCCTGCTTTGAGCAGGGGATTGGACTAGATGAACGCCTAAGGTCTCTTCCAACCCAATATTCTATGATTCTGTGACTACAACATGGGAAATTTGGGAGGCTGCCTTCTTGATCTATGGGGGAGTTATTGCAGAGGCCTACCTGGACATAAGCCCCGTATTGTTTAAATATATAGATTAATCAGGCTTGGTTTAACTATGACAAACAGTTTAGACTGAGGGCAGCAACACAAACTGGGATCAGGCGGGACATACCACCTCATATGCTGTGGTTGGAGTGGATGATGCCACAAGAGTCCAAAGTCCATATGGACAGTGGCTGTTCATTCCATAGCAGGCCTGACAGGCCTGAAGCATAAAATGACATTTTCTGGGCGTTCAATGAATGCAATTTTTTTCGTAGCATCTGCAAATTTAGGCATGCTTGTGAAATATGCTTTGGGGTCCTTACAGCCTGCTCTTGCCAGAGCAGAAGGGGAAAGTTGCAGCAGGGGAACAGTATGGGGAGTAGGCCAGGTGCCACTTGCAGGCCCATGGAGGCAGGGGCAGAATCTGGGGAACAAAACATAAGCAGGGATGGGGGGTGAGGGTTTAGGGTTCCCTTTATGTGGAAAAGAATGCATGTGATGTCTAAAAATTTGAAGTCCTGAGGGGGAATGGGCCATATTGTAAAGGAAAAGATAGCATGGGAATTAGATAGCAGGGTTGCAGGGCCATTCAATCAGTTACCTATGCAGAACTTGGATGGTAAGGTCCCTGCAGTGGGTGGTCTGGGGACCAGAATGTGAAAGGGGACGGCGGGGGCTGACAAAAGCCCTCTGGGTATATATTGAAATGATCATGGAATTACCTGCACAGTACACTTTTATCTGCTTGGTACTTCCACAGTTAATAATAAAATTGTGGTCTAATTAAACCACATCTAGTGTTTCCTGTCTTTCCTCTAGCATAGACAGACAGTGAAGTATAGGGTAAAAAACATCTGCAGAACCATATATATTATTTAATACCAAGATGCATCCAACTCTCTGAATTATCATCATGTATTTCAGCCCATAGCCAACTAACGCAATGCAGTTTTCTAGAAAGAAAAGTAGCTAGTACTACTAGTTACATTGAGCATGAAACTGAGAACTTTAACCAAGATGGCATTTCCCAACAGAAGCCCACAACACAAATTCAGCTAACAGAAAGGAACAAAGAAAGTTTAACTCTTTTTTACTTTCCCTAAAGCTGAGCCTATGAGGTCTTCTCAAGCATAAAGGGGAAAAAAGCCTCATGCACAAAAGATCTTTGAAGGAGAATTTGACTAAATGTGCCCATGGTATTCCACATCAGAGATATAGAAAGGAAAGTTAAGGTTACATTTAAAAATATATATGACATTTGCCAGGGTCACAACAAAGATGATTGTCGTAAAGCATGATTGCCCAAATATAGGGTTAAAAGTCTGAAATAAATTATTTTGATTATTTTTGGTTATGTGCTAAAATGATGGTATATTTTAATTATATACAGTCTCATACTTCATTGAGGCACTGAGCCATAAATGCAACTATATATATATAGCCAAACAAGCACAAAAAAAATTGGTTATGAGAATCAGCAGAGTTCCTAAGCAAGGGCTGACAGTCATCACGTTTAAAAACACCTTGGAAAAAATAAACTTTGGGAAATTTTGTATTCTGAACTGAGGAGGTGGTGGATTTCTCAAGGGAACAAATTCCACATTCTAACGGCTACCACAGCCATAGTTCATTTGCTTGCCAACTTTTGACATGAGAATTGAACCCCTAAAAGTTGGGTGGTCTCAGAGTAGAGATGCTCACCAAGACAAGGCTCACATAGGAAATCTCAGATATACTCATACCCCTTCCCATTAAGTGGCTGCAAACTGGCAGGGCTATCTTAAAACCAATCTGCCATTTTATAGTACTATATAAACAGAGTGTTTATAATATGGTAACAGCTGTTTGACTATGTGAGTGGTCATGCTGTACAGTCTAGACTGTTTCAGAGTAGCAGCCGTGTTAGTCTGTATTCGCAAAAAGAAAAGGAGTACCGGTGGCACCTTAGAGACTAACAAATTTATTAGAGCATAAGCTTTCGTGAGCTACAGCTCACTTCATTGGATGCATTTGGTGGAAAAAACAGAGGAGAGATTTATATACACACACACAGAGAACATGAAACAATGGGTTTATCATACACACTGTAAGGAGAGTGATCACTTAAGATAAGCCATCACCAGCAGCAGGGGGGGGAAAGGAGGAAAACCTTTCATGGTGACAAGCAAGGTAGGCTAATTCCAGCAGTTAACAAGAATATCAGAGGAACAGTGGGGGGTGGGGTGGGAGGGAGAAATACCAGGGGGAAATAGTTTTACTTTGTGTAATGACTCATCCATTCCCAGTCTCTCTTCAAGCCTAAGTTAATTGTATCCAGTTTGCAAATTAATTCCAATTCAGCAGTCTCTCGTTGGAGTCTGTTTTTGAAGCTTTTTTGTTGAAGTATAGCCACTCTAAGATCTGTGATCGAGTGACCAGAGAGATTGAAGTGTTCTCCAACTGGTTTTTGGCTGGACTTTACAAAAACTAGACAAGCCATTTAAAAAACACACTTTGCTTCTCTACAAAAGAAAAAGGACACTAAGCTATCTAAACTACTATATGCCACAAGGGGCCACAACAATGGTTCCCGTAACCCACCCAGCAATATTGTTAATCTATCCAACTATACTCTTAGCCCAGCAGAAGAATCTGTCCTATCTCGGGGCCTCTCCTTTTGCCCCTCCACCCCCACGAACATGATACAGTTCTGTGGTGACCTAGAATCCTATTTTCGACGTCTCAGACTCAAGGAATATTTCCAACACACCTCTGACCAACATATTAACCCACAGAGACCTTCCTGCCAACACTACAAAAAGAAGGATTCTGGGTGGACTCCTCCTGAAGGTCGAAACAGCAGCCTGGATTTCTACATAGACTGCTTCCGCCGACGTGCACGAGCTGAAATTGTGGAAAAGCAGCATCGCTTACCCCATAACCTCAGCCATGCAGAACACAGTGCCATCCACAGCCTCAGAAACAACTCTGACATCATAATCAAAAAGGCTGACAAAGCAGGTGCTGTCGTCATCATGAATAGGTCGGAGTATGAACAAGAGGCTACTAGGTAGCTCTCCAACACCACTTTCTACAAGCCATTACCCTCTGATCCCACTGAGAGTTACCAAAAGAAACTACAGCATTTGCTCAAGAAACTCCCTGAAAAAGCACAAGAACAAATCCGCACAGACACACCCCTGGAGCCCCGACCTGGGGTATTCTATCTGCTACCCAAGATCCATAAACCTGGAAATCCTGGACGCCCCATCATCTCAGGCATTGGCACCCTGACAGCAGGATTGTCTGGCTATGTAGACTCCCTCCTCAGGCCCTTCGTTACCAGCACTCCCAGCTATCTTCGAGACACCACCGATTTCCTGAGGAAACTACAGTCCATTGGTGATCTTCCTAAAAACACCATCCTAGCCACTATGGATGTAGAAGCCCTCTACACCAACATTCCACACAAAGATGGACTACGAGCCGTCAGGAACAGTATCCCCGATACTGTCACGGCTAACCTGGTGGCTGAACTTTGTGACTTTGTCCTGACCCATAACTATTTCACATTTGGTGACAATGTATACCTTCAAATCAGCGGCACTGCGATGGGTACCCGCATGGCCCCACAGTATGCCAACATTTTTATGGCTGACTTAGAACAACGCTTCCTCAGCTCTCGTCCCCTAATGCCCCTACTCTACTTGCGCTACATTGATGACATCTTCATCATCTGGACCCATGGAAAAGAAGCTCTTGAGGAATTCCACCATGATTTCAACAATTTCCATCCCACCATCAACCTCAGCCTGGACCAGTCCACACAAGAGATCCACTTCCTGGACACTACGGTGCTAATAAGCGATGGTCACATAACCACCACCCTATATCGGAAACCTACTGACCGCTATTCCTACCTACATGCCTCTAGCTTTCATCCAGATCATACCACTCGATCCATTGTCTACAGCCAAGCGCTACGATATAACCGCATTTGCTCCAACCCCTCAGACAGAGACAAACACCTACAAGATCTCTATCATGCATTCCTACAACTACAATACCCACCTGCTGAAGTGAAGAAACAGATTGACAGAGCCAGAAGAGTACCCAGAAGTCACCTACTACAGGACAGGCCCAACAAAGAAAACAACAGAACGCCACTAGCCATCACCTTCAGCCCCCAACTAAAACCTCTCCAATGCATCATCAAGGATCTACAACCTATCCTGAAGGACGAGCCATCACTCTCACAGATCTTGGGAGACAGACCAGTCCTTGCTTACAGACAGCCCCCCAATCTGAAGCAAATACTCACCAGCAACCACACACCACACAACAGAACCACTAACCCAGGAACCTATCCTTGCAACAAAGCCCGTTGCCAACTCTGTCCACATATCTATTCAGGGGATACCATCATAGGGCCTAATCACATCAGCCACACTATCAGAGGCTCGTTCACCTGCGCATCTACCAATGTGATATATGCCATCATGTGCCAGCAATGCCCCTCTGCCATGTACATTGGCCAAACTGGACAGTCTCTACGTAAAAGAATGAATGGACATAAATCAGACGTCAAGAATTATAACATTCAAAAACCAGTTGGAGAACACTTCAATCTCTCTGGTCACTCGATTACAGACCTAAGAGTGGCTGTCCTTCAACAAAAAAGCTTCAAAAACAGACTCCAACGAGAGACTGCTGAATTTGAATTAAATTGCAAACTGGATACAATTAACTTAGGCTTGAATAGAGACTGGGAATGGATGAGTCATTACACAAAGTAAAACTATTTCTCCCTCCCACCCCACCCCCCACTGTTCCTCTGATATTCTTGTTAACTGCTGGAATTAGCCTACCTTGCTTGTCACCATGAAAGGTTTTCCTCCTTTCCCCCCCCTGCTGCTGGTGATGGCTTATCTTAAGTGATCACTCTCCTTACAGTGTGTATGATAAACCCATTGTTTCATGTTCTCTGTGTGTGTGTATATAAATCTCTCCTCTGTTTTTTCCACCAAATGCATCCGATGAAGTGAGCTGTAGCTCACGAAAGTTTATGCTCTAATAAATTTGTTAGTCTCTAAGGTGCCACCGGTACTCCTTTTCTTTTAGTCTAGACTGTGTAAGTGGCAGAGAAGACCTGCTGGAAGCCCTACTAAGAGTGCATGAAAGTAGTAAAGCCTGGAAGTACAAGGGGCATGTTAACTTTATGAAGTCATCATGGGATAGTTAAATATGCAACCCGGTACATAGATGCAATGGCCTCCACACACTATTTCATACCACGTCTGATGCATCGGTCACCCTTGAAAGGACATGGTGGAAAATGACATTATTTCTTAACCTGGGTAACCATTTCTGAAGGTTCCCTCTCATGAGGTGGGACATGAAGGAAGATAACATCTTTCTGCATGATGATGATCTACTAGCCTTGAATAAGCCCCTTTATTCAAACAGCCTATATTTGCTTCAGTATATGCTGCCTGAGGAGAAAATACCTAATCCTCACTTCATCAGGAGTTGTGAGCGCTCAGCATCTCCCAAGAAACTTATTCATAGTGTGAGGAGCTATCTAAAACCCTGTACAGCTGAATGGGTAGCTGAGGATAGATTGGCTGCATGGTGGATAATAACATAAAAGGACTCCATGCTTGTAAAACTGGCTCTCTATTAAAATAATTATTTACAGAGATGTTGCAATTGAGCTAGCATTCTAACTATAGGTTTCAGAGTAGCAGCCGTGTTAGTCTGTATTCGCAAAAAGAAAAGGAGTACTTGTGGCACCTTAGAGACTAACAAATTTATTAGAGCATAAGCTTTCGTGAGCTACAGCTCACTTCATCGGATGCATTTGGTGGGAAAAAAAAAACATTCTAACTATATAACTAAAGACTAACTTCCTGGTGCCTCCTCCAAATTCTTCCTCCTGCAACCTGTGCTCCTCCCTCCAAGTTCCATGCAGGTTGCAAAAAGGGTCACCACCCTTTCTGTACTGAAGAAGGGGGCTCCATACTGGTCATTTGCAAGCTAGCACATATATGGGAGGTTTTGGTGTGAGCTTATGGAGTCTCTGTGAAAGCATATAGTCAGGTGTTGACTTAAATTATAAAGAATAAGGAGCAGTGACCCCTAACCCAGTCCACGGGCTGAAGTAACAACTGTGAATGGTCAGCATTATATCTCCACAGTCTTCCAGCAGTTTGTCAGGGGCGAATCTATTCTGCTCCAGGTTCCACTGAGTGCTCTCCATAAATCCCAATGTCTTGGGCTTTATGTGGTAGAGGTAAGTTTTAGCCATAATGAAGCAGAAAATTTAGGGAAGGTAACTTAGGTTCCATCTGCATCTTTGACCCCTCCCCTCTTTTTCATAAATTACAAACATTACATGACATTTTTTTTCTTTGACTGTATTTTAATACTGTTTTTATTTCAAGTTATGTACTGTCATTCTATTGTGAAAACATAAGTTAATAAAACAATGGCACAGCATACAGCCAAGTGGCTGTGCATTTTGGTTTGTTTAATGTAAGCATTTTGGTGTAAAGACAATAGGATAACATGCATTAGAATGTTTCTTTACATACATTAAAGGTCAAGTTTTCAGGCGTCTTAACCAGATCTCTCTGTAGGACACATTTATGTATGAGACCCAAATTATGCCCATGATTTAGGGATTTGTGCATCTAAGTGACCTCAGTTGTGCCTGCCAAAAAGTAGGCCAATATCTGAAAATCTGGCTCTAAAACGTAATACAGTTAATGAGAAAAAGTTTTGCTCAGTTAATGGACTGGTAGGATTTAATACTAGAGCTGAGAGAAGAATTGATTTTTCAGTTTGGGGGCTGAACCAAAAAATCTGAGAGAAAAATTAGATTAGGTACTGAAGCAAACAGGAGCAGCTAACGGGAGTTTTGTGAGGGATTTTTCCAGGTGAAATAAGTGGGGATATGATAGAGGTCTATAAAATCATGACTTGTGTGGAGAAAGTAAATAAGGAAGTGTTATTTACTCCTTTTCATAACACAAGAACCAGGGATCACCAAATGAAATTAATAGGCAGCATGTGTAAAACAAACAAAAGGAAGTATTTTTTCACACAACACACAGTTAAGCTGTGGAACTCCTTGCCAGAGGATGTTGTGAAGGCCAAGACTAAAACAGGGTTAAAAAAAAAAAACTAGATAAATTCATGGAGGATAGGTCCATCAATGGCTATTAGCCAGGATGGGCAGGAATGGTGTCCCTAGCCTCTGTTTGCCAGAAGTTGGGAGTGGATGACAGGGGATGGATCACTTGATGATTACCTGTTCTGTTCATTCCCTCTGGGGCACCTGGTTTTGGCCACTGTCAGAAGACAGGCTACTGGGTTAGATGGACCTTTGGTCTGACCCAGTATGGCTGTTCTTATGTTCTTAAGTTTTTCATTTTTGCTTGACCAAAAAAAAAAGTTGTTTTGGGTCAAGTGAAATGTTTCATTCTACCGAAAACAATTTGTTTGTTTGTTTGTTTTTTGTGAGGGGGGAAAACAAAAACAAAAACCAACAAAAACACCATTTTTTATGAAACAAATTGTTTTCAGTTTTTTTATTTTGCACTGTTTTCAGATGTTTTTCACCCTTTTAAAAAGATTTGTTCAATTTCAAAACAAAACACCATTTCATAATGAAAAGTCAAAACATTTCAGAATTGTCATAACAAAACATGTCAAAATGATCAAAATGAAACTTTTTGACTTTTTTCATGTTTGTTCAGGGGTTTTTTTGGAGCCGTGGTGTCTTCCCCCCCCCCCCCCGCCCTGAATCTGTTCACCGAAATTGGCCCAAATTCACAAACTGTTTCAGTTCCCCCAAAAATGCATTTTTGGTGAATTATTACTTGCTCCATTTAATGGATATCAGAAATATAAATATGGAAATAAAGGAGGAAATATGTTAAGCAGGAAATACTATGCAGCAGACTGCTAATTAATCCTTTGTTTAGAGAATTAGAAAATAAAGTTAGCAAGAGGAGTAAAAAATGCAATTGGAGATACAGCATAGCAGATGATGAATAGTTGGGAAATGGAATGGATGTTATGGTGCCGTGTGTGGAATGAATGCTGGAGTAATTTAGTATATTGCATTAAAATGATTGCCTTGATATAAAGTTTGTGCTCGAGTGAAAG
The DNA here is from genome assembly GCF_009764565.3 of Dermochelys coriacea. Taxonomy (NCBI): domain Eukaryota; kingdom Metazoa; phylum Chordata; order Testudines; family Dermochelyidae; genus Dermochelys; species Dermochelys coriacea. The sequence goes on from NC_050070.1 coordinate 193,713,843, forward strand.
AATTTTCCGGAAGTGGTAGTCCTTTTTACTGGGTGATATACTTTTTATAATGTTATCTGGCTGCAGTGGTCTTAATGAAGAAATCCAGTGTTCTTCCCAAAGGAAGATCTTATATAATTTATTAATTGTTTTCATGGTTGTTACAAGATCATTTGATGATGGATCGGTCTGCTGAGTGAAAACTCTAATACTGCAGGTATGTTAGTATCTACAGTTTTTCCTCATTGTACGGAAGGTTTAGTTTTGGCTGAGCCACATCACACTGTATGTTTCTTAGTAAAATTACTAGTATCTAGTTAGGGTTAGGATTTAGGGTTAGGGTTTTAATTGTTGCCTGTATTAGGCACCAATTACCAACACGCAGGCAAAAGTGTTTCCTCCTTTCAAATGCTGAAAAGTACCAGTCTTAAATACACCAGAAATGTATATGAAACCTTAATTTGCCAGTTATGTAGTCGCCTGCCTCTTTGTCTAACTACAGAGCTCATTATTAACAGAGTGAGAGAAAGATGCAGATACATTTATGAAAGGAATTCAGAAAGCTGCCTTTTTGAACTTTGGTAGATGATAACACATTCTATAAAATCAATTTGCTTTCTTTATGCTTTTTATGACACATGCTATGAGCTTTTACCAGAAAGGGAAAACAATTTAGTTTGAAAATTTTGTAACAGATAACATGATTTATGAAACACAGTCTGCATTGTACTTCAGGTAAACAATGATTTTAAATGAAGCTTGTAGGAGCAAATCCTGGCTTTCCTCTGGTGCAGAGGACCCCTGGCAAAGGAACCCATGTGGTTTCACTGGACAAGGGGTGGGGAGATTTGAGGGTGGGAGTGACATATCTGAATGGCATGGAGTTCTATGCCATAAAAGCTTCTTATATGTCAGTCCACATGTCAAGTTTGGGTGGGAACAGGGTAGCAATAGGCTAAGAGAGTGTAGGAGGTAGAACAGGATGTTTGCTGCTATGAGGATCCACCTGTTCTACCTTTCCCAGCCCTACAGTAAAGAGGGTGTGTTAAGATTGTAGCTATTCCTCCTCCTTGTTGCTCTCCTGGTGTATAACTAGTGCACAACCTGATATTTGGGCTGTGAGCTGGAAGTGTGGATTAGGATCCTAAAGTGTCATTTAAATTGCTCAGATTTTAGTTTTAAGAGAAAGTTCCCATATAGTTCTGATAGAATACATTACTTTATCCTTATTTTGTGGTTTGCACTCATCTCTGTATGGTACCTCCAATATTGTGCATTTAGCAAATAACACTATTAACTTTAAAAGCCGTCTCTTGGAAATTCTACAGGTTTGTTACAGATGGAAAAAGAGAAACATTTGGCAATACTAATGTTTTTCTTAAGATTAACCCCACTGATTCTTGTCTCTTTGCATTCTTCAGCTTGATTTTGTAGGTCATGCAATGCTGCCCTTAATCCATCCAGCCCTAAGCGTACATTTTAGATGTCAAATTCTGATAAATGTTCTATTGAGCCTAATACACAGCATACATGTATTTAGTAATCCAAGAAGAAAATAAACATATGGGTGTATATCTCTAACCTGTCTGTCTGGCTTTCTTGGTAAAGAACTCTATTGTTAAGATGTATGTGCCCAAACAGTACCTCTAGGTGCACATACAATAGTCAATAAAAACAAAAGGTTAATGTCCAGTTTCTACTATAGCCTTCCCTTTTCAGATGTTAGGAATTTCCTTGAAAAAATTATTCTCAGGGCAAAGTATTCCATGTTAGAGATGAAACATCAATTCAGCCATTTCTGAGTAAAAGAAAAGTGGGAGAAAAAAACCTATTTCCCTCCAGAAGTTCAGATTGAAATATCAGTGTAAATCCATCAGGTGAGAAACAACAATAAAAGTTTGAAAAATCCCATGGTAGCTAGGACCCAGAGGGAAGGAAGAAAGGAAGGAAAAATCCTTTTTCTTCCTTGCTGCTGCTGATCCACCCCCTCACTCCAGCCCCACCTCATAGCAACACAACCCAGAATGCACTGCTCTGTTCCCAAAGTAGGAATGTCTTCAAGACACTGTAGTAGCTAGCACTCCGGCATCATGAGCACCTACTCTAGGAGCAATATTTATTGCCATGAGTAATCATGCAATGGAACTATTCATGTGGCTATTCAGGTATGTTTTTGTAGGATCGGGTCTTAAAGTATTGCACATATACCATAAAATATATAGGACATGCAGTGTGGCCTTGCCTTAACCCCATCCCTCCCTTTTTCTTTTATTAAATTTCCTGACTTTTGCATGCTCTTCTTTTTCTACTGGTAATTGATGTAGAAGAAACTTTTTTTTTTTTTTTTTTTTAAACAAAATGTGAGTTTAGCTTCATCCTGATTGTGCAGAATTTTAAGTGCTGGACAAGTGTGCCTCATACAGAGAAACAGTTGTTAGGAATGGTTGCAAAGTTAAATTATTTTATTTCTACAAGGTGGCCTTTTATGAGGCTGATATGTGGGCACATGTATGTACATGTATGTGTACACATATGAGGGAAACCTAGAAAGAAAGAAAGAAAGAAAGAAAGAAAGAAAGAAAGAAAGAAAGAAAGAAAGAAAAAGTTATATTTTTTTTTATTTGTGGTTTCAGGCTGGATGGATGATCATTATCAAATATTGATAAATGTTGGTAATACTTCATTAGAAAAAAGCTCTACATTATATGTATTAAGAGACTTTATTTACCATTGAAATATATTTATTTTTAATACCAATCCTTGAAAATAATTGGTTGTATTTGATCTAGTTATTTTTAATGAATGTTTTCCATATATATTGTGTGTGGTTTGATCCTGCAAAGCCTTACTCATGAGAGTAGTCAACACTCTTCAAAGATTTGCAAGATTAGCCCATATGCAATACAGTCTCAGTTATTTGAGTGCCATGGGAGACATTAAATAAGTTCTTATAGATGAGGTTTTTGATAAAGAGGACATTTTCAATGCAATTACTAGATATGGCGAGATTTGATCATCTTTCCGATGACAAGGAGTTTCAGAAAATTTAGCTTTGGAAACCTTGAGTTTGTACTGCACACTGCACAATGGCAGAAATCAGGTGGACTCTGAAATACATCTATTTCTTAATAGTCTTTCTCATGAAGCTTTGGATGCAGTCCCAGCTCTTTTGTTTTTTCTTTTTTTAAAATTGTACAGTCAGACTTTTACAAGCACTTAGTGCACTGCGAAGCTAATAAGCTATCTCTGCTAGTAGCAGTTTTGTCTTTGACTTCAGTGGGAGCACAGTTAGTTCAACTCTGAACATTTTTGACAATCCCACTCATAATATTTAGAATGACACCATCAACTAAATAACAATTTAAAATTTAGAACCCAGTTCTCACATCAATTCATAAAGAATCTAGAAGTAAATAAGTTGTAAAAAAAAGAAGGGATTCCAACATGTACTGAAAAAGTTAATGGAAAACAAATCCAAGTCCTGCTTAGAAGAATAGATTTGGAAATACCCCAGGAAGCTTCAGATTGATCATATTTAAATTAGCTCTTTAACCTTACTCTGAAGGCACTTCAAATGTTGGAGCTGAGAAGTCAAAGATATTTCAGAGGCCAATATTCCCTTTTCTTAGTCTTGTATGTCTTAATATAGCCAACAGATGGTGCTACAGCAGGAAGCACTCAGTTCTCTTCTTCCCATATGGTTGTACATGAACACTTTGATGCCTATGGCACCGGCTCACTGGTTAGAATGCACTGATGTCTCTGATCTGCAGTTCTGATCTGTAACTTACAGCATAATATGAGCCTATCATCAGCAATTCTAAAAATCAATATAATTTTTCTACAGTTTGCTAGAATGCCAATAACTGGCAGAAATAGGGTTATACCACTCAAAAATGATATACTCAGGTTTCTAAAATACATAGGTTTCTCATACGTTGATGTTGGTTATGAATCAAAATATTAATGTTTGCGGGAAGCTAAAGCTGATTCATCAATTCATTTTTGCACATAAATGAGCAGTCACTTGTTTCCTAGGAAACACAAATCTGTGCATATGCAGCTCAGAATGTGCACCTGAAGGTTTTCCTTCAGACTGGTACAGTAAAAAGTCTGTCTCAAAGGATTCAATATTCTTAAAACAGAAGGACAAAATAATATTGGAAAGTTGCTATATAAAAATCAGGTAACTAGCTATGATGCCAAAAATCATAGGAAAAAGGGAGAAATAATTCAAGAAAATAGAGAAAACTTCCTTTTTTCCTTCCTATCCCATCTAGGAATTTTGAGTTTCTGTAGTTGCAAAATCATGTGCTAAATTCTCTTCATTATGCACATTTGCTACCTCAGCTCATTGGTCCATCTGTGCCAGGATTACTTCTAAAATTCTCAACTTTCTGAGTAGCTTTCAAGTAACCACAATTGTTTTTGAAATAATAGTGAATACTAGAATTCATTTAGTATGACTAAGTTACTTGCAAATGGCTTAACCATTCGTGGGTAATGTACTCATCCCATATTCTTGCAAATAAAACCCTTCTGCCACACCCTCATATTCTAACTCTATATATGTCGATATATAATAGTAAATAAAACATAATTCGTCCATTATATATTGTGAATCATAATGTGACTGGAGTTGTATGGAAGTGTTTAGCATGGTTCTACTCTGAAAGTGACATGGGTAGAATTTTCAAAAGTGATCAGGTCACATAAGTCTACCCTTCACTGGACGCAATGGGAGTTTGATCATTGAATGCAATGGCAGCAGAGTTAGGCCAAATGCTGAGGACTTTTGAAAATTGCATGCTATGTAATATGACACCATCTTACTCATCAGATTGGCCTTCTGTGCATATTCAGTCACTGATGCTGACCTTAGTGACAGGAATATGTATTAACTGATAATCGCCTTCTAAACAAGTGTGTCCATAAAAACAACCATGTAGAATAGTGTATTCTGTAGTAATAAAAAATATAGATGCAAATATAGCTGGAATATAGATGCCAAGTTGTGTTTGTTAAAAATTTTCCTGGGAAAAAATGTAATTTTCAACCAGCTGTAAAATATTTGCTTTATATATGTTTTGTCAGTTTACACTCTTGAAGAGAAGTTCTTTTTTGGTAATAGAAAAATTTGATTTGTAAGTTATAGTGGTTGGGGAATTACAATGGAAAACTAGTAAAATTGCCAATATTTTCTTCAAATCTGGCAGGTTTTCTGTGAAATTTTGGATTTCAAACTGTACTCCTCGTTTCCTAAGAGAAGGCAAGGGGCCCACTTTCCAGAGTTTGCTCTGAGGTTGAAGCATTGACAGTGTAGCATTTGTCCATATTTTTTATTATTAGTCACAATAAATAGTTTATTAACTGGGATTAAACCATAAAATCATGACAGAGTAATATTAACTGGGGGATGCGAGTTCGAAAGGATTCTAGATATGGTTAGATGAATACTTGGCCTTTTGGGGAAATTATTCAAGCGAGTTTGCTTTTTTCGGTAAGGTAAATTGTTCTGGGGTTGTTGTAGGCAGGTATTCCAAGTTTTCATTTTATTAAAGATCTTGCAAAACAAGATTGCAAATCCCTGAACCCAAAGAACAGACTGTATTATAGACCAGTGCCAAAATGGTCTCCTGGGTGAAGAAATGATGATTTTATGAAAATAAAAGAGGGTTTCCAGAACACTGGGGGAAACTTGCCGCTGTGAAAAAAAACTTTGTCCCCAGCTCTGCCATGGGACAGATCCTCCTCCCATTGAAGTGAATGGCAAAACTTCTGTTGACTTTCAGTAAGATTGAGGCTGGATCAAAGTTTGGCATTTTTTTCTCCATTGTAATCAAACGATTTTTAAAATATATTTTACTTAGCTATGTGAATAGTTAGAAAGTCACAAAAAACAGATAGAGAATTTTTCAAACAAAAAATTCTCTATCAGTTTATTCAGAAGGAACAATAATAAATAAAAACCTGTCTGTGTGACTAAGATAGAGAGAAGTTCATCCTATTGGGACCTGAGCCATGTAGCTAGGTTGTCCTAAGTTTTTAATGTAGACCATGCCTCACTGTTTTAGGACAAATGCTCAGAACAAATGTTTCCATTATTAACTACTTCAGGCCAAATTTACAAAAGTATATAGGTACCTTTGTAAATCTTCAGGACTAAGATATACCATCCCCAAATGCTATATTCAAATAGCATTCCAATATGTGTGGTGGGAGATATAGTATACAAAAAGCCCTCCTAAACCCTTCCTTCAACAACTGTACTTTTCATTTTAGGACAAAAATGAAACAAATGTAGGGCACCTTGTCAGTATCAATGAAGAAATAAAATGTCAAGTTACGGCATATAATCTTCCTACAACCTTTGCTCTGTGATTGGTCTGATTGGTCTGAGAAATCAGGATAATAGTGTAAATGTGATCTCTAGCCTAGGACTTTGAGGGGGAAATGCAGAGGTGAATCTACATCTAAACAAATTTAAGTCATCTAGAAGGTGTCCAAATTGGTGTAAATTATACTTTTTTCTGCCTCTTACCACACTTAAATTAAGGGATAAATTGGTACACCTTGCATTCCAAGAGTCCAAGAGAGAGGTGTGTGCAAACAACTAACAGGAGAATGGAAGATGGTGCCAGATAGTGCTAGATGGTCCTCTATTTTAATGTACACCTTACTCTTTCTTCTGGATATTTGGTGTGTAAATCACACCATCTTAGATTCCTTTCCATATTGATAGAGTAAGTGTAAGTATTTTTAAATTGATCTAAGGTAATGTTAATAGGTCTATTGTACAGCACATGACATACCACTTTGAGCTTAACTGAGTGCATCCAGTAACTCTAGCCTCAGAGAATCATATAGGTCTGGAAGAACCAAAGGCACAACATATTTACGGCACCTTTGGATTTGTAAATTATCCCTAATAGTTTGTACATCCTGTGCTAAAGTTTCTCTCTGAAGCTGGAGCCTTTTCATTTGTTGTTACCTATTTGTTTATATGGGGTCTGATCCAAAGCCCACTGCAGTCAGTGAGAATATTTCCATGAACTTCAATGGGCTATTGGTCTGTGTCTTAGGAATTTATAGTGGCTTCTATTGCATAGGCACCTGCGTGCCTGAGCCTGAAGTCAAATAAAACAGTAATTGAAGGTACCATTTCCCCCCCATCACATAGTAGGGAAATATTTTATACATCTTAAACTTCTCACCTCTGGAAATCTTTCATTGTTACATTGTGGGGTCTTGGTTTATACCCTAACCTAGAGTACCCTTCCACCGGTAAGAAGTAGGATCATGGTACAAAATGAGAAAAAAAGAGCCATTCCCATGAGAGAGTAAATGGGAAGAGGAGCTGCCTCCCAGAATATGATCACAGGAAAGTATATGTGTTGGTCAAAGGGAGAGGGATCTCCTTGCAGAAAAGAGGCATTGGGTAATTTTTTCAAAAGCACTTAAGTGATTTAGGAACCTAGGCCATGATTTTTAAAAGTGTTTAAGCACCTAACTCTCATTAAAATCGATTAAAATCTGGCTCCTAACTCCCATTAACTTTCAGTGAGACTTAGTCTAAGTTCCTAAGTCACTTTTGAAAATGAGACAAACTCCTAAATCACTTAGGTGCTTTTGAAAAAATTACCCATTGACATTACAAGGTTTTTAAAGGGGTTCTACCTACTATAAAAGATTCAGAGTTGGAGGGGAAGGCAGTTGATTCAAGCTAGATTCAGTAAAAAACAAAGGCTCACTAGCAGTTACACTCAGGCATGATTTTTTTGTTTTGGGGTTTTTTTAAGTAAGAATTTTAAAAGAAGGAGAATTTGTTTAGAGTAAAAGAAAACATCAGTTGAACGTTGTCCTTTTTAGGTCAGTCTCAGTGTTTTTGGTTGTATTAACATTGAGAAGTGTATTATTTATGAGGCTGTTCATCTGTTTCAAGAACCAAATGCTAAATTAATTTTGGAGGAAGAACAAATTACAGATAACTCATCAGTAGTACAGGTTCAGTTACTGAATAATTTCTACCTATGCCAGGTTATCCATCACCAAGATGCCTCTCACTGTTCTACAGAGCCCCGCAACATAAGACTGCATAAGACTGAGGGGATGTGATAATAACAAGTGAGGTCATGAAGGTAATTAGGTGATTTTTCTTTTTTTTTTCTCTTTCTATTTTTTTAAGCGCCTCCAAAGTAAATATTTAGTCAAAATCAAGCAGGCCCTACAGGTCAAATTGCCTTTTGCAGGTTTTTCTTTATTTGTTTTTGTGGTTTGTTTTTGTTTGGTTTAGATCACTTGTATAATAACAGTGTCTACTAGTACCCCCACAGGTGGTTTTAATGGCATTGATTGAAAAACACAGCAAAATATGAATGTGTATGTCCTCAGACTGAATGCAGGTATTTTGTTTTTCGGGTTCATCTGGATTCTGATTCAAAGCCCACTGAATTCCATGACAGACTCTTCAGCAACTTCAGAGGGTTTTGGATTAGGCCCATAGTTCCTTAATTTTGAATGGGTGAGAGAGAGAGAGAGAGAGAGTGAGCTTCATAAGGATGTTTTATAAAACCCTCCTCAAAGTCATGCTGGATTATACAGTTCTCACAGAGGTTTTTCTTCCTCCCCTTTCTTTACCACAAGTTCACATCTTTAAGCATAGCGCCCCTCACTGGGATACTGTAAATTAGTGACAGTTCATAAACTGGGGAACAAAGGCTAAGTTTACTTCAGGTGAAATAAACTGCCTCAGTCAGCAGGGGAGCATTTGGGCTTCCTGCTGGGCAAACAGCTGCTCTTCTCCACAGGCTGTGACTTTCATCACTTCTGACACATAATGCTGTCCACCTACAACTCAGAACAGATAGAGAAGTTTAGATGACCCACATTCTGTCCATCCCAGTGGGAGGGACTCTGAAGTCAAAGCAGCTGAAAAAATCCAAAGAAGGGAGCATCTTGGAGCTACTCTGCTTTTTGGTAACCCCCCTGAGACATGCATGTATTCTAGAGTGATAAATGACTCATGTTGGGAGGAGAGGGAGTATCGCTGAGGTAATAATCCGCCTTTGTGGTGGAAGTAGCTTATGACAAAAACCAAAAACAAAGAAGCCCCCATATATGTAGAATTTTAGCTTTTCATCCATCTAAGTCTCATCTGCTCTTTTGCCCAGAAGCCTTTATTAGGTTATTTGCTAGAGGCCCTGAATTAAATCTTATTAGCTGTTGCCCACAATAAGTGATAAAGATAAATCAATCAATGAATGGTGACTTTAAAATAAAATCAGAATCATCTTTCTAGTTTTAAAAAAAGTATTACAATCATAAATAAATACATTAGGCTTGTTCTTCCTTTGAAATAGATACAGATTATTTATTTTGAGAAAGGGCCAAGCATGAAAATATTGGACCGATTTCTTTTTCTAGTGTTTCACTTGAGGAAGCCATTTGCACAGTGCAGCTGCCTTACTTCTCATGCTTACAAAAGAAGCAAGGCCACATGAATGGGGTTATAATTCAACATGTATGATTAAAAACTTTTATTTTGAATGCTTTGAAACTTTATTTTGTTGTCAAGTAATGTGTAGTGGCTTTGAGCTTTTGTACAGCAATCTCTTATTACATATAGCCTTATGTACATCACCTGTAGCTAAAGAAACTTCCACACTTCAGAATATCATGTTGATTTTGTAGTTTTTGTTATCACCCGAACTTACACAGGCTTCCAGGAGTCTGAGCAATATACTTTCTGTGAGTCAAAGCTGATGCTGTTTTGTGTCTTTTAACTACCATTCCTTCTCCACACTCTGTTTTCTCCTGAAGCCCCTGTTAGCATAGTCTTTTACCCTCTCCTCCTCAGATTCAGGATTCTGAGATTCAGGTTCGGAACTGCCACTGAGACAGCTGTTGTGAGTCCCACACATTCAAGCACATTCTTGTTATCATTAAAACAGCCCTTTCTGCTTCATTCTGTAGCCAGGGAGATAGGAGCGGCTCCTGTTGATGTTGATCAGCGGCTATGATTGTTCGTCTCAGTTTGTCATCGAGCATTAACAAGTGTGCCCTTCTTCAGGTGGTGCTCATCTAATGGTTTATAATCTCAGAGAAGCAGAGATGGCAGCATGTGCTTTTTGACCGGGCGTTCCGGTCGAAAACCGGACATCTGGCAACCCTAGCTGCTGTTCTATCTCAAGTTTGGTAAAAGGGAATCGTCAAATAAAACAATACATTCTATTTATTTCATCAATATTTGCCTGAATTTGCAGAATGCCCATCAAATAATACATGCTAAACACAGATGGACCAGTTAAGGCTTGCATAGGAAACCTCCAAGGAGCACTTAGGTGAGGCAGAAAGTGTCGTTCTTGTGTGAGTAGGTGGCATTCTTACCCCTCTGAATAAGTAGTGAACCAGTACCCTCTCTCTATATCAGGGGACTTTGTGCTTCTGGAGATGCTATCTATAAAATGAGATGTAGATGAGATAAGCTCTTTGTTACTTTTGTTCATTAACAATCTGAAGGCACTTTCCTGAAGAATAGGATACTATACTAAAATTACCTGCATGTTTCCATTCAAATTGACCTGCTAGCGTAAGCTGTTGAATACTGTGTTGTGAGCTATTAAACAGCTTTTGTATTCCAGCCCAGAGGTGGCTGTTTTTAAAAATAATTTGTGACACACTTTGAAAGCTTTAAATAAAATGTGCTATTGAAATGGAAAATATCATGATGGTACATCATTTTAAATAATAAATGACAGATTTTTTTTTCTTTTTTAGGTCACTCATAGACCTGTCATGTTCTGTCTCTGAGACTTTGAAAACTACCACCTACCTGACTTTCTACAAGCTGGCTTTATACTTGCTCTGAGGTTCCTTGTTAATGCTCTAATTTTCCAACATGGTGCTGGCTGTGACAAAAGCAGGGCAGGAACTGGCTGCTTTGACTTCGGGAGACCAACATAATTTCAAGAAAGATATGTTTTTAATTTCCTATTTGCTCAGCTCCTTCTTAGCTTCTCGGTTTGGAGTATTCAGAACTATTTCTGAAGCAAATTGCATTGTCAATGTTGGTTGCAAGTAGAGATAGAACTAGGTAACAAATCTGTGCTTGGTGCTAAAGATACAGTAAAGTTTGGGGGTGTTTGAATCTGGGTGTTTTGGTTTGGGCCAGTTTTCAGTGTAGATGATCTCCAGTTTACACATCTTAGAATTGCAGTGCATATTAGAGCTAAGGAATGTGTGCGTGGAGTGCACACCATCAACTTTGTCATTTGTCTTTTTTCCTATTGTTTGAATTTAAGATTGATCTTTGTTTCAGTTATGATCATGTGCACATTATAAGAAAGGGGAACAAAGTAAACATAGTCAATTTGTTATACTTCAAAGGCCCAGAGGACAGCTAGAGGCCTGGCTTGCACTGAAGGTTGATGGGAGTTGGGTCACTAGCTGCCATTTATGCCTTTGAAAATCTCCGCTTTGGTGATCAGTCATCCAAGTCCAGACTACATCACCAATCTGACAGAGTGTTGTTGATGTACCTAGGTGGATTCAACATGGGCAGGAGTTAATTATGTGATGGGTGAAATGATGAGCACCCCCACAGTCACATGCCTCAGGGACAGCTTGCCCCCACAAGGAACTTGAGTGATATTCTGACCTTGATTCTGCAAGCTTGTGTGGATTGTGCAACAGGGAGTGCAAGCTTGTTGCTCTCCCGCACAAGTCTGAATAAAGGCGACAAATCAGCACAAGTAAGCTAACCACTCGGAGATATTAAGTGGAACTGAATCTTAGGCTCACAATGTACCCACTTCTCTGCTCTCAAATGTGCAGAATAAAAAAGGAGCCCAGTGAGGGTAGAGAGTGGGCACCACTGAGGCTATATCAGTTTAAGGTGACCTTCAACATGCAGATTGGGTGCCTAGTTACTAATTCACTATTGTTCCTGGTTGTACTCAGACTATAGGCATTCCTCATGTCAATCTGTCTGCACCCAACATAATGTAATTGAGGTTCTTTGTAGCAGTGTTACTATGATGGGGTCTACAAGACAGATAAGAAGTCAGATTATTAAGAGAGCAGCAGCAGCTCAGTGAGTAGGAGATGTGAGCTAGTTCTTACTAAGGATGGGAGAACCATCAATGCTTTGAAATTTGAGGTATCCAAAAGTATAGATGCTTATTCAAAGTTTATATAACCCGTCCAAACCTTTGGAAAGGGTTCCAGCGATCCCTTGTTCTGTGTGCTAGTCCCCCTTCCAGCAAGCAGTCTTTGGTTCTTCCCAACTAATTATATTCTTGCAGGAGGCCTTGAGGATTTTGCAACCTCAATACAATTTTCAAAAGTCAGCAAGCATGCTACACTCTTGGCTCTTCTGAAGATTTCTGGGCAGCCATTTCAAGGATCTTTGAGGGTGTCCAGCAAGATAACGTTGCCCTTCTTCTCTGCTCCCTCCAGATTCCTTGCTTAGCATCTTCTGGGAGAATCAGAAGTGGGAACAATGTGTGAACTGCCTGCTTCTCCAGCATGGCCCAGAAACTCTCTGCTAAGTTCTGCTGCTTCACTATTGTGAATCTTTAAGTACTGTGTCCGTCACTCCCCAGGGTAAAATGGGGTATTCTTGAATTATTTGATTAGATTGGAGAATTCCATATACCTTGTAACACTGTGGGGTGTCTTAACTCAAGAGTAATTAACATTTAAATAGACAGAAGCAGTGGCCCACAGCAGAGAAGCTTCTGGGTCACGTTCTTCTCCAATGGGGGAACGGGCAAGCTACCTACGATAGTTTACACATGGCATATTTGTAGTAGCAGATCCAGCAATGAGCACACCCATCTGAAGAATCAGGATGACAAAGGTCAGTTTCTGAACATCCATAGGGCCCCGCTGGTCACCCTTGAAGATCTTTAACTTGGGAAGGATCCCACATGGAAGAAGAAATAAATCTTCCAGTTACTTCTAAAACCCTGGAAGGAGAATAGCAGGCTGCCGTGCCTATACAAAAACAGACCAATGTATATACAAAGCAACACTCCACCCTAAACTGGAGTGAATAGGGGAACATTGTAAGAACTCTTCTGTCTCCCTTCAGAGGGAAGGAAATGAAAGTCACTTAACCAAACATTGCAGAATCTCTAATGAGTTCCTAGTTATGATCCACGGAGTGATGGGAGTCTACTTTTTCTGAACTAGTTTACCTGTGTCTATTTACTTCATGCCAGTAAGAACACATTCAGAGGGTTAAGACATGGCAGTGGACTAGAGAGTCAGCAGTTCAATGAGTTGTGAAAGAGCATAATTTCAATCAAAAGTTGTGCAAATGGAAAGCTTCTAGCTCATTAGTTTTAAGACAGATTACATAATTGTAATGTAAATAGGCAAAATACCAAGTGTGACTTCATTTTTGGTTTTTAATTCTAAATTGTTTACACATTTTCAAGTCAGAGTGACATGAAAAACATAGATTACTAAATAAACTGAGCAAGTGCATGATTAATGTTTTAAAATTAGTAAATTCTTCCCATTTCCACCATTTCCAACATTCCTGTGACAGATTGGTTTTGCAAGTCTTATTTGTATTCCTGCTTTTCAAGGCTGTCTTTGTTTTATTTATTTACTACACACATTCTTTTTATGTTCAATGCCTCTTTTCTATTTAATCCACAGGAGAGTTTTGGTCACTGGCAAGATCATTAAATTATACTAATATATGTTTAATTAAATGTTATTACAAAATATGTATGATAAATTATTGTATATGAAATTAAAAGCAATCAAAAGGCTGAATATTGCTGCAACATGAAAATTAAATTAACTGGATGAGTAAGACCAAGTGTAACAATGATAAAAAGGAGACATTCATAGAAGTTTTTTGTGTTTTTCTAAGGAGATACAGTTTATATTTTTTACTATGATCAGTAGTGTCAATTTTTTATTAGTTATTATTTGTTGGTGTCCACTCTATGCTAATCACATTCCATACAGAAAGAAAAGGAGTACTTGTGGCACCTTAGCGACTAACAAATTTATTTGAGCATAAGCTTTCGTGAGCTACAGCTCACTTCATCGGATGCATTCGGTGGAAATATAAATCTCCCCACTGTATTTTCCACCGAATGCATCCGATGAAGTGAGCTGTAGCTCACGAAAGCTTATGCTCAAATAAATTTGTTAGTCTCTAAGGTGCCACAAGTACTCCTTTTCTTTTTGTGAATACAGACTAACACAGCTGCTACTCTGAAACCATACAGAAAGGAAATGCTATTCCTGCCCATAGGAGCTTCTGCTGGCTATTTACTGACAGTTAAACAATTGACTATACACCCTGGTAATGAAACATGTAGTTTTTTCATGTCTGGTTTGCCACTTAGAATCTGGTCCAGGTCAGTAATGACCAAAAACTGTTACTGTCTGATGAATGTGTAAGGCCTTTGCGTAAGGAGTAGGTGGTCTCAGTCCAGTTGTTAGTAGACATTCGCTAACGTCACAAAAATCACTGCATTTGGCACTAACTGGCAATCTCAGCAGAGTGACCAGTGACTCAGATCCTGATTCAGCAGAGATCCATCCTACTAATGGAAGTTAAACACATGCGTATGTGTTTTGATGAATCAGGGGTCTAGTGAGCATGAAGACTGCACTACCTTCCCAGCCCTCAAGGTTGTGAGTACATGTCAGAGCCGAGGTGTGTTGGTAAGGAATTATGAGTTGCCCATACTGTGCACGTTCCAGTAGCTAAATATGGGACCACAGTCTTTGGCTGTGCAGCACCATTCATGTTAAAAAAACCCCACTGAAAGATATTGAAATTGAAGACTTTTAAAATGTGGGTTCAACATACTCATTTATAGATATTATTTTATTTCAATTAATCTTCCAGTGCTCTATATAATTTTGATAAATATTAAAAATAACAATTATTGTCAACCAGTTGAACTTCCCATTGCTCTGTCAGGTATGGAAGGCAGTATGGCCAAAGCATAGGTTGTTGGACCTGTGATCTGTTCCTAGCTCTGCCCTTGGACTGCTGTGTGACCTTGGCAAAGTCACTTAATGGACCTGTGCCTCAGTTTTACCATCTATAAAATGGAGATAAAGATACAGACCTCCTTTGGACAGCTCGTTGGCATCTGCAGATAAAAAGTGATAATAATAATAAGTAATAAGTAATAAGTAATAAGATAAGTAATAAGTGAGAGGTATTATTTATATAAAAATAATGTGTATTCTACAGTGATGGTTCAAAACACAACCTCTTACAATAATGGTTAATGTTAATAGTAGAGGGCCTCCGTGTACTGTTTTTTATTAGGACAATATATCTAATTTGGATCCTGTGACCCAATTCTAGTAAAATATGCAGAAAAGAAAGAGAATTTTTCTATCAATATTTTAAAATAGAGGTGGGTATTCACATTTGGATCAGAATCTGTTCCCTTAAGTTACACCATTGTAAATCAAGAGTTACTACAGAATCAAGACCATAGACTTAAACACTCCTGAATTTGGGTGTTATTAATACAATCTCAAATATGAGTTTTCCAAAAATTTCAGGGTGTTTGGATCCAGTGTTTGAATACATCCCATAACACAGAGTCAATCCACAACACCCAGATTGAAGGTTTCTAAATGTCTTTTAGATCAGTGCCATATTTGGCAGTTTGGGTTCAGGTGGAGTTCTGCAGAACTTTTTGGGTAGTATAGTTTGCATTCTGTGAATTTTACTCTGGGTTTCAGTTAAATCTGAAACTCAAAGCAGTACTCAGTCCCAGAGAGCGAGTCTTGCACGATTTTTGTCTGAAACTATAAATCCTTCCTATGAGTGAGAAGGGCAATCTTCAGACCTCATTCTCCTGAAAGACTTGCAAAATATTCCATGAAACTGGGTTTAACCTCTATTTGTAAGAAAATTCCTTCCTATTTGTGAAATGCACTCTAGAATGTAATTCTGGCTTCACTGAAGTCAGGGGGAGTTTTGCCATTGACTTCAATGGAGCCAGGATGTCAAGCAAAGTTCTGATTTCTTGTATTAGTTACAGTGAGCCAAATCGTGAGGGCCTTATTCAGCTCTTACTCATTCCTTTCTTAGGACAAAACTCTCATTGACTTCAAAACTGACTTTCAAAACCTCAAGATTTGACTCAGTATTTAATGCTCTTCCTTCTCCACTCTAATACTATTGAAAGAGTTTTACAGAGTTACGAACACCTCAGGAATGTAGGTTCATACTTCTGAAATGCTCATAACTCTGAACAAAACGCTATGGTTGTTCTTTCAAAAGTTTACAACTGAACATTTTATTTAATACAGCTTTGAAACTTTACTATGCAGAAGAAAAATGCTGCTTTTAACCATCTTAATTTAAATGAGACAAGCACAGAAACATTTCCTTACCTTGTCAAGTCTTTTCTTAAACTTTCCCTTTATTTTGTTAGTAGTTCACGTTTAACACAGTACTGTACTGTATTTGCTTTCTTTCTCTTTTTTTGGTCTCTGCTGCTGCCTGATTATGTGTTTCTGGTTCCAAATGAGGTGTGTGGTTGACCAGTCAGTTCGTGACTCTGGTGTTCGTAACTCTGAGGTTCTACTGTAGTTGTCAAATGCACTAATGACCTTGCAGAGTTTGAAATTCAATTGAGAAGGTGTAGTTCATCAAAGTAATATAATTTGCTGTATTTATTCCCCCGGTATACATTAAGGCCGATCATATAATTCATTTTGTGTTTCACTTTCCATTTTCATCACAAATTCTAACCACACTATCATGTGGGCAAAGAATTACAATTTTCAGTGTTTAACAAAACATTTTTGGATGTCTCAAAAAATTCACAAGCCCAATATAGTAGCACTCACTGTGCCATCTGTACACACAGCACATAGTGCACCCTCCTGATTAAAAGACTATTTTTAAGAGTAGCCTGCTGTACTAAGTAGCTGTAGCAAAAACCTTCTGTCTAATCGAACCTTATTTAATAAACAATGTTATTGATGCCTGTGAGACAGCAGTACAGTGCTTGACACAGGGACATCACAACATTCATTGGATTGCATTAATTGGCACCCTCGTTCATCCCCTACGTGCATGGCAAAGTTGAAGCTTTTTGGCCTGGCACACAAGACCGAAAATTGAATTTACAAAATCTAACTATGGTTATCTACATTCCTTGATGTCCTCCCAGGTGAGCTACTGGGCTTCATGCTAATAACTTCTAAAGCAAGCAAACTTTAGCTAATTATGTGCTAGTTTATTCTCCCTTGCTCAATTTTGGCAGATTGCTTCTGTAAATTATGAAAAATAAATGTGAAATATGCAGATGTCTTTTGTTGGAAGCAGATGTTTGGTCCTCCTTGCCAGAATCTAATCAGCTGTTTCCCCTGAGTTCTTTCCCCCCCACACTCCTAATATTGTCCAAGAGCTGTTTGAAAACATGAAAGGTTGTGGACCTTAGATCTCAAACAATATGACTCTGCTGTTTCTAACTACCTCACTTAAATGTATTGGGGTAAATTCAGACCAGTGTCTCCTCCGACAGAAAGCAAAGCAGACCCCTGGTAGGGGTCCCCCAAGGCACAAAATTCCCTGAGGACAGTGACAGAAAGTGCTACAATCTCCCTGTCAGTAAGGGAACATAGAGGGAGCCAGCATAATTCAAACAGTGGGCAGGACTGCTTGGTAAGAGGCAGTGTCCAGCGTAGCATGGGCAAACACTGATTCATTCTATCCCCCACCTCAAGCTGTGCACTCAGGACAGCTATGGCCAATACAATTGTAAAGTGGCTCTGCTGTGGCAGAAGAGCCCGAGGTAGAGCAGCTAAAGCATTCCCCCTCCCGCCCCACTTCCCGCCCCATCGCAAATCCCCCTTCTAGAATGTGGAACTCAGCTTACATGGGGGAGGTACGCTTACTTCTCCCTTCCCCAGTTTTGGTGACTGTCCCTTTACTGTGGCTCAGTGGTTAAGAAGAGTAACTAAATAATAAACTAACTGCAAGTGGACTGTAGGATGGTTATGCCAGATTTGGAAGATCCATGCTGTAGTATACTTTATTCCTATGTTTGGTGCTGGCCCACTGTGTACACCTCAAAGTAACCTAAAATACATAATTATGCCCAATAGCAACTTTATTAAACATACCTCCCTTGCCATGTCCCAGTACAATTCCTTTTCCAGGGAATGTTGCCATCTACCAGCATCATTACATTTAGAAAATACTCTCCCATTTATGAAAGGATCCAGATGAACAGCACTAGAACCTGAAGTTTCCTCTTTCTTCTTACAAGTATAGCAGGCTCGGCAGAGGTTCAGTAATAATAATAATAATTATTATTTATTACAACTGTACTTAGCACCTAAATAGCACCTTCAGTCTAAGGATCTCAGAGCACTTTGCAGTCATGAATTAGTTTAAACTTCCAGCACTCCAATAGTGCAAGTATTGTTATCTCAACTTTATAGACAAGGAAGCTGAGACACAGAAATAGGTTAAGTGAGTTGTTCAAGGGGAAGGATGGTTTGGGGCTTAAAGCAGTATGGGGACATATGAGAGCCACGTTCTGTTCCTGCCTCTCTCACAGGCCTCCTGGGAGAATTGATCCTGCTTTATAATGCATGTTCCTGCCTTGCCAATGTGCTTCTGTCTTATTCCACCTCTTTGGGGGAAGGAGGCTAGTTTAATCTCTGTATCCTTTCATTTGTTTGCCCTTAAGAATTCACATTCTTGACCGCGTGTTTTGTGACATGAAAAGCTGTCTACTTAAACTGGACTAACAACTCATTTCACAGAGGACCAGAGGTGAAAATAAGTTGGTATGTCTGGTATGGTGTACCGGCAAGAGCCGGTACACCGCCGACCATACTGGCTTCCCCAGGCCGGCGATTTAAAGGACCCGGGGCTCCACTGAGGTAGTGGCGCCAGAACCCCAGGCCCTTAAAATCACCGCCCATGCCCCGCTGCCAGAGCCCTGGGGTAGAGGCGGCGGCGGTGGCCACTGCCGGGAACCCCGGGCCCAATCATCGCCCAAGACCCAGTGCTCCCACCTGCCTCCGCTACCCAGGGGCTCCGGCAGCGGGGCTCTGGTGGCAATTTAAAGGGCCCGGGGCTTTAAAGGCCCCGCCTCTTCCGGTTGAGGCCATGCCTCTTCTGGTTGAGGCTACGCCTCCCGGCTCAGGACTCTGGTGTACCAGTAAGTCCTTTAAGTTACTTTCACCCCTGGAGATGACTCTGAACAGCTCCTTGTGTTGGTAACAACTTTCAGTTGCTATCATCCTTTTGGGGTTGGAACCTAGACATTTAAAGGTGCAAGGCTCTGTGGCCTATGAACAATTGCTGAATGACTTGTGCTTCATTGTTGTGATTGTTGCTATTTATATTGTGATAGCACCTGGAAACATTGATTAGGGATCCATTGTGCTAGGTACTATAAAACCAAGGAAAACAGTCCTTGCTCCAGAGAGCTCCCAGTCATGGATTATTACAAGCAGTAACATTTGGATAAGTCGACAAACAGTGAAGACAAGGCAGCTGTAAAGATGGGGGCATTTTATTATAAGTCCACCAGAACAGTCGTGGAATGGAGGGGGCGGGGGAATAGATTGACAATTCTTTGCAAGCTTCAACCTAGAGGTAAAAACATACTTTTTTTCAGACATTACCAAAGCACTTGTTTAATCTGCTTCATGAACAAATATTATTTTTTTAAAATGAAACTTCATAAGGATTTATGAATATACAGACCTTTGATTATTCCCCAAAAAATGTACAAATCAAAATAAATTTGCCTAAGCAATTTAAAATAATTAACCTTTGTCAAACCTCCCTTTTTGGTAATGGGATAGTAACTATATGAATAAAAGATAAGTTGTGACATTCAGTGAATTACAATATTCATCTCATAAATTATGGGGTAAAATAGCAATATAATCTAAATTTTTATAGCACAAAAATGTCCTGAACAGTAGCCCACAATACCTTTCATTTTCATTTTAAATTTGGCTGCCATGTTCAAGCTTTACTTATGCTGTCTTTTTAGTTCTGTCAGAGTTTCGATTTTTTCTAATTTATGTAAATGATATCAAGTGTTCGTACTATGATTATGATGCCTGTGGTGTAGACCCTCCAGCTTCCAAAAAGGGAGTGTCTTCTGTAATGCAAATCCATGCTACAGAGGGATTCTCCTGAGCTGTAACAAAATAAAAATTATGATTCTGGGAGTCTCCTGCTTTACAACTAAGTACAATGCCAGTAAACCAAGGGTGTAAACCACATGAGCATATGGACAAAAGATGGTCTGAATGGCATGATTATGTTTCTCAGGCCATAATGAATTCATCCCAAGGTGCAACGGCACATCTGTTGTAACAGTGTTCATGATAGCAAACACTATAGTTAAGGTTGCAGTTCAACTCACATTATAGCTGTTTCTTTTCACTTACAACTTGCTCCAAAATGGTTCTTTTTGGACTGACTCTTCACATTAGACCAAAGATGATGATGACTTTTTTTAAGGAAAATCTGTTCAACTACTTATAGATTAGGTCAGCAGAAAAATATTGTTTTTTTACTCTTTAAAATAATTCTTAAGAATTTCTTTGCTTACTGATAAATAAAATCTAGTTATTTTTAACCTTGAAGTCAATATAAAGACTCCCATTCAGTGGTGGAACTAATAGGACAACTGCCTCTCCCACCCAGCAGTGTTTAGGTGTATAAGTGGTGCAATTCACAAGGGGCTGGTGAGCAAGCCTATCCAGCATTCACCTGGCAGCAGCAACTCCTGTCCCAAGAGACTGGGACTGCCTCCCTGCTCCAGGCATTATAACATGGTGCACAGATTGCACTTGTGATTCCATGCACCATGTTGCAATGCCACTTAATCAAATTATGGCCCTGGAGGGGCAGTCAGACCAAACCTGAATGGTGCTGCAATCCCATGGGCCAGGTTGCAATGCTGGGAGTGGGGAACTGGGTCTAGCCTCACAGGAGAGGAGCCACCACTGTGGCATGAATGCGGGGCGGCCTTACTCTCTAGCTCAATGACCAATGATCCATCTCCTCTGCTGGTTGAAAACCTGACTCTGCCACTGCTCCCATCGACTTCAGTAGATATTTGATTGGGCATGATTCTCCACTCTGTTAAACCAATGTAACAAAGTAGAGAAATAGCCTCTAAAACTCAGCTACTGCAGGTGGATAGACCTCAATGAGGTATAGTCAGTTTGACAACTCACAGTTTTATTTAACAGCAGTGTTATAAGTGATTAAAAGCCCACCTTTGTGTGTACAAACTTCCACTTCAAACTTTCTGTTAGGATCCGAGCTGAACAATTGTCTCCGCACTGTGGAGTTATGCAATTAGTGCTTTAATGCTGCAGCTCGCTATTTACAGTTTTTCTCTCTTCCTCCTTTCCCTCTCCCAGTAAACAAACACACAAATACATAACACGCCATAATTTATGTTAATGCAAAATTGAGTTTGCAAATTTAAACCCAAAAAGTCAGGAGATGCTAATAGCAGCTTCCCATAGTTACATTAACTTGTCCACATAGCACATACTGAAACGCTATCAGTTACTCTCACATTAATATGTTGTATGTGCAGTCTGAGCAAGTTAATTGGAACCAGGAGAACTCCTAGGAGTTGCATACCATGATTCTTTTGTGCTCATATTTGCAACCTTCACTTTTCACTTATGTAAGTTAGGCTATTTAGTACATTATGATGCAGTTCCACTAAATAGCTCAGAAATCTTTAAACAGCTGTGCATGTCGGCTATACATAAAAGTTTTTACATGCTAAAGAGGGTCTGGGTGATAGCATACAGGCGATGAACACTTTAAGAGAAGCTGTATATTTCAGTTCGGCTTCTATTTTGCACCCACGGCTGAGTGCCTTTTGCAGTACTTTTACCTGTGGTGAGATGGTTGAGCTCAAGTATACTGACTTTGCAGTATTATGGGTGCTGCACTGTTTAATGTGCTATTCTTCAAAGGCTATGTTAAACCCAGTCCCCTTCTGCCTGTCTCTGGCAGCTGTCCAAGTGTAAGATAAAAATTACATGGGTCTTTTTGAAAAGAGTACCGGCTAACCCGCTGTGTCATGGTCAATTCCCTCTCAATGGGACAAATGCTGTTCCCAGCACACAGCCTGAATAGCCAGGCTATGCTCCAGGGAGATCCACTGGCGTCAGGGAGAAATAAATCCTTCCTCCAAGATTTCAGAGTAGCAGCAGAGCCTCACTGCAGCCATTTCAGTGGCCTCAGGGTTCTAGTAATTTCCACAGCTGCAGTATACCCAATCTGTGGGGGGAAATAACCAAAGGATCAGCATAGTGATAGATCCTTCACCTTTTGCCCCGAACATCCTAGCTGTCCCACTGATAAAAACATCCTGAATACTGGACCACAAGGAGACCTCCCCAGTGCATGGGGAGTACATTCCCCTGATCTTGGCCTCCTGTACCCTTGCAGTAATGATAATATAACCTAGCTTTTATGGATGGATCTCAAGGTGCTGTAAAAAGGAGATTAGTATCGTTACCTCCTTTTGTTACAAATGGGAGAACTGAGGCACAGAGATGTAAAGAGAGTTGTCCAAGGTCTCTTAGTAGGCCAGTGACTGAGTCAGGAATAGCACCCACATTGCCTGACTCCTACGCCACTGCCCTATCCATTGGGCCACAGAAACTCTGTGCAGCAAGTCCCTTGCCATGAAATTCTCCGCACCTTCGGTGATGAGCGCAGCATTCACAGCAGACTCTAATATAACAGCTGTGTGAGAGCTATTGTTGAGTGCATAATGGCTGCTCCATTTGTCTGCAGAGTGACATCATATTGCCATGCCTTCATGTTTTTCAGGAAGGGTAGTAGTCTGGGTAGAAATGTTTAAAACCACTGGAAAGATTACAGAAACATTCCTATGTATTTCTGTTTGAAATTAGGACTCACATGATCTTTCTTGTTTACTATAGAATTAGATTATTTCTTACCAAGCTATCATTCTCTCAGGCAAGACAGAGGAAGATGTTGGCAAGATGGGCAGATGGATGGCAAGCTGCCACACAGCCCGGAGCATGCAGTCCATGTTTCTCTAGACCCAGAGAGTTTAGCATGGCACATTCTGGAGCCTAAAGAAGTAAGTCAACTTTCAGTGACTTATTTTTAATAATCCTCTTTCCCCTCATTTCATGTATACCTATTACACATACAGTTTGAATTGTACTATTCTGCAAAGAGGCATCATTGTAATTATAAAAGGATTGCAGCAGATTATCACACTGGCTGAACAGCATATTGCTATGAAAACTAGACTTTTTTAGAGTTTGGACAGAAATTAATAAAGAATCCTACTGCAGAGACATTGATTTTAAAAATTAGGGGAGGGTGTCTCTTTTCCGATGCTGCTTACTGGTGGCATCACGAAATAATGTGACTGGGACAGAATCAAAGTACAGAAAAGTGTGTTCTTCAAATGTACTTTGACTGCCTAGTATTCCAGCCCACTTCATCAGCCTCACAATCATGAAATGGCTGGTTTCTTGAACTTGCAGCCAGAGCAAATGTCTTACTTCCCAGCCTAAAGATATTTTTATGCTTTACATATAGCTGTTTCCAAGGAAAGTGTTATTTACATTGATGAATTCATGTGAGGCCATGAAATAAGCCTCTTTCTTTTCTTAGTGATAACCTTGCATGAATATCCTTGTTTCTTGTTGAAATGACAAGGGGGGAAAGAAGACGGAAGATTTGTTTCATTCTCTCCCATTACCTATTATCTCTCCTTTCTTCACATGCACAGAGGACAGAGAAAGGATGGCAGTGGGGAGGATTTATTTCAGTTCTATTTTTTCCCAATCTGAATTATATTGCTATTATATTGTTAATAATATAACTTTTAGGTTATGTGGCTTTTGATTTTGTTTTTTGTGCACCTATTTGTAAATTGTTTTAAAATAACTTAGTCCTGGGCATTTAGGGGATTGGTAATTAGATACAGCACCTTTCACCTCTAGGTCATTGGTTCAGATTTGTCACAGATCAGTAGTGCCTGGAAGTTGTTATCATGTGACAGCTGTTCAATGGGTATGTGAAATGAGTTGGTGGCCTCAGCTCATTTCCTAGT
This sequence comes from Dermochelys coriacea, assembly GCF_009764565.3. Taxonomy (NCBI): domain Eukaryota; kingdom Metazoa; phylum Chordata; order Testudines; family Dermochelyidae; genus Dermochelys; species Dermochelys coriacea. The sequence goes on from NC_050070.1 coordinate 193,737,941, forward strand.
GAGCAGGTGTCTTCATTACAGACCAAACTTGAGAGGAGTATTGCAAATCCATTGTTGGTTTTAAAGGGGAGTTATACTTAGGTGAAATGAGCAAAGCCACGTTTCATAATTTCAAGAGGCAATAGTTTTCTCTATATGAATTAAAAAATTAATTACAGCAAATCTATACGGCCATATCCTAAATTGATGCAAATTTGGTATAGCTCCATTAACTTCAGTGAAACTGCACAGATTAACGCCAGCTGAGGGTCCCCACACAAATGTATATTGCTAAACAAAAACAACATTAAAATAGAGTTAAGATTGAGAGTAACGTACCTATGAATAATTTAAGGATAACTGTTATTACAGGGACATTTCAATTAATCCCAACCCCAAAATGGTAAATCTGGGGAGTTCAGAGTTAAGATAATCTTTAAAAGAAATCCGGAGGTGCTAAAGTTTTGAAATGGACATTGGGGCACACAAGCAACCTTAACTCTGCCCTGTAGAGATGCCATGAAATCAGCATACAATTACCACTGATGCATTTTAGTATTTGTGACCCCAGATTAGATAAAGCTGGTTTTTAAAGACACATTAGTCACTGAGTCCCAATGACTCTGCTTTGAAGGTTTTCCCTATTCTCCTATCTCAGCTCCTCTTGGCAGAGAAGCCAAGGGAGGAGTTCCATTGGGTGCCTTTCAAGCACAGCTACCTAGGCGAGCATGCAGCCACTGAACCTTTAAGGAGCAGTGATGGTTGGGGCCAAATCATCTACCTATTAAAAACTCCTGACAACTGGGTCCAGTCTCTCTCATAGCATTGATTTATTAGTCAGTAGAATTGTCATGCAGATAAGCTGTAAAGGAAGAGTGATGATTGGTTGAGTTACCTCTCATGTCACAATGGCCTCAGTTCAGAGTGATCTGAGCTGTTGAACTAGCCTGATCCATAGACTGCGTTAGAATAACAATTAGATAAAACAATCATTAATAACTTAGTTTAGATGCAAGCTAATTTTTTCTGATGTAGCCTCTGTGTAAAATTTCAATGAGTTTTGCAGTATGGAAAGTTTGAAGAGTCTGTATTATTCCATTCTTACTATCATCTGGGACAAAAAAGGGCAGCAGAATGCTAAATTGCTTCATTTTTAAAAATTAGCCTGAATTCATAAACTAATTAACATATTTACATGTATTTTCTGAGCAAAATAATTCTGTAAGTGCTGTAAGTTTGGGTAGAATGCAGTGCATTCTTCCTCTATAATGAAGAGTTGAGTCTGTACTGTAAGTACAAAGCTCAATTTACCTTTAAGTATGGAGCCGTGACTGGTGCCTCCATAATTTTAAAAATGGAAGGTGAGAGATGAGGAACCTCTTCCCCATAATTCCTGTCTTTCTTGTCTGCTTCAGCAACCCAATTCCCTTGTCTTTTTACTATTTTAGGAGCTGACATCTTGTTGTTGTCTGTCCACATTCCTTACCACACAACCATATCTCAGGAAAAAACAGAGAAGCAGAAAGACAGAGAGGGTAGCAGGCCAATGCGTTAGGTAGTTCTACCCAATGAGCTGTGTGGCTTTGGGGAGCTGATAAAGAGAACTTACTGGCATATATGTGCCCTAAAGGCATTGGTTATACACAGGTCAGCAGTAAAAAGCCTACCACTATATGTGTGAAGTCCTGGAAGAGAGATAGGCAACTAAGTGGCAAGCAAAATGTCATCCCTTTTAAACAACTAACAGAAGATAAAACCGGATGGAGAGGAGAAGGAAGAGAAAACCGAACTGCAAAGGGTTCAAAGATAATATATTTGGTTGAGCTGGGATCATCTGACCCTGCATGAAGCAATTATAGAAGATCAAAATGATTACATTAATAAAAGCACAGCATGAATACAAACTTTTTTGTGAATTAAAGGGCCAGGTTTGATTTGCTATAATTCCTGGGGTGATATTATTAATTATTCAGTAGGATTTGGACAACTGTTGTGTATTTGTGAAAATGTGCATTCTATAAGTGTCAAGAATTTTCTCATTCATCCAAAAAATTATACCATATTGAGTTGTTCAGTATTTGCTGGCTTTTGTATGTTATTCTCCTGTTTTAAAAAGCTTGTCAACTAATCAGTGTGCAGGAACAATGCTATGGGATGCCACACAAGCCCAGTCATGGAATGCAGTAGTCAAAGCAGTCTGGCAATAACAGACTTTCTGAAAATTATTCATGCAGCGTATCTCCCCAATATTTACTAATACGGAATGCACATGAAGGTGGTCGGAATCAGTTCACAAATGGGTCAACCATTAACTGTACAAATAGTTCAGCTAGGTTTAGACTTAATAAGTTATCTATTTTACATATGGTCCAGAAAAAAGGAAAGATTCTGTCATGCAGCTCAGCTGCATTCTTGTGTCTCACGGACATTTGGAGGTACAAGGGCATAGCTAAGTGTACCTTATTCACTCACCCAGAAAAAGACACCATTTGAATGCACTCCTTGAATAGGAGGCACAATAATAATAACATCATATAACAGAATGGCTACTGCCAAATCGCTTTAGCTTTCCTACCTAATCATCAGGACCAACAATCTGTTAAATAGTCTATTCAATATTTTTTTGTTCCACAAGCATGTTTAAATTTAAAATTATTATTGCACCTAATGAGAGAAACAAACAATTCTAGAGAGACTGTAAAATAACCAGAAAGAGCAAATATGAAAAAAATAGGAAGAAATTGCCTGTTACAGAACTTCATTAAAGTCATTTATTAGCTTTGTAATGCCTAACAATCTGCTGGCTCTGGGATTTTTTTCTATATCTGGGCTGGGGGGTCGGAGGGAGGATAAGGGTGGTGTTTCACTTTCATTTGCATTTGTGATCCCTGCTGCTGTGTTTATAGCGTTGATGCTATTCACACAGTCTTTGCAATATTAATTTTTAATTTATGATGCTCATTAGGAGACACTTAAAACAGAACAATTATCATTTATCTTGATATATTATTTACTAAGACTTGCTGTCATGGTTAGGGATCTGTGATTAGTGGGAGGGGAATAGAAAACAGCTCCAAAAGGTGCTAGGGTGAAGGGACTGGGGCTTAGAAAGCAGTTGTCATAACCAAAGGTCTGAAGTTCTGATGTCTAAGCAAAAGACTTTCAGTGCCTAATCAAAACTCAGGAGGAACCTCCTAAGATGAGCCTGGAACAGTACTTAATGAACCTGCAGGATAATATTAATGAAACTCACTCTTAGGCCACCAGCTCATCAATTATTCATCCAGCTGTAGACCTGATACTTTTCTGTCTTCCCTTTTTGTCTCAATGTGATTACCTTTTTTATCCTTTCATGGATTCACTGACATGTTCCCCTCATAGCATTTCCTTCCTAGGAAATTGTATTTCTCAAAGCAGCCAAACAGGCATTCATAGCAACAAGAATGGGAATCTGAAGAGTCTGCCATTTGTGTTGCATTCATATAAATGTGCCTGGATTATTAAGACTTAATAAGCCAAATAACTGCTTGGACAGCCCCTGCTAATCATATTTGTTAAAAGCGGCCATCTTGCAATTTCAGGTCATCTGCATATTTCTTTTTTAGTCTGTAAAATCCAGCAAGTCGCAATGAAAAGCTGATTTTCGAGTGGTCTAAAATACACAAAATTTCAACTAAAAATAATGACTGGGAATACAATAGCACCAGCAGAGTCTGCTATTGTGGTGACATTTTCTAATGTAAAAGCCTGTTCATGGTGGAGGATTAAATGTTGTTCACTCACCCTGGAGCTGAACCAAGCCACAGTAAATTGTTCCCAAAGATCTGAAGGTGCTAGTTATGGAGATCATTAGGGCTCTTTTACTCCGCAAAATAAATTGTGTGTCTCTGATAAAAGACTTTACAGACCAGAACCTAATAAAAACTTTTGCATTTTAGAAAGAAGACCCATGATTTTCATAGAACATGAATCTTTTTTTATAGGCCAGGAAGGAGATGTGGGAAGTTTCAGTACTCAGAGTTTGTGGGGCTAAATTAGTATCCTCTTGTTTCTCCAGTGCAGGTATTTTAAAATTCCTTGGGAGTTTTTAAAAGTTTTCTACCTGGCATTAATAATTTGTTGTTTTGTTTTGGCCTCCAGAGCTCTGCCTTGAAATTGCACAGTAAACCAGACTGAGAATGCAAGACATCAAGGACCAATGCCACCATACACCTTTGCTGAATCTCCCCTGCTCTCCTGAGCTGAAATCTCTGACAGTGTGACTAGTCTGGATGGGAGCCACCATAGGTCTAAGGCTAGATATTTTGGGGTCAATGGGTCTCCAGTTCAGTAGTGTTAATGTGTTTCTTCTTTTTTGTTCATTTTTTTGGTGGTAGGGATCAGGGGTGCTGGAACAAGGTTAATAATGGGGGTACTGAGAGCCATTGAACCAAACTGTAAACCCTGTATATAATGGAAACCACTTAAAGTCGGGGAGTGCTGCAGTACCCTCTGCACCTCTAGTGCCTGCACCTCTGGTGGGGGTGGTTGTAAACTAATAATTGCAATTGTAATTATATAGAAGAGAAGAAAATCCCCCTGCTAGAAGTATTGAAGAACTGACATAATAAATTATGATGACTCTTTCAAAGAAGCGCACAGTACTCTGACTAGCATTTACATTATGTAGAGCTTCTAATTTTTAAGCCACTTGACAACATTGACTGATTGATCTTCGCAGCACCCCCATGAGAGAGGTATGTAAGCATTATTAGCCTCTTTGTTGTGCTGCAGCAGAACTTGATTATGAACTGGAATGTAAATGCAAAAGGCATGGGAGGAAATTTTCAGAACACAGATCAGTTGCTTATTTTGCACCCTCTTGTAGACTTAGACCCTCTTGTAAAGAAAACACGGCATAATGACAATGCCTCCTGTGAACAGCCATGTAGAGAAATACTGCACTACAATAATAGCCTACATTTAGAGCTGGTTTTATAATAATCCCAAACAGTTTATTTGACAAGCATTTTCCCTGTCAATTTACAAAAAAAAAAAAGTTGTTCACAAATAGATTTTCTTTACTTTTTGAATAAGTCTGCGTGGAATTTTCAAAAGTGCGTAAGTGACTTCATAACCTGAGTCCATTTTCAAAAATAACCCAGGCACTTGGAAGCCTAAATCCCCTTGACTTTCAGTGAAATTCAGGGTCCTAAATCTCTAGGTCATGTTTGAAAATCTGATTTTGGATTCTTAAATTAATTATTCACTTGAAAATTTTATCCTTTATAGATGGTCAAATAATAATTGTCACACCATTTTTTTCATCACTGAGTAAAACAATATGTTTTAATAAATTCTTGCATTATCCAACCAACTCTACCTTTTCTACTCCAGTAATCTAAGAATTGAATCAAGGTATAGCAAAAGCCTTCTTAACAGGCAAGTAATCAATTTAACTAAGTTGATTATGCATGCAACTATTCGGCAGTCTTATATTATAAAAAAAACCTTAAACCTCTTATCTGCAGCCATACAACAGCATAATTCTACAGAATATCTAGTTTTTGTCCCTCAAATATCCTATTGTTTTCTATGTTATCATTTTAGATGTTCATGGTGCTATAGATTATGAACAATATGCGTTCAGCAAGAGAACTTTGAATAAAATATGCTCTTTTCAGTTTCTCTGTGATCTTCAGCTTAATTACTTCTTGGCTGGGATATGGTGTTTTCATGATTCTTTGATAGAGTTCATTTATTGTTACTGATGGTTAACAAAATTACTAACATTTCAACATGTATGCTGTAAACACGGGTTTATTTTTCCTTTTCAAGTAATGTACAGCAACAAGCTGAGCTGCGTAGACACAGCTCTTCTATACATCAGCTATGTCTGCAGCATGTCATTTCAGTAGCAATATCATGGTATAAAACAATCCCATTTCCCCAAAGCTTTCTTCTTGACAACATTCAATGAAGCTTGTAAAGGGGAAATTCAATAGTGGCTGTGTTGTGGAATATCATAGCATGGCACTTTTAATGCTGGCCGTTTATAATCTTTGTAAGGTCATCTGACTTTTCTGATTTTTGCCTAGGGATAAGTTTTCCTTTATTTTAACATATTTCCTTTTGTCTGGTTGGCCTGTAATTGACTTTGTCCTTTTTTCATTTATTTCCCTGCCTCCTGGTTGTAGCATCTTCTCCCTGGAGTCTCAGGTTAGAAGTTTTCCCTTTTGTGAAACCATGACAGGTGCCTAATTGAATGATGAATGTCCCTTTATTACTCCGTAATTGAACTGCCAGCTTTTTGATTGGTTTGTAGAGATGCTCCACTCCTCATCAAGCACTGCAGGGGGCTTGGTGGCTGGCAGCCTGGGCCTACACTCCATCTGTCTAATCACATCTATCCCACACTCTTTATTTTTTTGTGGGGAGAGTGCTATGGGGGAGGAAAGTCATCATAAATTATGCTAATTTGGTGGTGTTCTGACAATGAGAATATCTTATTGTTACGTGCATCTTGGTGGTAAATGCTAGAAGACATTTTGTCATGGCTGCCTGGCCTGACAAGCCCACGATGAAGATTAATGGCCCTCACCTGAGTGACAGAGCAGGGGATTGTGGGGCAGAGCGGGTCATTCATCATACTCTGACAGGTGTCATTCAATCCGACAGCAGCACCACAGTTGCCCAGCTAGCGGTTCCATTTTTCTGCCAGTTAAGCAAGTAGTTTAATAACATCCCCAGAATTAAAACTCATTCTTTGTAGCAGGTCTGACAGCTGAAAATAAGAAAATCAATTCTTCACATGTTATAGCCCAGTTAACTGACTAGGGCTTTGACTTTAATTTAGTCTTTGGGCTGAATTTCAAGTAGTGTGCTTTTGTAAGACATCATCTATTAAAATTTACCAATAACGTTAACTTCTCTGTTGTTATTGCTGGTGGATTAAAAATGCAGACCTTAATGGTAGATGTCATTTTTGTTTGGTGGAAGCTGAAGCCCATACCACTATAGTTTGGGATATTCCGCTTCATCCTCATTAGTGATGTTTACAACTTCTCTCTTCATTAATATTGATCCCCCAAACTACAGCAAAAAACAAGACAGACACTAATGTGAAGCATTTTGTATCATTAAACCATTTGGATTTCTTGGTTTCAGCCGTTCCAGGAAGCCGGATAGAATATTTCAGAAATAAGAGACAACCTTTGGCAGCACATTGCACTTCTGGCAGGAAGAATTAAGTTTATGAGCCAGTCCTGGCTTCTAGGCCCCGAGCTGCTGATGTATGACATGTATGACAAAGGTAACACTCTAATCTTATAGGGTGCTTGCTCTACCTCTGCCATGATGACACCTACAGGACTGGCTAATTTGGGAGCAGAATTGGAAATGGCTTCTAAGATATTGAAATTGTAACCTTAACATGCGTTAACCTACTCCGTTGTAAATTCCAGGGTAAATAGGACATAAAAGTTTGTTGTTGATCTTATTTAACCCTAGTCTGCACTGGCTCACATTGTTGCAGTCTAAGGTTAAGCAAAAACATTTGTGTGTCTACATTAGAATTCACAGTTGTGTTTGTTAACATGTTTTAATTAACACGTGTTTTAAAAATGACTAAAAATTCAAGTATAGACATACCATTTGTTCTGGGTAGCAAGGGTTGTGGACTCACTGATGAGAGCAGATAAAGGAAGAGATGCAAACATAAAGGGAAAGACACAAGACTCCTTCCTATTTATGTGATTCCTGATCCTCTGTGACATAGTACAGCCATTTGTGGAGTACCCTCAGCCCCCAGATTTGAATGGACTGAGGAGTTCCCTGACTAGGACTGGAGGTAATGAGTGCATTCAAGAAAAAGAGAAATTGGAATGCTATTACCAGCACTTTCTCAATAAGCCCAATTCAAAGCCTACTGAAATCAGTGGAAGCACTCCCATTAACTTCAGTAGGCTTGGGATCAGGCCCCCCCCATTAGCATTTTTCGTAATATTTTGTCTAGATTTCCCTATTTTCCATAGTGTGTTGGTTTTTCACTTATTAAGTCTTTTGTGTCTGTTTTGATGGTAAATGTCAGCAAAAGTAGAAAAAAAAAGACATTCCACAAGGATGCCTTTTTTGCACCAACACATACATCATTCTTGTAACAAATCTCTTTCCTTATCAAGGTGTTTGGTTAAGAGAGCGTCACTGGTTAGTAAATATATTTTGATTTGCTAACCTATCTCTTCTTTTGGGATGAAATTTACTCCAGTGCAAAGGGCCCATGCAGAACTCTATGTACTTTTTAGACCTAATTTAATTCTATAATTTGGATTTAAGCAGTATTTAATTTTTTTATTGACTTTTGCCTGTTAGTGACTTGGACTTTAAGGTGGGATTTTCAGGGCTTTCGGCACTGTTTGAAATCTGCTGCCATTTGAAGTTAATAGTGAAACCAGAGTAAGAATTATGCTGAGCACTCTTGAAAATCCCACCAATATACTTTTAACCAGTTCATTCCTTGGTGAGATATTCACTAGAAAGGACTTCCCGGCACTTTTGTATTTGTTTTGTTTTTCATAATTGGAAAAATCATTTTTAAAAAAAATTAAATCTATTATGTTAACAAGTAACATTTATTAACATTCACTTGTGTCTGTCAGGAAAATTATCTCCCCTTTTGCTCCTTTATAAGTCTAATTGTATAGTGCTATATAAGGTTCGGAATGTAAAGACTTCTGTGTTATTTGGCATTTAGCAACTGTCCTTGTCTCCACCTCAGTACTAAATCGAGAGTTGTAAAACAGATAGCAAAATGAAGGCCAGATTCTGATACCCTTATTCATACTGAGGGTATGTCTATGCTGCAATTAAACACCTGATACTGGCTCATGCCAGCAGATGCAGACTCATGTGGCTTGGGCTAAAGAGCTATTTAAGTATGATGTAGATGTTCCAGATTGGGCTGCAACCCAAGATCTGGGACCCTCCCACCTCACAGAGTCCTAAAGCCCAGTCCCCAGCCCATGCCAAACCTCTACACCACAATTAAACAACCCCGTGAGCCTGAGTCAGCTGGCATGAGCCAGCTGTGGGGTTTTAGTTGCAGTGTAGACATACCCTTTGCAGAATCTTATATCTCAAAGAGGCTGAATGATTTCAGCGGTACTACTTGTGAAGTGTTGTACTACTTGGTGTGAATGAGGGTATCAGTCCTAATTTGTGTTATGGAAGATAAAAATCTCTTATTATAAATTGATGGTAACAATTGTCTAAATTAAGTTCTTTGCTTAACATAATAAGGGCTAAACATTGTCACTTACACCTTATAAAATCTCACCAGATGGTATCACATTGGAGAGAAGAATTTGGCCCTACATGTCATTACTAGTGTATGTACATAGGTGACGGGGTGCACTTGCTCCATAGTGCATGCGAAGGGGTTAATCCTACATTGTGGGCTGAGGAAGCCATGCCCCCTTTACCCTACTGGGCATGATCCAGGTGTACCAGTATAAAAGAGAGCAGCTTGCCTCAGTTGGGGCTGACTGCTCTGGGCAAAGGACATGCTCTAGGGAAGGCTCAGCGGAAACACGGGACTATAGAAGCCGGGGTCACTGGAGCCCAGGCAGACACCAAGACAACCCCAGAGACCTCGCAGCGTTCGGAGCCACTGGAGAAAGGGCAGACCGGAAAACCTAAAGATAACAGGGACACCCAGAGCAGGGATGATGGCAGGAAGCAGTCCAGGGGGATCAGGTGGCTGACTGGTGAGTGAGCCAAAGCTCTGAGTCTGTGTGTTTCTGTTGGAACCTTCCCCACTGACTCTATGGCCCATGCTACAACCACTAATAGGGCCCTAGCCTGGGTCCAGTGGAGAGGGAGGACCTGCATCCCCTTGGTGGGGGGTGCAATCCCTCCCTCTGTGCCCAGCAGTGGCCGCTAGACCATACTGCCCTGCTGGCAAGGGCGAATGTATTGACTTGGGCCACTAGGCCTTACTGCCTTGTGAGAAGGGGTGGATTTCCTGACTCTGGCCATTGGCCCTTACTGCTCTGCAAGGAGGTACTAGATTATTGATGTGGGCCACTAGGCCTTACTGACATGCAAGAAGGGGTGGATTTCCTGATTCTGGCCATTGCTACTGTTCTGTGAAAAGGGGCAAAGTTATTGACTTCAGCCACTGGGCCTTACTGCCCTGTGAAAGGGGGTGGATTGACAGACACTGGCCCCTCAGCCTTATTGTCCAGTGACAAGGGCGAATTAATAGACTCCAACTACTAGGCTGCACTGTCCTGCTGATAAAGGCGAGCATGTGGACTTGGACTGGGAGGGACGTAGAACTAAGATACGCATGCCCCCCCCATTCCCTAAGAGAGGAGGGCGCATTCGCCCCGCACAGGATGGGGTTTTCCCCAACCCTGTCAGATGTGGTGGAGAATGCGGGCATCGTCCCAGGCCTGAGGAGAGGCCTAAACTAGCCAATCCGAGTGGGGTACAAGCAGTTCCCTGAATTACCCTCGAGCGCTAGTGACTCGAAAGGAGTCGATGCCAGTATGGAGTTGGACAAAGTCTTGAAATGGCTCCTAGAAAGCCAGCAGCAACAAGCCATACAAAAACAGGAATACACTCATATGTTGCAACAGGTGACAAGCCACCAACTGGAGATGATGCAGGAGTTGTCCAGCCAGCAGCAAGCCCAACAGGAAAGGCAGCACTCTAACAGACCCGGAGCTGGGATCTCTACCGCCTGGCCTCCTGCTAAGGCTCATGAAGATGGGGCCCAGGGATGATTCCAAGATATTTGAATGGATGGCCACTGCTGCATGATGGCCCACAGGACACTGGGCTCCGCTTCTAACCCCTTATTTGATGGAGCCAGCCCAGGTGGCCCACCGCAACCTTGACCCCCAGGATGCCCTGGACTATGAAAAGGTGAAAGCAGCCATATTGGACCAGACAGGTATCATTCCAGAGACGTACCTCCAGCACTTTTTCTGGGAACGGTATGCTGTAGGGGGTAGGCCTCAAGTGATGGCTCAGCATCTCCAGGTCTACACTTGGTGATGGCTAGAGCCCAACAAGCAGTCCGGTGTTCAGGTGGCAGAAGCAGTAAACTTGGAACAGTTCGCAGAAATCCTCCCTGCTGGGGGGAAGGAATGGGTGTGTAGACACGGGCCCATGATGTTTACCGAAGTGGTGGGACTGATGGAAGATTACTTGGAAGATTACCTGAAGTCAAGCGAAAATGAGGCCACCTGAAAAAACATGGCGAAGAGCTGTGGAAGCCATCCTGAAAAACCTGGAGCACAGCTGGGGAACCATCGAAAGACATGCCAGAAACAGACAGGAATAGAGGAGTTTTGTCACTGCCCTTACTGCCAGAGACATAATAGGAATATGATGATGATGCCCAGAGTGTCAATGCACAGGCCCGAAAGGAATGCCGAAAGCACCCCTCATCCCTCTCCCAATAGTTGGGACCCCCTTTGAGTGAATAGGATTTGACTTGGTGAGCCCACTAGAAAAGAGTGCATCCAGCTACCAGTACATTCTTGTGATCATGGATCATGCGACCCAGTACCAGAAGCAATCTCATTACTGACTGCCACTACCTCTAAGATAGCTGCCAAACTCATCAAGGTCTTCGCTCGGGTAGGGTTACCCTGTGAAATCTTAATGGATCAGGAGACAAATGTGACTTCCCAATTGATGGCTGACCTCTGCCACCTTTTAGGTATACAAGCCCTCAGGACGTCCCAATACTATCCCCAGATGGACGGATTGGTGGAATGTTTTAACACAACCTTGAAGAGCATGCTACGCAAATTCATGGAAGAGGATCCGCGACAGTGAGATACGTTACTTCCAGCCTTGTTGTTTGCTATACAGGAGGTACCCCAAGCCTCCATAGGGTTCTCCCCCTTTGAACTCCTATATGGGAAACAACCCTGAGGTATCCTCGACCTTCTGAAGGAGGGCTGGGGAAAAGCAGGAGACCCAGGTAAAAGGGGTCATCCATCATGTGCTACAGCTACAGGAGAGGCTTCAGATGCTAGGGGCCTTTGCCAGAGAGAATCTGGAACAGGAGCAGCAGAGTCAGGCACAACACTTTAACAAAGGAGCCAGGCTATGGAGCTTTGAACCTGGTGATCGGGTCCTCATCCTGTTGCCCTCAACTGAATCCAAACTACTGGCTAAGTGGCAAGGTCTCTTTAAAGTCATACGGCGGATCAGGCTGGTCGACTATGAGGTTAGGCTACCAGGTCGGCGCCCTGAGACAGGCATGTACCATGTCAATTTGCTAAAAGCCTGGAGGAGCAGGGAGATGTTACTAATCACTCCCTACCCTCCTGAACCAGAATTAGGACCCCTGGCTGATGAACCCTTCGAGGAAAGGCCTCTAGCGATAGGAACAGGATTCAACTTGACTCAGAGAGAGCAACTCCAAGGACTCCTACAGTCTTACCCAGAGGTCATGAATCATCATATTGCCACTGTACGGGGACAGAAGATATGCAACCCCCACCAGTCCATGCCCAAAAAGATGTGTGAGGCCATTTGGAAGGAACTGGAGATCATGCTAGACCTGGGCATGATAGAAGAACCCCATAGTGAGTGGTGAAGCCCGATAGTCCTAGTTCCAAAACCAAATGTCTCAATCCGGTTTTGAATTGACTTTAGAAAAGTGAACGATATATCTCGATTTGACGCTTACCCAATGCCATGTGTCGATGAACTCCTTGAAAGGTTAGGGGGAGCCAAATTCCTGTCGACTCTGGATCTCAAAAATGGGTATTGGCAGATCCCTCTGATGCTGAGCTCACGCTCGAAGTCGGCCTTCCCAACCCCCTTTCGCCTATACCAATTTAAGACCATGCTATTCGGGTTATATGGAGCAGCGGCCATCTTCCAGCAACTTATGGATCAGGTATTGCAGCCCCATGGACAGTACGCTGCCACTTACATTGATGACATCATCGTATACAGCACCAGCTGGGAGGACCACCTTCAACACCTCTCTAAAGTCCTCCATTGAAAGAGGCGGGACTCACAGCCAATCCAACAAAATGTCATTTTGGGCAGAAGGAAGTAACCTACCTTGGTTATACTGTTGGGCTAGGAGAGCTACAACCCTTAGTTGACAAGATACAGGCACTACAGAACTGCCCCACACCAACAATAGAGTGTCAGGAAGGGCTATTCCTAGGCCTAGCTGGATATTACTGGCATTTTGTACCAAATTTTGCGACTTTGGCAGCCCCCTTGATTGACTTAACAAGGAAGTCCCAGCCCGAGAAAGGCCAGTGGTCAAGGGAATGTGATGCAGCCTTCAAGGCCTTAAAGAACAGCTGACCCAAGAGCCAGTCTTGGTCCATGCCAACTTCCAGAAATCCTTCATCCTGCAGACTGACACATCCGAGGTAGGGATCGGGGTGGTACTGTCTCAGGGAGATGCCAGAGAGGAACATCCTACATCGTACTTGAGTTGAAAACTGTTCCCCAGAGAAACCTGATACTCAACCATTGAGAAAGAAGCCTTAGCTGTCAAGTGGGCCATAGACTCTCTAAGATATTTCCTATTAGGGAACAGATTCTGGCTGGTTACTGACCATGGGCCTCTGAGCTGGTTGCATCACAGGAAAGAAACCAACCCCCGAATAATGCGATGGTACTTATCCCTGCAGTCCTATGATTTCCAAGTGATGCACTGCCCAAGAAGGGTGCACGCCACTGCTGATTTCTTTTCTCAGCTGGAAGGCGAGGAAAGAGACTTCAAGCCCCCGCCCGGTCCACTCTTAAAGGGGAGGGTATGTGACGGGGCGCACTCACCCCACACTGGAAGGGAAGGGGTTAACCCTACATTGTGGGCTGAGGAAGACATGCCCCCTTTACCTACTGGACATGCTCCAGGTGTACCAGTATAAAAGAGAGCAGCTTGGCTCAGTTGGGGCTGACCGCCGTGGGGGAAGGTGGTGCTCCAGCCCAGGATCAGCAGAAACATAGGACCATAGGAGCTGGGGTCACTGCAGCCCAGGTATATGCCAAGGCAACCCCGGAGACCTCGCAGGGTTCGGCGGCGGCGGAGAAAGAGCGGACCAGAGAACCTAGAGATAACAGGTGAGTGAGCCGAAGCCTTGAGTCAGTGTGTTTCAGTCGGAGCCTTCCCCCCGACACAGTGGCCCATGCTACGGCCACTCATAGGGCCCTCGGTTGGGATCCAGTGGAGAGGGAGGGCCTGCACCCCCGTGTTGGGGGTGCAACCCTTCCCCCTGTGCCTGGCAGTGGTTGTTAGACCACACTGCCCTGCTGACAAGGGTGAATATATTGACTTGGACCACTAGGCTTTACTGCCCAGTGAGAAGGGGCAGATTTCCTGACTCTGGCCAATGGCCCTCACTGCGCTGCAAGGAAGAACTGAATTATTGACTTGGGCCACTGGACCTTACTGCCCCACGAAAAGGGGTGGATTGATGGACACTGTCCCCTAGGCCTTATTGCCCAGTGACAAGGGCAAATGTACAGACTCTGGCCACTGGGCGCTCTGCCCTGCTGATAAGGGCGAGCGTGTGGACTCAGGCTGGGAGGGACATAGACATAAGATATGTATGCCCCCCTTATTCCCTAAGAGAGGTGAACGCACTCGCCCCACACAGGACCGGGTTTTCCCCAACCCTGTCACAACATAATAATAATTATTGATGTTATTTATGGATCACCTTTAAACAAATAGTTAATAGAAGCACATTGGGTACATGTACGTAGAAAAGAAAAAGCAAGCTGGTTGGAAAAAGTGGTGGAGAGCTATGTTGTGCAAAATTCAAATGTTTATTATTTTTCTTTAGAAAAATGTTATTTTCAATATTATTTCATAGTAGCTTATTTCAAAGACAGCACAGTGGAATTCACCAGTTTTCATGTATAGGACTATATGGAGCCAGTACCTCCAAATCAAATCAGAATAGTAAATTCTATACTTAAATTACTATACAGGATGCACAGAGAATGAGGCCCATTGTTTTTTATCAGGGTCATCTTCCACTCCTCCCCTGCAAAAATATATTTCTGGTTGTTCAGGTTAATTAATCTTTTATTTCTGGAATTGAAACCCTTCTTCTCCTCTTCTAGAGGATGTTAATTTTTTTAATGTTTCTAGCTAGAAGGAAGCCAGCACTCTCTGGTAAGAATAGAAGAGCCCCACTGTATGTGTGTGTGTGTGTTTGAGTCTGTGTGCATATACACATACGTTCACATACAAACATGCTATGGGGTTCTTCCTGGCACAGAAACATTTATTATATATATATAATATGCTGTATACTCTTATAGGTGATGGAGGAACTGGCATGGATCAAGCATCAAATAAATTGGAATGGTGGAGACCTGTGTTACTTATGAAAATGAAACCATTCTGAAGACCCTTTTAAGGGTCATGTTTTCAAACCTGGTTGGCATATCCATTGCATCAACATCTGAAAAATTGACCTTAAAAACTCGTTTATTTTATTTATATTATTTTAATTAGTTATGCATATCAAAATAGTATAAATTTTGAATGTATACAAATATGTTTTAAAATGCACTTCACAGGTATATATTTAAAAGAAAATGGAGAAGTGGAAGGAAATAGATATTTACTAGCAGAATATTTAATAGTTTATACTCATTTTTATAGGTCAAGGAAGTTAGACCAATTTTGAAAGAGTCCAAGTCATTAGTTATTTTGAAAGATACTCTTTTCATTACTGTTAGATTAGCCATAAAATATTGCTAAAGAAATCAGTGTTAACTATGAACCAGGAGGAAAATGCCCCAGAATAATTATTAATCCCATTTAGTAGCAGAAATATTATTAAAACAGCCACAAGGCCTCACTATGGCAAATGCCACTATGGTAAATTATTTTAATTTTCCATTCTGTGTGGCTCCAGTCAGAGACTTCATTAAACTGGGTGGGTTTGTACTCAGGACAGTGAATCCCATTAAAGTTACAGCTTCAACAAAGTCTGGATTTGGCAGCTTGCTCTTTTTTTTTTTAATGGACAATATTTCCCCCCCAAGTTACCATTATAAATTTAGACCCATCACACAGCTTCTGACTCTCACCTTTATTTTGTATCATCCCATTCTAATCTGATATCAAACAGACTGTAATTTCAATATAATCCTATGTTAGTGCAATTCATGTTCTCTAAGGAAGTAAATGATTTGTCAGGATTACATTGTGGATTCTTATAGAATCCAATCCGGAATCTAAACTGATCACTTTGTTTTAGTGATCACTGACATACTTTATCATGGGACCAAGTTTTAAAAGTGTGGTAAATACTCACATACATACAGTTGTGAGAAACACTGTTCTGGTACTGTTTATGTGAAGCAAGTATCAAGAACCAATAAATTACTCTGCGATTGATAGGACTAAAATGGCAGATGCCAGCTGACTTTTCTGATTCATAGAGTCATAGATTCATAGATATGAAGCTCAGAAGGGACCATCGTGATCATCTAGTCTGACCTCCTGCACAACACAGGCCACAGAATCTCACCCACCCACTCCTGCGATAAACCTCTCACCTATGTCTGAGCTTTTGAAGTCCTCAAATCATGGTTTAAAGACGTCAAGGTGCAGAGAATCCTCCAGCAAGTGACCTGTGCCCCATGTTACAGAGGAAGGCGAAAAACCCCCAGAGCCTCTTCCAATCTGCCCTGGAGGAAAATTCCTTCCCGACCGCAAATATGGCAATCAGCTGAACCCTGAGCATATGGGCAAGATTCACCAGCCAGACACCCAGGAAAGAATTCTCTGTAGTAACTCAGATCCTACCCCATCTAACATCCCATCACAGGTCATTGGGCTTCTAAGATCCTCTATAAGGGTAGCACTTGGGGAAAGGTTAGATGTGATGAGCAGAGAGAGGTGGAGAAAGCTAAGCTGGAGGGCCTCAGGTTTGGTGGATTGTATTATTTCAAAACATTTTAAACAAAATGTGGCCTCTTTGTTAAAGGAAATAGTATAAAATCTAGGGCTGTAACATTTGCCCACACCACTGGGATAGACAACTTCCTTCAGATTTAAAAAGTAATAATACTGAAGAATTGCAAGGTAGATGAACTTCAGAGGAGTGCTGTAGTAGTGAGCACAGGAAGGCCTCATTAGCATTTGTAGTTACCGGTGGGGTGGCTCGAGTTGTGTGAGGGGGACAAAAATAGATAGAGTCTCAAACGTTAACTGTTGCCTGGGTCGGGATGAAATTGAGAAACTGGAGGACCTGAAGCAGCTCAGGCTTTGAAGAACAAAATACCTAGAACAGTAACTGAGCTTCGTGTGTGAGTGGGTCTATGAGCTAATAGAGACAGCATGTCAACAAATACTGTTAACCTTGCTAAGTTCCTTTGTGGAAGTTGAAGTGACCAGAGTGTGAACCAAGAATAAGATGCAGATTTTTTAAGTGAAGATAATTAACCATGGGAACAGATTACCAAAGCATGTGATAAATTCTCCATCACTTGAGTCTCTACATCAAAATTGAATGTCTTTCTGAAAAAATGATCAGCTACAAAATTTTGGGCTAAATACAGGAATCACTGGGTGGAATTTTGGGGCCTATGTTATGCAGAAGTTCAGACAAGGTGATCATAATGGTCCCTCTGGCCTTATAAATTATGAATATATGAGCCTGTGGCCAAAGAAACAAATGAAAGCATCATACATGCAAAGAAAATAAGAAAAAGACTGTCAAAATAGCTTCTACATAGCTGACTTATCAACTGCTTAAAGCACCAGTGATGGGTTAGCCTCATTTTTCAGACATCTGTAGCTATATAGGATGGCATGGATGCTGTAAAATACAATGGAAAATTTGGGTGATAGCTTTTGGATCAAGGACACTAACACATCCAGAAAGAAACTCTCATTACCCATTCTGGGAAATCAGAATTGAAGGTCTTGGTATGAGCCTTTACAGATAAGTTTTAAAACTGCTCATACTATGTACCAATATTTGTCCCTGATAATGATATACCTTTCATTGACTTATGTTCTAACAACAGCACAGTTAAATCACTGGAGGTAGCTGAATTGGGTGATTTTAATTTTATCATTAAGGCAAGGTTAATGCTGGATCAAGGATATAGATATAGCCTTTAGATATAGAGAAATACATGAAAGAGTACATAGGAGATGTATTACAAGGTAGATGCAATAAGTGCTGTTCATACAGCAATGAGAGCATAAATTAGAGTAGGTGATACATGGGCAGTAGTGATTGCAGCAGACTTAGTTACAGTAGAAAAGGATTTGATAGTGATCACTAGACATACAGTAAAACCAGCTAGTAGAATGGACCTGAAGAATGCATAACAAGAGGACTTGATAATAAGTAATGTGCTTATTTATTGCAAGGAACACTGGATCAAAATCCCCATTTAATGCTGGTAGAGAAAAGCACTGATCTAATATAAGATCAGATCTACTGGCCATGCATGAATAAAGTTATAGAGCACTATATGACAATGATCTATTCCTGCATGCAGTGTAAGGGAACAAGTGGAGAGACCAGTGTCTATCCCTGAAATATAATGACCACTTACCCATCTGAAGTTGTATGTATCAGTTATGTCCATCTTAGAAAATGAAGGGAAGGTTGCAAATACATCCTAGTGATCATTTGTCATGTCACTCAGTTTGCCCGAGCACATGACCTACTTGACAGCTCTGGAAATCTAATGTCTCTTTGCCCATTGCAATCTTCAAAACCTAGCACCCATCAAAGAGGCATCAAAATAACATGCCTAGCCAGGAAGAAATCTGAAGCTGAATAGAAAAATCTGGATAATGAAGTGACTCTGACACTGAAGAAGACACATATGTATGCCACTCAGTAGTAGTTAATGCTAACCCAGATCAGGAACATACAGCACTGGTAACAGAACAAATAGACCAGTAAACAAGCTAGCTGCAGGTGAATAGATGACAAGGGCATTCCAAGGTTAGGCCATACTTGTGATCGCTGTCAGTCAGGATTCAATGTGTTACATGTGTTATCATGAGATGGGAGCCTAGGGTGGCAATTAGGGTCTAGCTATGGAAAGGGAGTTGTCTCAATGCCTGAGTTAAGACTAGTTAAAAAACCAACATAACAATAAACCCGTTACAGAATTGGTGCTATCTTCAGTGCCATATAATGTGCCCCACCTTTTACAATGTACAAGTCCTGTTGAAATGTGTCCATTTATTTGCTGCAACTAACATGGATTCAAGCAGTATAACAGCCATTATCCTAATACTGCAGTATATGTTCTTAAGAGCAAGTTGTATGAAGTACTTGGGTGGTTGCTTCATATTCATAAATCTCCTCCTTTGGCCAACATCAATGCGCCTCTGTGTGGGAAAGCTGTATAACATAAGTAGACATACTGGACATAGTAAGTGCATTGTCAATCTGAATACATTCATGAGGGATACCGGGAACAGTTTCTATGGGGTGTAGACTTAGGTGCTTTTGAACCACACATTTACTCCAAATGTTTATTATATCAGTAATACATGTAAGTCATGATCCATATGTAAAAACAAAAAATGATTGCTCCTGTTAAAATATAATGATATTCTGACCATTAATGGAATAGTTGGTTGTTCTTGGTTTAGTTACATATGTTAGTGAAGACTATGGAAGTGCAACTATTAAGCAAGGATACTCTTAATGTCAAAAGGATATCATGAAATTGCTAAGCCCTGGTCTACACTGCGGGGTGGGATCAATCTAAGTTATGCAACTTCAGCTATGTGAATAATTTAGCTGAAGTCGACGTACTTAGATTGACTTACTGTGGTGTCTTAACCGCAGTGAGTTGACTGCTGCCACTCCCCCGTCAATTCTGCCTGAGCCTCTCATTGCAGTGGAGTACAGGAGTCATGGGAGAGTGCTCGGGGATTGATTTATCACGTCTAGACTAGAAGTGATAAATCGATCCCTGCTGGATTGATCACTGCCCACTGATTCGGTGGGTAGTGAAGACATACCCTAAGAGGGCAGTGAGGAACATGTACCAAGAACCAATCCGTTCCTATGAGCTCTAAGAATGGCACATCCCAAGTGATTGTTCTAAGTTCAAGTGTTCTGTGAGAGTGGCACTAGGATAATGGTTTCAAGCAAAATGTTGCTCGAAAGAGACACAAGGGGAAACTCCACTAAATCTTCTCACTTTAGTGTTTTTAATATATTTAATACAAATATTGCGAGGAAAAAACCCAATCTTAAACTTGGCTTCTTCCCTTAAAAACAATGTGGTAAAGGGAGGGATCATAACATATGCAGTGTTATTACGTGCTAACTTGAATAATTGTAAATAGATCTGATTGTGGCTGGCCTTCCAGGGTGGGTAAGGAAAGAGGAGTGCCGGGGGTTCTCCTTACTCTTTATTGTTATTATCTATTATATGTATTATGGAGTCCTTCACCTTATTGTGCTAGATGCTGCAAGTTCATAGGTTCATAAGATTTAAGTCCAGAAGGGACCATTATGATCATCTAGTATGACCTGCATTATACAGGCCATAAAACCTCACTAAGTAATTTCTACTTCGAGCCCATCATTTCTCTGTGAACTATACCCTATCTTTTAGATAGACATCAAGTTTTGATTTAAAGACATCAAGTGATTGGAAATCCACTGTGTCCCTAGATAAATTGTTCCAATCATTAATTATTCTTACTGTTAAAAATTTGTTCCTTATTTCTTATTTCCAATCTGAATTTGTCCATCTTCAGCATCTAGCCATCAGAGCTTACTATTCCTTTTTCTGCTAGATTAAAGAACTCTTTACTATCAAATATTTTTTCACCATATAGGTACTTGTCAACAATCAACAAGTTACCTCTTTACCTTCTCTTGGAGAGAAATAATAGATTGAGCTTTCTTGAGGCTTGAGACATATTTTACAGGCCTTTAGGCATGTTTTACTAAGGCATGTTTTACAGGCCTTGAATCATTCTTACAGATCTTTTCTGAACCCCTTCCAATTTGTCAGCATTCTTTTTTTTTCGAAGTACGGGCACCAAAACTGGACACATTATTCCAGTAATGTTCTCATCAATGCAGTATGCAGAGGTAATACCACTTCCCTATTTCTACTTGATATTCCCATGTTTATTCATTGACGGACTGGGTTTGTCCTATTAGAATTGCACTGGGAGCTTATGTTCAGTAGGTTATCTACCATTGCTCTCAAGTCCTTTTCAATGTTACTCCATTCCAGATTCTGTCTCTTATGATGATGATGATGATGATTTATTATTAGTATTACTGTAGGGCCTACGATCCCTAATCATGGGCCAGGACCCCATTGTGCTAGGGACTCCTATACACATAGACCAAAATCTTGTAAGTGTGACTACAATCCATGTTCCTAGACATAACATTTAGTATTTGACTAAATTACAACATATGTTATTCAAATGAGTTCACCTTACCAAGCAATCCAGTTTGATTTGTATAACTGACCTCCTCCATTATTATTAACTACTCCATCAATTTTTGTGTAATCAGTAAATGATTTTGTTTTTTCCAAATTATTGAAAAAGATGTTAAATAACATAGAGCTATGAATATCCCTGTGGGTACCCACTGGAAACACCCTCATAATTTGATGATTTCTCATCAAGATTATAGGTTTCAGAGTAGCAGCTGTGTTAGTCTGTATCCTCAAAAAGAACAGGAGTACTTGTGTCACTTTAGAGACTAACAAATGCTCTAATAAATTTGTGCCACAAGTACTCCTATTCTTTTCATCAAGATTATAGTTTCTTTTAGAGATCTATCAGCTAATCTATTTCTAATCCATTTAATGTGGTCTTCATAGATTTTGTACAGTGCTAATTTTTATCCGAATGTCATGTGAGACTATCTCAAATGCCTGACAGAAATCTAAGAATATTATGTCAACAGTTACTTTTATCAACCAAACCTGTAATATCATCAACAATATCCAGTCTATTTAAAAATGTTTTTGTCTTTAATAGTTGTTTTTATCATCCTCCTTAATTACTTATCAAATAGAAATTATTTCCTTATCACTGGAAGATGAGAATACATTATCCTGTTCTTTCCAAATACAGAGCATTAATAATGTATTGAATATTTTTGCCTTTTCTTTATCAAGATTTACAATTTTACCATTTTTATTTAGTATCATACATATATAATTCTTAGGAGTTTGTTTGTTTCTGACATCGTTAAATAATTTCTTTTATTGTCCTTAATACTACTGACCAGAGATGTTTTTATTGATATCTTTAACTTCCCTTATCAGTTGCCTGCATTTCTGAACTATTGAACTCATGCCTAACTCATATACACATGAGAAACATTCCTTGCCCTGAAGTGGCCACAATCTAAATAGACAAGACGGACAAAAGGTGGGAGGGGAAACAGAGTCGCAATGAGGGGAAATGACTTGCTCAAGTTCACACAATAGGTCAATGGCAAAACCAGAAACAGCACACAGGTCTCTTGAGTCTCATTCCAGTGTTCTTTCCATTAAACCACATTACCTTGGATTTCAGAACTAATATGGAATTCAGGTATAAATAGGAGTCTTGTGCTTTAGGAGGAGTGATGATGTCAGGTGTGGGAGGGAAGCAGCCATAGTCAGGCATCTTCCATACCAGGTGGCAGATGCAAACTAGTTATTATTTATTATTTATATTATATCTAGGCAGGGCCTAGAGACTCCAACAAAAATGTGAGCCCCATTGTGCTAGGTGCTGTGCATGCATACAGTGAGAGACAATCCCTGCCTTAGAGAGTTTACAATCTGGATAGATGAGACAAGAGCAGGGTGGAAGAAAGAAATATAATAGTGACTACCCCTCCAAGAGAAGCCACTTCTGTGTCCACTTCCCCTGCATCACCACAGACATTCTGTGTGCCTGTATCTTCTACAGGCAGAGTGTCTTCTGGAAGTGCCATTGACATGGTGGGTTCTCATCCCCAGCAAATCTGTGGCTTGCAAAGTCATGATATAATCCAGTGTGTGTTACCATGAGATGATTTATTACTTTAAGATCCTAGCTGGCTATTTGGTTATCACACTAGCACTGCAGAGGCATGTGAAACTGCACACCCCAAAGGCTGTCACTAGTGACCTGAGTAATGTGTGGGGTAATATCTAGTCTAGTCTGGAATTCAGATATAAATAGGAGTCTTGCACAATGAGTTACAATCAGTTTTAAGGCTTTCCACAGTCTCAAGAGAGCACAAATATCCAGCCACCTCCTGGGAGAGGTGAATCTGGAGAGAGAGCATCCCATGTGAGAATGAACAGTAAATAAATTCCTATCCTACCTTAGTCTGAAGGTTTGGCTTTTTTAGTGAGCACAAATCACTCAGAAAATTGTGCCAGATTACTTATGGTTTTATGACTATATCTCCCAGGAGACTGAACTGGGAGTTCAGTCCCATTATGCTTTGGGACTCCAGTTTGGATTGAGGTGGCATGTTCAAGGCTCAAGCACAAGACATTGGAACAAACTCTTTTCCTTCCTGGTTTTGCTTTTCTTTTTTTTTAAATGTAAACAAGAAGATCTGTCTCTGACAGCTGCAGAGTTACTTTGCAGTGCTTTATGGGTATTCTTCAAGTTCTTGTGTGACTAGCCTTTTTATCCTGGCTGAGATAAACCAGACCAGAAAAAGTCACATGGTATTACTCAAAGTAAAGCCCTTGTAAACTCAGTTATTCCTTCAGCACAATGTGCAGTTTACAACTTCCTGTTGTTTTTGCCAGAATGAAGGAGGAGATTTCAGGCCAGCTCTCCTCCTCCCTCCCCTGCCCCTACCCTGAAGAAAATTGCTTGACAATCCTATTAGACTAATTTAAGACTGTGCTTGAAAGGAAATGGTAGTGAACAGTTTGGCCTTTATTCATGGTAGACTGGCTTCAGTTCATTTCATCATGTGTAACCTGCAGATGTCAAGTTATTGTGTTATTCTTTCCTGAACCTTCGACTGCATGCCCATTTATTTAAGGATTTGAAGCTAGTGAAATAATCTGAATACCATGAGGAAATGGTACACTTTTCAAGAGTCCTATACCTAATATTATCCTATGGGTTTGTCATTTATACATAAGGAAGCAAAAAAAAATCACAGTTTTAAATAATCCTGGGTGATTGGACAGGGCCACTTCAAAACTTTTATACACAGCAAAATTCTCCAGGGATTTGGTTTTAGTTCCTGATAGTGAATATTCAGCAATTTTTATAAAATTTATAATGAAGAATGGGTTCGTTCTCATGATGTGAACACAGGAGTGGGAACCAGGGACTTGAGTTCTAGTGCTCTCTTTGATATTGACTCTTTCTATGGCTTTTGGCAAGTCATTACCTTCCTGACTCAATTTCCCCTTTTGTAAAATGGGGTGTTGTGATACTTAGATCCTGATTCAGCAAAGCACTGAGGAATATGATTAAGGTTAAGCATATGTTTAAGTGCTTTGCTGAAGTAGGGCCTAATTACATTGTATTTCTTTGTGCCTCTGCTTTTACACTGAAGTCAATGAAAAGTCTGGATATACAAAGAAAGCAAGATCAGACCTAACATTTGCAAAGTGCTCCAGAGACAAAGAGCAATATATATGGTTTAAGTATGATTTATGATTATTTATTAAGGAAAAATCAATGGAGAAATTTTAAAATGCATCGTTCCAGTTAATGAAATGTAATGAGTATTTGCTGCAAAGTTTGGCTTCAGATACTGTATAGTTAAAGGTTAGTTACTTGTCCACAGTATGTAATTTAAAAAAACTGATCAAAAATACATTACTTAGGCCATCATAGTCATAAAGTTGTTTGTGATTGTGACAGGCCATCCAGATGGTGGTTGAAACTAGACAAATAGTTATATCATGGCTTGATAAAAACCGTGCTTTTTCATGAAACTCTTTTCCCCGGATAATTTATCTTTATTTAAAGAAAGCAGTTATATCTACATAACAGATTGATTTCCAAAGATGGGTGGGATGGAGTATATTTAAAGCTAATTAAATGGATTAAAAATTGGCATAGGGACAGGGAATGGCAACAATTCAGGAGGGAGAGGTAATAACTGAGTTGCCAAAAAAGTCAGGTTAGATACCTTTTATTTAAAAAAAAAATCTTATATATAAATGGCCTTGGAGAAGTAGTCATTATAGAATTGACTAAACTAGTTGAGGACAGATATTAAACAACAGGAAAATACATTAATTGACAGTAAGCAGTATATAGAAAACTGGGCTATTCAAAGGTTTGGAAATATTCACTGTAGGATAATACAAGGCACATATCACCAGGCAATAGGATGCACAATATTTATGATAATGAGAGATTGTGCCATCCTTACTCAAATTGCGTAGGCCCTTACTGCACAAATAGTTCAGTTGATATAAATGGAGCCCCTTGCAGAGTAAATTGCAGAGTAATATATTACACAGTGTATAAGGAAAGGTGGCACAATCCAACCCAGGATGAGCACAAAAGGAAGGGTTAGTGAAAGGTTGAACTAATCAAGGTAATTTATATATAAGATTTAACAACAGAAAGGTCTGCAAACTGAGTCTTTCAGCAACTCAATTATTATGAGTCTCTCGCCCTCTTGAATTGCTACTGTTCACTAGCTCATGCTTTTATGCTCATAACAATATATCTGTGCCTCATTTTCACAAATATTGACTATTCTGTTTTCTGGGAACACTTGCCTTATATTATCTTGCATTGTATATTTTTTACCTTTGTATAACCCTGTTTTCTGGGAAATTCTTGTTGTATTTTTGATACTATAGTAATAGAAAAATATGTGGGCAAAATCTAGGCTACTTCCCCCCAGCGATTAGACATATATTAGGTTAGATTCACTGATGAACTCCAGGTGCTTTGTGCTGCTTTAGCTATGCGAAGTTGGGATAAATCTTTGATGTCTTAACTGGTTGGTTAAGCTGGGTTTAAGGCAGCTTTGCATCACCACAGCAGCTGAAATGAAGTGGTGAATCTGGCCCCCCAGTTTTAAAAGTCTAGCAAGCTGAAGTTTTGACCAACTTGTGGCCCTGGAAAATGGCTACTGTAGAGACTGTAAGTTCTTTAGAGCAAGCACTGTTGTTACTGTATGTTTGTACAGCGCATAGCACAATCAGACCTCAGCCAGAGGACTCTAGACAGGACTGCTATGCAAATGTTACAAAAAGATAATAATGGGGAAAGGATCTGACCATTTCTTTGTGGCTCTGTGGACATCATAACAAGTAATTTTCTAATGTCACCACTCTCAAACACTGCCCTTTGTGTCTAAGCAGCCCCTGGAGTTGGTACTGCACTTGTTCAAAATGAGGCAGACATGCCATGTAGGGTTTTTCAGTCTGCACCCATGCTACTTATAGATACCTCCCTTTTCTCTCCTTCCACCTCAGTCTTTGCATTGCAGTTACAAGCTTCCTATACCTTATATTTCTGCCAAGTTATGTTGCAGTGCTCATGTTTTGTACAGATGTAGAAAGCAAGTAAGTAAATCTTCAACAGATAATGATGCCATTATCTTTGCCAGCAGGACTGGCTAGCGTTACGACCCCTATTCATTCAGTAAGTGTATCAGTCAAAGAGGTTGTGATAGGATCCCAAGGGTACAGTCTGGAACTGTGGGACTGTTGTGCCCCCTTAACTGTCCAGCCTGAGCTGTATCTTATAACGCTATGCCAGTGACAAACAGCAAGCCCCTCCAGGCACTGTGATCACTCAACCATCAGTATGTGGAGACTCATACCCAGTGAACATGCTTGAATGCTCTCTAAGTGACTCAATGAATCACACAGAGAGAGGCACCAGCCAGTCTTGCACCCCAGAAATATACGGTCTTACACTGCTCAAGACACCCTTGAACTGTACAAGCAGATTAATTAGTTCAATTTGTGAAAGGGAACTGGACGTGCACTAGCCTTTGTAATCTGTGCTGAAATTCCCCAAGCACTTCACCTGTTTTAGGTAAAATATACAAACGGATTTATTAATGACAGAAAGATAGATTTTAAGCGATTATAAGTAACAGGCAGAGAGATCAGAGTTGGTTACATAAGAAATAAGAAGAAACTCCCAGTCTAAATTCTACTGACTGTGCAAGATTTGAATCAAGCAGTCTCTCAACCTAATAGATGTTACAGGTAGCTCACAGTTCTCAATACACAGGCTGGATTCCCTTCCCAGCCTGGGACCAATCACCTCAGATCATAGTCTTTGTCTTCCAAGTTATCTTCTGGGTGTTGCGATGGGGGAGGAGAGAGGTCAAGTGATGATGTCAGTGTCCCTCCTTTATACTTTCTTCCAGCTGCTAGAAAAATCCTTGTCATAATGTGGGGGTTAGACAGTCCCTATAGTGTACATGCCGTCTCTGAGGAGTCTGGATTCTCCTTGATGGGCCATCAATGCCTGTGTGGCCAGTGATAGTTGCTTCTTTGTTGCTTTTGAAAGACCAGCTGTGGGTGTTCCCAACCTCAGAACATATTTCAGTAATCCATACGGCAATACTACATAACTTCACATACAATGACAGTACATACAATTCAACAAGATATTAAGGTTCAATAGATCAAGACTTTTGAAATGATACCTCACAAGGCATGCATTGTACAAAACATATAATCATAAGTAGGGTCCTACTAAATTCATGGTCCATTTTGGTCAACTTCATGGTCATAGAATTTTAAAAATCATACATTTCTTAATTTCAGCTATTTAAAACTGAAATTTTACAGTGTTGTAATTGTAGGGGTCCTGACCCCAAAGGAAGCTGTGGGGGGAGGTCATGGTACTGCTACCCTTACTTCTGCACTGTTGCTGGCAGCATCACTGCCTCCAGAGCTGGGCAGCTGGAAAGCGGTGGCTGCTGGCCGGGAGCCCAGCTCTGAAGGCAGAGCCACCGCCAGTAGCAGTGCAGAAGTAAGGATTGCATGGTATGGTATTAACACCCTTCTGCACTGCTCCCTGCAGAGCTGGGCCCTCAGTCAGCAGCTGCCACTCTCTGGCCATCCAGCTCTGAAGGCAGGTCAAAGAATATATTAGTTATGATCATGACTTTATTGGTCTAATACAAAATATGCCAAAGTTGTACAAGAAAGGATGCTCAAATTGATTGAATTGGGTTTTTCTACAGTGCTGCTTTATATACAGTAGGAAATAAACTCTGAAACAAACTACAGGAACAGCAACTGTGTGATTAATCTCAGCAATACCAATTCTGAGTATTCCCAGCAAACCTGGAAAAGAGGAATCAGTGTTCCACTTGCCTCATACAAACAATTTGTGGTTTATGCTGTTGTGATTACCAGCAGAAAAAAGGACAGATCCTACTCTAGCTGGAAGTCGGTGGCAGTTTTGCCAGTGACTTCAATGGGGGCAGGATCAGTCCAAAAACTGATGCTAATGTGATGCTTCAGACATGAACGCTGACCCTGCAAATGCACACAGACTCACATGCTTAACTCTAAGCACCCATGTTACTGGCTTATTAGAAAAACTTTAAATAAAACTTTTTAAACGTGTGATTTGCTTCTCTCTCTTTCGCCCCCTTAGAATGAGGCACTAGTTCGTCTGGGCTCAGCCTGGACAAGCCGAATGTTCAATAGACTTCCTCATGACTAGGGATCATCGACATCAGCCCTTTGGGAAATAGTCTTACCATAAGTACAGACAATAAATAATCATGGAAGTGCAGAAGTTTTTTGGGAAAATCTTTCAGTTAAAGGTAGGTCATTTGACAAGAAAGCATCCTCTCATAGCATCAACTTCCTAAAAATAAGGCTGACTTGTGGATTTTTTTATTTCAGGTTGCAGGAAATCCAGCATTAGTGGCTATGATGCACCTTAAGAAGTAATGTGGGAAAGAAGAGCTCTAGTTCTTACTTTTTTAGGAAGACAATGTATTTGCTACGGTAATCAGAAGGGAACATTTTTGCCTCTCAGTTAAAGGCCCATCTGGTCAGCAGCTCTGTCTCTTTCCACTGCAAGATAATTCCCTGTGGTCTATTCACACTTGCTTTGTCCATGCTAGTTTTAAGTGTTTCAAGTGATGGGGCTTCTACTACTACATTTAGGATATTAGTCCTCCCTGATCTCAACCACTGAGAAGATTTTCCTCATATTTAGACTACTTTGCTTAAAGCATTTCCGTTCCTGATATTCCCTTTGCTTAAATAATGTCAGCTCAATCTTCCTAGGTCTGGTACTGGCTCTGAGATTAAGAATTCAAAGTTCTTGTCAGGAGAATGAATTCTTCTTACAGCCCTATAGCCTTATAATAGAATCACCAGAATATTCAGGACATCTTTTTTTGTTTTGTTTTTGTTTCTGTTGTTCCCGTCTGTGTAAGGATAAAAATCATAGTCATCTAACTTTTTGATCTAAATCTTCACCTGATTTGTCCAAAGAAAGAAGTGATTATTATAATCAGAGACGACCGGGCTTTCATCACTGCTGATTGATGCATGTTTTAGAGCACTCACCTTTAAAATATCCAGAATGCAAGCTGCTTGATCCTCTGTGGATTGTAAATTTCTAGAGTTGGGATTCTTTGATCTTCTTGCCTGTTGAGGAATGCTTTATGATCACTATCACATTATCTCATCTGTGGTACTGGGGAAATGGGACCCTTTTTCCTGTCTGGATGCTTTTCTTTATTTTCATACCAATAAAGGGGTTCTTAGACCAGGATTCACTTAATAACCATCTCGAGAATTGCACCTGAACTAAGAAATATGTTTTCCCGTTGTATGCCTGAAACCTCAGAATATCAAACAGCCTACATGCTTTGAATCTAAGCCAGATCTTACAGTCTAACAGCTTTTTTATCACCTTCCATCAAGCAAAAAAGCCTCCAGGTGGATTAAACTGTGTATGTAAGAAGCTTAGAAGGTAACAGGTGTCAAGTCTCAGTAAAGGTCATTTTATTAGGGCTATTCTCTTCCCAGACACAGCTTTCCTTGTGGATTTCTATCAGAGTGCCACGTAGAGGTTGATACACTGCTACACAGAGCATGAATGTTCTGCAAAATGCAGAGGTGTGCATGGTGTATTTGCATTGGGATTACAGGCTCTAGCCTATCTTTAAAGTGCGTCATAGTGGAAAGGCCACAGGGGTGAATTGGGAATAGGAACATGTTAGGGGAAGTGTCTTTCAACTCTACAGAATGCATCTACCTGAAAAGGTGATGTTTTCCAGATAGGACAAAGATATACAAGGGCGACTGGCCACACAACCTTCAAAAAAATGACAATTTCCAGTGTTAACAAAGACTTCCTTATTGAAGCAGAATGATAATCCAGAAGTTCAAGATACACCTAGTGTATTAAGGCATCCATTGCTCCCAAATCAAAGGAAAATGGACTTGCCACATTCGTTTCAAAATAACATCATGATGTCATCTGAGGGAAGCTTTACTGTTAAGACTTTTCCTCAGACTTGCTTTTTACCTTACTCTGTGTTAACTTTTTTTGCAAGCCTCCCTTTCACTGATTTACATCACATGCTTGCTGAGGTTCACCCATGTGTTTACAAAAACTTGAAAAGAAAGCACACAAAATTTAAACTAGTAAAGAAACCTTGCACCTGTGTGGACATAGCCTTGTGAAAGGAGGGATATTCGGAGCACAACCCCATGGTTTTTTGGTTCCATTGTGCCAATGTTTTTTTTAAGTTTTCCCAGGTTTATGTTGCATGAAATATGAGGGATTTCTTTCCTATATTAGTAATATACATAAATGAAAAAACAAGTGTTGATTCGAAGGAAAGGGGTTGCCCCAAATCTCGGGCTCTTAAACATGTTTTTGTTTTTTAATAGAAGCCAGCAGAGAAACATAAGACCCCCAAAAGGCTCATTTGGATTTCTTAAAACCTGAATAATTCCAGGGCTCAAAGTGAGCCCAGTTACACCATGTAAACAATCCAGTACCTTTTTGATGCTGTCATCTTGTTCTATAGAATCTCATCTTTCATCTCTAGCCCTTATGGTTATAAAGAAAACTTGCAAAATGTGAACTAAGTGTAAACCAAAACAGTGTTGTCTGCCTGAGTTAGCTGAGAACCTAAAACATGTCAATTTCCCCCTGTTCATCTCAGTGTTAACTCAGATCTCGAATGTTGGCAAATCACATCTCAACAATGTTAATTATTTCATTGATGATCCAAGCATGAGAGAAAGGAGAGGTGTGCTCAGAGTACGTAGATCCTGCACAATCTGTTCTGCATGAGGTCTCATTTTGATGCCACAAGTGGATAGAGCTTGGGAGAGTTTCACACTTATTTTCTGACTCGTGGATCTAGAAGAGATTATTAGAATTTAAAGAAGCATCTGAGCCTCATAAAGGCACAGCCAGTCCTCCAGTATGGAGTGGGAAATCCCAGACTCACTCTGATCAATATGGGCCCTCCTACCTTCCCAGCAACAGGGACGCGTGATTTGCTGTGGTAGTGGGTGTGGGCTGCTTCTATCCCTAGGTGCAGTGGCTGCTGCTTCTCCTTCTGGTGCTGGCTTTCTGCAGACTCAGGCACACATCGGCGAATCAGTTACACTCAGGTCACTTGTTCAATTTTTTCTTCACAACCACAAGGGCCAGAAATATAATTTCAATGTTTTTAAAGTCAAATTGAGATTCTGATGTAATTGTCTGACTCCAGGAGCAGATGTGTGTGCCTGTGGAGGGTAGGCTTTAATCTGGCCTCTGCCTGTGGCCGTATCTAAATCCCAGACAGGGGTAGTCAAATGTGAGGAGTCTGCCCAAGCGTTCATGATCGTATTTTCAACATTGGTACAAGTTACTATGAGTGACATCTTATTTTGGCATCTCAGGGAGTCAGATCTTAGATAAGTGGGTGGAACTTTGGAGAGCATCAGTACATTTTTTCCAATTCAAGTCCTATGTCCAAGTGTACTATGTTCAATCATTCTTGGTGACATGATTACTTTTAGTAATGTTGCTCTCCTCCCCTTCTTTTCCATCTTTTCAGTCTTGAAGGTCTGTTTAAAGGTTTCGTTCACCTTTTCCTCTCTCCCTCTATCAATCTCTGACTATTTGTGAGAAAAAAACATAAACACTTCAAAATGCTGCCATGTCAATTCTTGACTCTTCCCCAAAGCAAAAAGGGAAGCAGGGAGGCAAAGGGCAAAAAATGTGTAGATAAAAGTTAAGGCTATTTGAGCCAAACAGGCATTCTTCAGAAACTGGAAATTCAGTCCTAGCGGTTTCAGACAGAAAGCAGTATAAGCTATAGGAGATGGTTAGATGGAAATTAGTAGGGTTAAGAGCAAATAACTAAGGATTAGTTAAATACAATCAGAAGCAGAAAACCATGCCAGACAAAACCATGCCATGCAATGCTGGACCAACAGGGAAAGGTATCAATTAAGGAGGCTAAGGACATTAAAGAGAAACTAAATGATTTAGCTGCAGCAGTCTTCACTACAAAAAATGTTGGGGAGATACCAACTCTTTACAGATAATAAAGATGGAATAGTTGATTGACGTGTGAATAGATGAAGTGCTATAACAAGCAGCTAAATTAAAGAGCAATACATCTCTGCAATCGGAGGGAGTATACCGCAGAGTTCTGAAGGAATTTAGAAATGAAATGGCTGAACAGCTAGCAAAAATATACAATTTTGCATTAAAATGATGTGTTAAATCAGAGGATTGAAGAGTGGGAAATGTTGTACCTCTATTTTTAAAGAGGCCCTAGTGGTGATCTGGGGAATTACAGACCTGCAAATCTTACTTTTGTAACTGGTAAATTGGTTAAAATCATAATGAAAAATACTATTATAAAAAGCCTATCTGATCATGATATTATAGCATCTAACTAGTATGTCTTCTGCAAAAGAAAAGCATGCCTCACTACTCTACTGAAATTATTTCAACCAGTCAATAAAAAAAGTGGAGAAAGGATAAACTGTTAACATAGATTATTTGGATTCTCAGAAGCCTTGTGACACACAGGAAACGTCACAAAAGATTACTAAGTAATCATGGTACTGCCATGGATAATGAACCAGCTTATAGAATGGTCCCTAGGAGTGAGATCGTGGATCCAATGAAGGGAATGAGAGTCAATAGCGGGGGTTTAGAGCTGGATTATGAGAATTAGTAACAACATGGAAATATTTTATAAGAAGAGAGGCTGAAAAGAATAGGATTCTTTAGAGAGGAAGTCAATAAAAATGAGTTTGATAAAGGTATTATCATGTTGAATGGTCTATGGTCTATGCTATGTTGAATAGTATAGAGAAGATAAATCAGGCATTCCTACTTACTCTTTCTCAAAATATAGGATCCAGGTGCCATTCAATAACATTGAAAGACTGCAAACTGAAAATTCATAAAAGGAAATACTTTTAAGACAATGCATAATTAGCCTATGGAACTCATTGCCAGTATATATCGTTGAGGCCAAGAGCTTGGCAGGATTCATTAAAGGATTAGACATTTATATGGGTAATGAGCAGAGATCCTAGAAATCCATTAGCCATGGAAAAATGCAGAAAAACGTGGAATTTGCATTTTTACAGAGAATTTTTAGTTTTTATATTTTGTGAAAAAATAAAAACATTTACAGTACAGTCCCATTTATTTGAGCCTCCATTATCTGGCTATCTGTGTTAACCAAACCAGGGTTGCCAGCCTGCCCCTGAGCAGTGGGGCTCCTGTTGTCAGCCCTGAGTGGTGGGGCTGACAGCCTGAGCCCCGCCCCACAGGACTGACAGCAAAAGAAGTTTCAGCAAACTTGGAGTTCTTTTCTGTGCTCAGCACCAACATGAGGAAGACAAAAATGTGACAGGATGGAATGCTGCAACTGAATTGTAACAACCAGGACTAATTCAGATAGTGAGTAATGTTAATATAAAAGCAATTTTCACTTCATTTTTTGTGCATTTTTTAAAAGAAACCAATTTTCTGAAAATATAGATTACAGACTGAAGTATTTGGTAGATGTAAGAAATACAAATTGCAATTCTTTTAATTTTATTTCATGATAATTATTGATGACATTGGTAGGCTTCAAACTTACTTAAAAATTGTAAATATATATATAAAAGAAAATGTGTTCAACTGATACCTGTATATCTATATTGTGGCTAGGGAAATTAAAGTTCAGCATTTCATTTTAATCGTGGTTAATCACAGATTTTTATGTGTTTTTATTGAAGAATGTTTTTTATCATGGAAAACGAGGCTTTCTGGTATGGAGGACATACAGAGTCACATTAGAGAAGGTTAAAACATTGTTGAAGACATATAAACCTTTATACTACAGGGCATAAACCAACCTCTAGCTGACAGGTGCAAGAAAATTTTCCAAATGAGAAGGTTATACCATAATTGTTCACTACAGGGTTTCTTGTACTTTCACTGAAGCTTTTGACATTGGCCACTGTCATAAACAGTTTATTGGACTAGATGGACCACTGGTCTCATCTAGTATGGCAATTCGTATGTTTCCTCCCTGTGTGATATGATCACCATTGGTTGGATCACACATTAGATCATGGGACGACAAATAAATTGCTTTCACTATTACTGCTCTTGACATTTCAGAAGCTTCATTGGCTCCTACACTTGCTAAATTCGGAATTCCCAGCTGGTTTGGTGGTGCAATTTTCCATGTTTCTTATCATCACACTTTTCATCTTGATCCTACTTGGCAAATGGTAGCAAGCTTGTGAGCTTTGAAAGACTGGCTGGAAAACTGTGAGCTCTGAGGATATTTTGCCTTTTTTCTTCTAAATATTTTATCTTCCACTCTGGAATTGTTCAATGGTTTAATGTGTGAGATGCTCCCTTTGGAAAGAGGTTGGGTGTGAGAGAACTTTTCCTGTGTTTCTTTCTGAAAGAAGACCGTTTTTGCTAGGGGATAGGTGGGTGTCCTGTTCTTGTAGCATGACTGGTTTTGAGAGAGCATTTTCTCCTGAGAGACACTCTTTGGTTGGGAGCAGCTGCTTCTGGGAAGCCCAGCTTTAAGAGATCTCGTCTTGAGTGGTTTTGACTGAGAGGGGACTATGTTGCTGGGAACTGCTGCCTCTGGAACAGAGCCAGATCAGAGAGAGAGAGAAAGAGAGACTCTTTCAGTGTGTGCAGCTTCTGTTGCTGGTGGCTGGCTGACAGAGATCCCATCCCAAGTATCTTTAATTGAGTAGGACCCCTTTGCTGGGAGCTTATGCTCCTAGAGAGAGTGTGGCCAATGGCATCTCTCTGGAGAGGGATTTAATTGCTGGGATTTGCAATAAAGGCTTTATGTGGCTTTGTGTGTGTTGAGTGTTTGTTTACACGACCTAATGATGATTTGTATCGCACTTACATTATGTTTGATTTAGTTTAGTTTCTCTTATTGTGTTTAATATTTTAGTGTGTATTTAATAAATACAGTGAAACCTGCACTACAGGTACCTCCATTAGATAGCCTCCTGTCTTAAGGAACCACTTTAAGGTATCCCTAAGGTTTCCCATGCAGTTTTGTTTGACCTTCAGTTAAAGACCATCTCAGCTGGGCTAGGATTTCGCTGTTCCCTTGGGTGGGTGACTTAAGACAGGTTTCAGTCTGTTTCAGTAGTAATTGCGTGTCAGTGGTTTGTTTCCTATTTACTTCTATTTGTGTATATTGCCTTGCTATTTGAAGGGATTTGTTTTTCCTTGCTCATGTTATATCATTGATTTTTGGGCACATTGCCCTTTGTTTTGTTTTCAGTTCTATTTAGTGGCCTTTGCTAAGGCTGCCAGAGACCTTTGTGTTTCTGGCAACGATAAATCAAAATGTATTATTACCAATTCTTATTATGCTCATCACACTCTTATAACCCTTTGGGTATTACCATGTTAGCAGTACACATTTTATTTATCGTCATTGCTACAATTGTTAATTACATCAGCTTCACTCTAGTCCTTGTAATTTTGGCTCTCATTGAAGATTTTGTATGTTTGTGCATGATGCAAATCTTGGCATTCCCACTGGTGCTTATAAATGTCTTCTTTGCTTCCAGTACGATAGGCTTCCTTCAGATTTTATTATTACCGC
The DNA here is from genome assembly GCF_009764565.3 of Dermochelys coriacea. NCBI lineage: Eukaryota > Metazoa > Chordata > Testudines > Dermochelyidae > Dermochelys > Dermochelys coriacea. Next base: position 193,773,973 of record NC_050070.1, read on the forward strand.
AGGAGTGCCTTGACACTCTGGTTGAGATCAGGATCCTATTATGCTAGACACTGTACATAAATACAGTAAGAAAAAATTCCTTTCCCTGTACATCTTACAATCTAAATAGATAAGGAGTTACAAACCCAAAGGAGTTACAGTTCCCATCTAATAGATAGGAAAACTGAGGCATAGAGAAATTAAGTGACCTTCCTTCAGTCACACAGTAAGTTTGTGGTAGAGGTGTGATGTGAACTTAGTTCACCTCAGTGTCAGGGCAGGGCATTAGCAATAAGACCATAATCCTTTTGTGTCTGTTTTTGTTGACCAGTTTCACACTAAAGTTTTGTTTTAATTTTGTTCTTGGTGTCTGTTCCTGCCAGTTTAATCATTGTCAGTTTTAAAGAGTCATTGTAATCTAGAAACAAAGAGAAAAAGTAAAAATAATATTAAGACAAAAATGTCTCCCATATGTACACATTCAAAGGTGTTGCATAAGGTACTGTATATAATAAAATATCAACTATTTCACAATCTGGCATTCCATTTAGTTAAAGTAATTCATTGGACTCCAGATGCTGAGAGAAATTTTCCTCTTGTGAAGTTTTTAAGCATAAATCTGCTCTGATTTGTACATTTATTTATTTATCTTTATCCTCTGGGTACTATGGTACTCATCACTGGAGCATGTTTTTTGGGAATCTTGAACAGCCACTCTCCAGCTGAAGACAATGAGAGCTGTGGGTGTTTGGCACTTTGGAAAACCAGGCCATTTACTTAGGTGGGGAAATATGTACTTAGGTGCCCGTTTTTGTAAATCTTGAATGTAACCTCTGTGAGTCACATTATGGCTACAAAAGTACTAGAAACACACAAGCTAGAAAACCTGGCATAAGGTGTGAATGATGAAACTTAGCCACCTGCTTCTTCTTCCTCTGGAAAATCCCAATATGACCACTCTATAGGTTCCCCTCATAGAGGAATAATGGGGCATAGGCAGGCAGAAATGGTTGTGATCTGCATGTATATGCGCATATACTTCACTATGGATGAAGCAATGGCTTTTAGATTAGGTTACATTAGGAACAGGTTCACATACATTACATATCAGAACCAGTTCACATAGGAACATAGGAGCTAAAAGTAGAAAAGGACGGGGCTCAAGTACATTAATTTTTGCCTTAGGATGAATCCCATTGTAAACCTAGAGTCAAGATTTGGGTTTTGCCCGTTTGCTAGAACTGGAACTGGTGTGTCATGTGTGACTTTAATATGTGACCTATGGCACCCAAATAAAGGGATAAACTGCAGATACAACCTTCAAAAGCATGTGAATATCCACACAGAGCAAGGAGGTTCCAAAGAGCTTAAATGGAGAATTCTTAGATGCTAAAAATGTTCTGACAAACCATTGTTGGCTTATGGCATCCGTCAGACTGAGACTAAGGCTGGTTTTGAGTGCATTCAAGGGTCAAGTCAAACCTTTGACACATCTGTAGTATCTGTGCACAGCACATGCATAAAATATTCCTACTCTTAGAAGGAATAGAACGCATAAGGAGGCTGTCTCAGGCAAAATGGGAGTATATCATTTTGTCTGCATTGCTCCTTCCTCTGCAGTAGCCTGAATGTAGTCACATACTGTGTTTATTGTTTGTGTATCTTAATCTTCATGATAAAATCTTATTTATAAACAAAAATTAATACTTGAGGCAAAATCTTCAAAAGTGAGCGGTGATTTTAGATGGCTCCAGTTTTGGGAGACCAACTTGAGACACCATAATGAGATCTGGTTTTCAGGAAATGCTGAGCCCCCATTGCTCCAGGCATCTTACAGTGGGCACCGGACATTACTAGTCACTTTTGAAAATCTTACCCTTGTATTATTTTTTGTTGTAATTATTTGTTCACAAAATGTCTTTGTATGCTCTAAAACCAGTGGGGAGGAAAGGGATATTAAATTCATCCTTAATTATTAAATGCTGTTAGTTTATGTCTCTAAAGCAACACTCTGCCTCCTGTTGCATATGTGCACTAGAGGGGAATGTGGAGGGATGGAACCATCTTAACCTTAGTACAGTCACATGCCATAGGAGCAGTTTAGGATTCCAATCCAAAACTCTCTTGAGCATTAAGCTGGGGGCATGGCTAATGGCTCTGATGGCACTTCATGGCTCCCAGTTGGTGGGGTCTGCTGGTTTGAAATGTGACCAAGCCTCCAGCCTTCCAGCACCTATGTTGTGTTTGGCAATAGGTACTACAGGGAGGTGGATGCTGCTTTTTTGTAAAGAAACAGCAGGGGAAACTGCAGACAGCCCTCTCTACATGTTCCCCTAGCTAATTAGCACTGTGTCAACAGGATGGGTTCTGGTCATACCACATGGTCCCCTTCCCAATGTTTGTATAGCTCAAAACCATATGGACTGGATTTTGCCTTTAAAGATGCCCACATGAATTCCTTTGAAAATCAATTAATTAATTAAATTAAATTAAATAAAGCTCCCAGTCTGAGACCTGATAAGGGGCACTGCAGAATAAATTGTTATAGTAAAGTTATAAATCACTGACAATCGGGGATAATAATAAAAATGTGGACCCAACCCTAACTATTTGGTCATGGCCAATGACACTACAATAATAAAAAGCATAAAAAGTCATCAGAAATTACTTCTTCCCCCACCCCCTCCTGACACATGTTAAATTAGCCAATAAGCCTTGAACCTGTGCGTACCTGATGATTAATTTATGTTATTTTGTACTTTTTTTCCAAAGGTTCTATCATGCTAGATTTACAGCACTGCAGAGTTTCACAATGTTGCAATGCTGTCTTCAATTCAGCTGCTTCATATTGAAATTTCACACACAATAATTGGCTGACCTTCACAGCTATGGCAGAAACTAATTAAAGCTGTAAGGCTTTGCTAGCTATGCTTTTGTGTGAAATGTGAAGTTTGGTGATAATGAAATATGGGCTACAGATGTTATTGTCTCAGATAGACTATGCCCTTGGTTCACACTAATGAAGAACAGCAATTATTAAACAAAAAGTATTTTTAACCATTAATTATTTGTGTTGTGACAGAGTAAAAACACAGCAGCATCTCTTTCACCCCCACTTTTTCAAAAAAGTCATTTGATGTCATTTTACAAGCTGACTGTAGAGTCCCCAGGATGTTACATGACACTTTTAACTTTATTGGTAGGACTGGTCTTAGACCGAGTTGAGGGTGCCTTGCACAATTTAACATGCCAAAGAGGGGAGTTTTTAGATGGGAGGAAATTAAAGCTTTGGGCTTTCTCTACACTAGAAAGAAAAATGTTAATAGAAACATATCCTCTTGCTTTGACATCAGTACTGTAGGCAGGGAGGATATTAGCAACAGTAAGTAAGGATTGAAAGCAAGACTATATATCCTGAAGCTCCTACTGACTTTCATCCTGTGAATTTAGCCCTCTGTGTTTTGCCTTTATGGAGTTAACAATATAGAGCAGGGTATCAAAACCATTCGTTGAAGATGCTAACATTCAGTTTTGAATTATGGCCAGTGGGCCAGGATATAAATGCAGGATTATATACTCTCCTCAATCCACAGCAGAATGCCCCTCTATGTCTATGAGAAGTTTTCAGAGATCAAGGGAGGAATATGACCTTTATGTCATACCTAAGATCCCCATTACTATTATTTATTTGTTCAGTACTTTATTGCAAAATTCAGTATTACTTAGTGGGTTGATGCTCTTAAGAGCCACTACTTTTTCTGTCCTTTGTTTCTTTTCCTCCCCCATCCTCCTTCCTCTGTTTCTCTCCCTTTCCTCTTCCTTTGTGTCTTTTCTCCCCTCAGCATTTCCTTCCCTGCAGCAATTCTCAATTCCCATCCCTTGCGGGCTTCATGTCCACTCCTTCCCCGTTCCATCCACTAAAATGATCTGCAATGAAATATACAATACTGACATTTAAAGTGTCATGATTACATTTTAGAGTTAACACCCAGTGAGATTAATTGGGCGAAGGACTTCACACTTCTCAGAGCCATTGTGTCAGGCTGTCTGCAGACTTGGGAAAATGACATTGCATCGGTTTACACTTCGTTTGTTTTTTCCAGATTTTCCTTGCAACCAGGAGGTCTAGAAATTTACATATGTTAAAAAATAGCCAAGATTCTGCAGAATCTGAATGTGCCACATGAGCCCCCAAAATACACTGGATGGGCTGGATGTTTGACACTTCTGATACTACTCTGGGAGGTCTGCATTCTATAATTGTCTCAGTGACTGACTTGCATGTGACATTGGGTAAGCCACTTAGCCTCTCTGTCTCTCCGTTTCCCCATGTATAAACTGAAGTTAATATCTTCATGGCAGGGGGATAGTGAGACAGTTTGTAAAGGGATCTGAGATTGTAAGATTAAAGGCATTATAGAAAGGCAAAGGACTATTGAAAAAAGAACACACACCCTTTTAGGCAGCATCACTGACTCCAGTTAAAGAAGTACAGAAGAGGTTAATGATGTGTTTTGCAGGAGACAAATGATCTAGAGCAATGGTTTTCAAGCTTTATTAATTTGCGGACCTTTAAACATTTTGAATGGAGGTGCGGACCCCTTTGGAAATCTTAGACATAGTTTGCGGATCCCTACGGGTTCACTGGCCACAGGCTGAAAACTACCCACCTAGAGCATGCTTGCCTTTTACACCTTGGTATCTTCTGGATTCATGTGTTTTCAGCATCTCAGAGACCAGCTCTGGAGTGATGAAACAGTTCTGAAATATAAGTATGTGACATATTCTGCATTAATAACAAGAGGTTAGAAGCTAACCATGAAACATGGGCATAATGTGTACTCTGCAGGTTTGCTTTGCAGTTCCAATAATAAAGAAAGATTGTTTTTGACAATAATGACTCTTTGTCACTTTCTGTGAAACATTGTGTTGCTTTTGTGTGGGCAACACTATATGACGATAAATTGCATAGTACTGACTCTACTGCATTTATGTGCATTTTAAAATTGGTACGGTAGTCTGGACCTCAGAAGAAAAACCTAAAAGAGCCCTCCTCCCACAATATTTGAGAGTGCTAAACTCTCTTCACTTGCTTTATCAATTTGAGCAACTTTGAGAGGTACGTTCCCAGAATAAGACTTGGAGCAGGTTTTGGTATATACATAGGTGGGACTTTTGTTTGTTTTTAATTTTGTTTGTAAGGAAATACAGAGACCCTGAGAGAAACTACTATGTGTTATTGTTCCTACCCAAATGCAGTCAACTAAGAATTCTGGGTAATGTAGTCCAATAAGCATTTCTTGTGCTAAGAATTACAATAATTAGAACTAACACTAGAGAGCATTCAAAAACACAGTGGGCCTAATTCAAAGCCCATTGATGTCAAAGGGAAAGTTTCAAATGACATTAGTAGGCTTTAAATCAGGCCCTTTATGCATATATTAATACATTTATTTAGAGCTTTAAGTGTTTAAGTTAACAAATATAAAGAATTTCATCAGCCAGCTGCTACTGTTAAAAGGACAAAAGGTGGGTACAGCAGGTTGCCATATAGTATTGTTAGTTATGTTTAGTAGATTTTTGCAGTCATGTCTCTTTCAGATAATTGTTGCCTTGGATGGCCTCTTAAACACAATAACCTATACTCTAAATGTGTAGCACAAACAAAAGTATAAAAGTACAAAGTTACATATATTGTGGAGGGGAAATTACACAAAATCTACCTACGCTACATTGATGACATCTTCATCATCTGGACCCATGGGAAGGAAACCCTGGAAGAATTCCACCACAATTTCAATAGCTTCCACCCCACCATCGATCTCAGCTTGGATCAATCTACATGGGAGGTCCACTTCCTAAACACCACGGTGCAAATAAGTGATGGTCACATTAACACCACCCTATACCGAAAACCCACCGATGGCTATGCCTACCTTCATGCCTCTAGCTTCCATCCCGGACACACCACATGATCCATTGTCTACAGTGTGGGTTGGCAACCTTTCAGAAGTGGTGTGCCAAGTCTTCATTTATTCACTTTAATTTAAGGTTTCACGTGCCAGTAATACATTTTAACATTTTTTAGACGGTCTCTCTCTATAAGTCTATATATTATATAACTAAACTATTGTCGTATGTAAAGTAAACAAGGTTTTCAAAAAGAAAAGGAGTACTTGTGGCACCTTAGAGACTAACAAATATGATTTGCCACAACAAAAAAGGTGCCACAAGTACTCCTTTTCTTTTTGCGAATACAGACTAACACGGCTGCTACTCTGAAACCTGTCATTATGCAAGGTTTTCAAAATGTTTAAGAAGCTTCATTTAAAATTAAATTAAAATGATGATCTTATGCCGCCAGCCTGCTCAGCCCGCTGCCAGCCTGGAGTTCCATTCACCTAGGCCAACAGTGGGCTGAGAGGGGCCCTGGCTGGCAAGGGGCCAGCAGCCAGAACCCCAGACCGGCAGTGGGCCTGAGTGGGGCTGGCAGCTGGGACCCCAGACCGGCAGTGCACTGAGAGGCTCAGCCCGCTGCCACTCAGCCTGCTGCCAGTCTGGGGTTCCGTCCGCTGGCTCCTGCCAGCCCGGGTCCCGGCTGCCATCCCCGCTTGGCCTGTTGCCGGTCTGTGATCCCACCCTGCCCATGTACAGTGGGTACCTACCTTCTCCCTGGTTCTAGCCCATTTTCTTCCTCTCTCTCTCTGCACTGAGCTGAGGGTGGGAATAAGCTGAGAACAGGGCTGGGGGTGAAGGAGCAGGCTGGGGGTTGGGGTGCAGGGTCTGGCTAGGACCTAGAATGAGGGAGGGGGCTCAGGTTTGGGACAGAGGTTTGGGAGTGGAGTGCTTACCTGCTCAGCTCCCATTTGGTGCAAGGGGTGCAGGTGGGAATGTGTGTGTGTGGGAGTGTGTGTGTGCAGGAACTCCCGTTTGGTGCTCAGGATGGGGGTGGGAATGTGGGAGGTGCAAGAGTCAGGACATGGGGTGTGGGGGGCCTGGGTATGTGTGGGGGGTGCAGGAGTCAGGGCAGGGGTCTGGGGGGTGTGAGGAGGGTGCAGGAGCTATGGCTGTGTGTATGTGAGGGGAGTGCAGGGGTCAGGGCAGAGGGCCGGGAGGGTGTGTGGGGGATGCAGGGGTCAGAGCAGAGGGCTGGGAGGGTGTGTGAGGGGTGCAGGGGTCAGGGCAGAGGGCTGGGGGTATGGGGTCATGGGGGTGCTCCCAGCCCTCTGCCCTGAGCAGTTCATGGCAGGGGGCTGGAGGGGATATGCCCTGATTCCACCCCACGGCCCTGTCCCCACCTCTTCTCCACCTCCGCCCCGGAGCAGCAAGTGTGCAGCGGCTCCACTTTTCCCCCTCCCTTGCAAGAGCCATCAGCTGATCAGGGGCAGGGAGGGAGAGGAGGAGGGCAGGAACCCAGCATGCTGGGGGAAGAGGCAGGGGAGAGGGGAACTTGTCTGCTCTGCAGCAGCAGTCAGCAGGACCAAGCTTCTTCACCCTGCCCTGGGCGAGGGGATGGGGAGCAGGATTTTTAATGGCATGCTGCTGCCTGCCAAGGTCCCGGCCTGGATTCGGCAGCGGGCTGAGTGGATCTGGCAGCTGAGACCCAGCAGGCAGCAGCGTGCCATTAAAAATCGGCTTGCGTGCTGTCTTTGGCATGCGTGCCATAGGTTGCCGACCCCTGGTCTACAGCCAAGCGCTGAGGTACAACAGCATTTGCTCCAACCCCTCAGACAGAGACCAACACCTACAAGATCTTCACCAAGCATTCTCAAAACTACGATACCCACACAAGGAAATAAGGAAAGATCAACAAAGCCAGACATGTATCCAGAAGCCTCCTGCTGCAAAACAAGCCCAAGAAAGAAACCAACAGAACTCCACTGACCATCACATACAGTCCTCAGCTAAAACCTCTCCAACGCATCATCAGTGATCTACAACCCATCTTGGACAATGATCCCTCACTTTCACAGGCCTTGGGAGACAGGCCAGTCCTCGCCCACAGACAACCCGCCAACCTGAAGCATATTCTTACCAGCAACTACACACCGCACCATAGTAACTCTAACTCAGGAACCAATCCATGTGACAAACCTTGATGCCAACTCTGCCCACAGCTATCTACACCAGCAACACCATCACAGGACCTAATCAAATCAGCCACATCATCACCGGTTCATTCACCTGCACCTCCACCAATGTAATATACCCCATCATGTGCCAACAATGCCCCTCTGCTATGTACATCGGCCAAACTGGACGGTCCCTACATAAAAGAATAAATGGACACAAATCAAATATTAGGAATGGCAATATACAAAAACCTGTAGGAGAACACTTCAACCTCGCTGGACACACTATAGCCGATTTAAAAGTAGCCATCCTGCAGCAAAAAAACTTCAGGACCAGACTTCAAAGAGAAACTGCTGAGCTTCAATTCATATGCAAATTTGACACCATCAGCTCAGGATTAAACAAAGATGGTGACTGGCTAGCCAACTACAAAAGCAGTTTCTCCTCCCTTGGTGTTCACACCTCAACTGCTAGAAGAGGGCCTCATCCTCCCTGATTGAACTAACCTCGTTATCCCTAGCCTGATTCTTGCTTGCATATTTATACCTGCCTCTGAGAATTTCCACTACATGCATCCAACGAAGTGGGTATTCACCCACGAAAGCTTATGCTCCAATACGTCTGTTAGTGTATAAGGTGCCACAGGACTCTTTGCCGCTTTTACAAAAAGATAGTTTCCTGTAATCCTTACTTTACAGCTTCTGATGTGTGCTATGATTTTGTATACTAATTTGTGACGTCAATTGTGTAACATTAATTTACAGCATATTTGTGACTAACCTCTTTCCATAACTCTTTAAGAGATTCCAACCTAGACTGGAATATAATGGAATAAAGAAAATGAGTTACCTGTTGCTCTTTTTAAGAGAAATGTTTGTGCAATCAAAATTATGCAAACCCTTAGTTTTACATGCAGAGTGTTAGACAGATCGTGATGGGGGCAGAGAATTAGATTTAGTACTGGTGACGCGATCTGACAAGCACATGGACAACTGCTGCTTATGGAAGCAGTGTTTGCAAGATGCAAAGATAGCAGAGTATAGGGAGGAAAGCTTAGAGTTAATCAAAAAGTGTCTTCATTGTGACATCAAGAGTTTAGCAAAGCATCATTTTAATAATGGAATAAGTTTATAGAAGACAGACTGAAAAATAATCTTTTAATTTTGGGAATTTACCATCTAAGTAAATACATAACCAAACCTTTCCAAAACAGGAGATTGCAGCTTCAGTGTAGATATTTCCAGTTGTTTGGCAGGCACTGTACTTTTATGTATTTTCAAAGCAATCTCATCATTTAGTCCATATGTGAATATGTATGTGTATACACACACACATACAAATATACATGCTCCATACACCTCTCTCTCTCTCACTCACACACACACACACGGACATACACACAGATTAATAACCTAAACAGATGTGTATGTCATTATATATTGTAATTTTTTAAAATGTGTGAGTTTGGTTATATGTTAGATAGTCCATGTTCACATATGGAGCAGTCTGATCTTGAGTTTAAAATCTGCTGATTACCTCTGTTAGTTCAACTGTTTCAATCACTTAATTTCTAAAATTCACAGCTTCTCTTTCTCAAAGAGTTTTCACAGTTCTGGAGCTAAGTAATAGTATCTTCAGAAAGCTCTATTGTGATGCTGAATTTTAGTAATTGACACCAATAACATAACAACTTTAAATCATCCACATTTTTTATAGTGGATAAACCAGTCTGCTTGTAAATATGTTAAAGGATAGCATGTAGGTGGCAGAAGAATTATGCTACAATTTTAACAGCTAATAAATCTTTATTTAAACAAGGGACCTCTAAAATTTAATTAGGCATATAAAAGCAGAGATCATTCTGAGGGTAAAAATATGCCAGTTCTCACAAGAAAAGACATCTGCTTCATGGAAAAAAATTAAGTCAAAATTTACTCTTCTGTTACTATGTCAATAGGAAAGTTTTCCTTGAGGAATTGCAAATGTCTAACTTAAAAAAAATTCATGGCACACGCATGAGTATAAAATAGCAGTATCCTATTTGTGAGCCTGAATCTTAATTGCCTGGCTAACATAGGCATCATCTCAGCCTCATTCTGTCTCCTGAAGGAGAGAGGTTTGTCCAAAACCAAAATGGGGTTGCTTGGTATCCATGAGTGAGGCCTCCGTACTGCAGTGAGCACCATGATTCTATTTTAATGAGACTTAGGATGACGATAAGGATAAAAATGTTAGCTGTGCAATTGCATGTCCCATAAAGCGAGCACTGCTAATTTAAAACCTTGGGTACATCATGAACTAAAACATGTATGACTTTAAACTTATAGGTTTCAGAGTAGCAGCCGTGTTAGTCTGTATTCGCAAAAAGAAAAGGAGTACTTGTGGCACCTTAGAGACTAACAAATTTATTTGAGCATAAGCTTTCGTGAGCTACAGCTCACTTCATTGGATGCATTTGGTGGAAAAAAACATTTTTCCACCAAATGCATCCGATGAAGTGAGCTGTAGCTCACGAAAGCTTATGCTCAAATAAATTTGTTAGTCTCTAAGGTGCCACAAGTACTCCTTTTCTTTTTTTAAACTTATAGGAGCTAATGTTAAAGATGAAAATGGGTTCTGACCTTACATTTCTGATGGAAAGTTTGAATGTATTTTGCTGAGGACAACCCCAAACACCTGAGCATGGGATCACCATGTCTGCAGGACCACATGACATAAGATGATCTGGTGGTTAAATGCAGTTTCAAAGTCTTGTATAAAGTCAGAGATCCTCTTGCTGGCTCACCATTGCCCAGCTGTCTCTGAAAAACTGTTATGTTGTTAATCACTCATTTTGTGTCTGAAAACTAACTTTAATTATTCACAAACTTTATTATGAAGGTGGAAGGTACTATGGAGAAGTAATGCGGGCAGAGTGTAACCTTTGGCATGTCTTTCTGCCTTCCATTTATCCTCCTACTGTTGGTCTGTCTTGTCTGTTTAGACTGAAATCTCTTGGCGTTACTGACTTTGTCTTACTATGTAAATGTGTAGCACTAGCACAATGAACCCCTGATCTCAACAGAGGCATCTAGAAACCATCCTAATATAATTATTAAATAATAATAGTGTCCTGTGTTATCCAACTACGGAGGATTTTTATTTAGCTTTCCCTACTCTTCCATCAATCTGACTCTGAAGCCCAGTTGAATCTATTTTAGTTAACACAAGACATACCATAAAATTCATATACAATGAGACTTGGAATGTCATGAAGTGATTTAGTACAAGGTATGATAGGTAGCCAAAAATCTATGTTTGAAGAGAAAATATATTAAGATTGTTTTGCAGAGTGATAGATACCTTAGCATATAATCCATGTCATTTTAAAGTCCTCCTTTTTTGCAGTGGATGTGTTTGTGCTCATGTGTCTTTTTATTGTCTTCAGGAACCCAATGGAATTCAACAGAATTCACCCTGCTATGCTAGATTTGTAACCATTTGGCCCAGGAAGACAACTCTTATTTCTGTACTTTTGTCATCAATTTACTCTTTTGGCAATAATGTTATGTAGTGTCTTTTGTTGTTCTTTCCCCTCCTGCCTCCCCCTGCTCCTTCCCCAAAAAAACCAATGCATATCATTCTGGGATCTGCCCTCTCTGTGGCTAAACAGATGTGGAACAATTTCACGTACTCGATGCTTCCAGTGTTCTGGGAAATGAAAAGAGTTTATTAGTGATACTTGTGAGATTTATGCTTATTACATGTAGAAAGGACAATTCTTTCATGAATCCATCTTTGTAGTCCTTTTTTTTTAATATAAAATTTGTGCAGAGCTTCAAGGACTCTGCTTCTCTGCTAATGGTTTTGATTGTCAACATATGGATTTAAATAAATTGGTAATAGTGGAACTTTGTTCCATCAAGTTTATCATTTACTTATAAAAGCTTGTGAGTAGTGTAGGCTATCTGTGATGATAGACAAAAGAAGACATCACAGATCAAACATACTAGACATAGTGGGCCCACTTCTGCCTTCAGTTTCACCTGCACGATTCAACGCTGGCCCACTGGACAGATGGTTTGGTTCTGACATGGTGAATTGCAAAGATTCTTGGTCTTATAAAGCAATTGTTTTTACATATCGCAGGATTTAAATGCGTAAAATGCTTGCCAGATGTTGGATCTAGAAATGGATCATGTTACTGGGAGCCATTGATTCAACTGGGAACGATGACTACATCTATAATGACTTGCAGTGGGACACTTTAATGGGAGCTATTTTATCTAACAATGTGTCACCGCTATTGTTAATGCAGCACCACCCCTGCTAGGGTTGTCTGCAGGAACTGAACCCAAACTGGATCTAAAAGCATGAGACTGCTACGTTAACAAGCCAGACAACTCTTCTTTTTAGCTCCATCTTATTTCTCTATCCACTTCAGTTCTTCCATACTTGCTCCCTTCATATCTCTTCACTATTCCCTCTCTCTGCATATTTACCATTGGCGATTACACTTTCATGTATACTGGAAATCTCTCATCTATCTGGAACTTCCCATTTCTCCCCCCCCCCCCCCCAAGCCACTATGTCATTCCGTTCTTTAAACATCACCTTTTTCTCTTTAACTCACAATTGGTAAAGCTGGAAGGGCAATATAGAAACATACATTGCATATCTTTAAGCAAATAAACTTTAGAAACCAATGATTACAGTTAACTGGAGAATCCATGGAGTAACAATTGACTCTTCTGCAGCAGGAATGTATGGCATTCAGACACTTCCTTGCAAGCAGTGATGGGTAGGACAAGATTTCCAAGTTCTCTGGCAGAAGAATTCTGCAGAATAACTAGGGGAGAATCAGAGGGGAAATTCTAGGAAGGCCAGCAGGGAGGAAACTGGGATTAGAGTCAATGTTAGATCATGTAGCTTCCTGAAAGATCAATGTGATTTGCACCTACAAGAAAGAGCTGAAGAGAGTTACCAAACACAGGATCTGGGAATTAATGCATTGGGGGCTATTGGAATTGGAGCCACTGATGTCAGGATGGAGAGCCAGGAAAGTCTAAGGGAGGAGAAAACTGGGAAGGAGGAAGGCTGAGAGCTGGGGAGGGAAGGTCAGATCTAGGAATTTCCTGAGTGAAGCCTGGAGCAGGAAGGGAACTGGGGATGACAGAGAAGGACATCTGGAATGGGGAATTTTCAGAGTTTAGGGATCTAACAGCATGGTCACACCATATACTTGCAGTTTTGTTATTCAACCACTAGACGTCCCAGTGTGCCATTTAAATTTCCAGACAGAATGTGGTCAATGGTAAACAACAGAAACAAAGCTGGTGTTTGAACAATGTGGAAAGCTGTTTGTAGTTTATAGTCATATTCTTTAATAAACACCTTCTGTTTTAAAATATACAGTGATTCTATGTATCAGAACATCATAGAGTATGTACATTCTGAGGCAAAGGCCTTTGTCAGTTACTGTGGTAGAAAAGTTTCCCTTTTTCTTGTCCCAGAGCTTTGATAGGCTATCATTGGGTTTGGGTTTTACTTTTTACACTCCTCTACCTTCAACAGTGAATTTTCTTTAAAAGGTTGCATGTCTTGATAGCAAACCAGAATCTAAAAATAGTGGGAAGAAAAGAGATTGGTAGGATGGATTTTTAGTAACACAAATTATGCCAAATTCCCCTTTTGCTGACAGCCCCTGCTGACTAACGGACAAGCAAAATGTCCTGTATGCCCTCCCTCCATGAGGTCTGCCTCTTCCCTCATGGAGGACAGCTGACATAAAGGACAAAAGTTGAGAGCAGGGGTATGACTCTAATCTAGTAATGTGATCCTTTTACAACTGTGTTTAATGAAAACTTCATTCCTTTTCCTACTCTAACATAACGGAAAAGTTTATGTTTGCTACACATGTTGTGTTTAGATAAAGGAACAAGCAGTGACAGTATCTTTTCTGGTACCGAAAATATAAGAGGTTAGAGTCTAATTCAGCCTCTGATTAATTTGTTGGTAAATACAATTTTACTATTCAACTGACACAAATAAATGTTTTGAGGGATGAAGTTTTGACATTGTTTCTTTATCCTTGTGCTACATATAAACAGTAATTGCCTAACTGGCAGCCCTATGACTGGATATAAAGCCCCTGTTTATATAGTTCAGATGTCAATTTCTTTTCTGCTTTGTCTGCAAAATAAACAGAATGAAAAAATGTGTCAGTAACGAAATTTTGCAACTCTGAAAAAGCAATTGGACCACGGGAAAAACTGAAAAAAAAACCTCCTTCAGTTTACATGTTTCTGGCCTTTGTCGCATACAGCTGTGTTATAGCTTATAACAACTAATCCTTTTTGTGGGTATTAAAGGAAACTTTAAGTTGTTTGGACACATTTTGCAGAAAAAAATTCTGTTTTTAATTTCTCTACAGAATACATACATTTACAATTTTCTACAGGGACTATCTACGCTGCACTTTATTTAAGGAGTGCTTTCCAGAGCAAACTGTGTGTGAACCATTTAATATATGTTCACCAGATTTACAGAATTTATTAAATTAGAAGCTAAATTTGCTGTCTCACAGTTTTATACTTACTAGGATATCATTTGTTTTCCTGCATTTTTATGGTACTACGTTTGCTTGTTGTGTTTTAAATGTGGTTACCAACTACACATAAACACATCATGGCTCCTTTGAAATTTGTGTCCTTGATTATGAGCTTTGGGGAGCTTTTAACAAACCAGTGGATTATTTAAATATATTGATACTGATAGTTTGATAACCATTTGTTTAATCTCAAATGGCCAGCCTATGTGATTTTTCAATATTTCGCACCACTAAGGGCTCAGAACCCCATCTAATTTAGAAAACTTGTGATAATAATTAGTTTTATATGTTCTATGCTGCCTTGGAGTTTATGCCTAATGGTTTATAAGGTCTGGGACTTCACAGCCCAGCAGGGGGTAGCCAAGCACTGGCAACTAAAACAAACTTTATAGTATCCTTCATTATAAGGGCAGCTATATAGAGTACAGTCTCTGTCAACAGATTTTACTTCCTGATGGCTTGGATTATTTACTGTATTGTAATTATATTGTTCTTCATTTACTAAGAAGAATCCATGGCATGTGAATTCTCAGTATAGAATATTGCAGTAGCTTATTTTTAAGGTTTTTAGAAAGAGCTCAGGTGATCGATGCACAATTTACAAAACGTTTATGCCCACAGCTAAAGCCCTGTAAGGAAAAGGGAAGGAAAAATGGATGTTTCATGAGAAACTACAGGATTTTTGGAACTCCTCAACTTGTTTGGCCTGATTTTCAAAATTCTTTGTCAGATTTGTATACGCAAATTGCCATGGTCATGAATATACATCACATAGCAGCACACACAAATTACAGTCATGTTGATTACCAGATGGGCACCTCTTGGCACACACAAAATACCTCATTTGTGTACAGTCACACAAAAATTGGGCATATCATTTTGAAAGTCATGGACCAGACCCTTAGCTCGTGTAAATCAATGGATTTACATTTGGATCTACCTTTATTTACACCAGCTGAGGATCTGGACTCATGTTTTTAGTGTTTTGTGACTCAAGGGCCAGTGACATAGATATATGTAAGTGGTGAGATTATTGATGGGAGAGATGAATTGCAGATTCAGCTATCTTTGCTTTGTTGGGAAGATGTTGGAAAACATTCACCAAGAAAACTAACTGAAGCAAACAGGGAGCCTGAAAAATCATATTATCACTCATTGTTTACATAACAGTAGCACCTAGAGAGCCCTGCTGAGATCAGGGCCACACTGTGCTCAGCACTGAATGAGCACATAATAAGAGACCAAACCCTTCTCTGAAGACCTTACAGTCTAAATAAATAGGGAGAAAGAATTATCATCTTTATTTTTCAGATGGCAAACAGAGATTAAGTGACTTGCATACAGTCACAAAGGAAGTCTGTGTGAGCGAGGAATTGCACACGAATCTCCATAGTTCCAACCCAGTGTCATAACCCTAAAAGCCCCTTCCTCTACTAAAATTAGAATGTTCTTGACTGAGAAATGTCAAGCAGCACATCCATCCATATTTTCTTTTTGAAAGAAGACAAAGTTACCCACTAAACATACTTTTCAAAGGAAACAGGCATTTTCAATCCCAGTTTACAATATCTCACTCATACAGTTTATGAAATCTCGCTCACGCAGACTTTTGTGACCATATGCAAGTCACTTATTGAAAAACCAACAATTCACTTCTCTGAGCACCTACTCACCTAGTTGCCATCCCACTAATGCCAGTCTGGTTTGACATTGCTTTCTTTGTTCTGTTTTCTTCAGTGCAATGAACCCATACGTTGATGAGTTTCTGCTGTAGTTTTAACCTCTAATATACAATCATTACAGCTTATCTTGTCTCCTAAATTACTCTAAAATCCAATTATAAAAATCCTCTTTCCTTCAATAGCACACAACTTGCCACATTACTGAAATGCTGGGTAGCTTCTTTGTTTTTCTAAATTAATAACAACTACCATTTTCCGTCTGGTTTCAGCATGGAAGCCTTTTGTATTGCCGCACTGCTTTCCCATAATATATATTATGATTCTTTTTATATCTTGCTTGTTGTGTTAGAAAAGAGACCACGAAGATCTGTCAGTCAACTTTTGTGTATCCAAAAATCTGAAATTATGAAAATCTTTTGTGGAAAGATTTTAGACTTAGTAAATAGACTCATTGGTGGGAATCTAGTATAGTAAAATGGCAACCCATCATTTTCAGGTATTAACAAACATTTTTTGTTGTGGGTGTTGGTGCTATTTTAAAATATAATTTATTGATTTCAGAATAAGAGTCCTCAGATAACATAATCTGCAAGTAAAATGCTGCTCTAAATCAGTGTAGTTCCACTGAAGTCAAAAGAGCTACACCGATTTACAAAAACTGAGGATCTGATCCAAACTCTTGTTAAAGAAGTACCAGAATGTCTTAACATAATGGTCGTCAAATCTCTAGCTGTCTTCTGTCAGCTCTGTTTTAGATGAATGATAAAAATAGGCGCTGAGTGATTCGGAAGTTTATAAAATATGTATCCTGATTTGTCAGAATGTTCTGTTTCCCTTTGCAAAATGCCATGGTGTCCAAGTGAAAGTTCCATCTGCTAATTGTTCCCTGACACTAAATCTTTTGCTGCTGGAATATTAATTATGCTGATAAAACTGCTAACCTGTTTTTAATAAACTCTCTTGTACTGTAAGCATTTTCTGAAACCCAATGTGAAGATCCAGCGATAAAAGGGATGCAGTGCAAGTGATGATGCGCCATGTAGCTTGGGTGAGATACACCAGAAAGGCACACTAATAAGGAAATAACATAATCACATCCACACAAAAATCCTCCACCCCATGATCACAATCATGCGACAAATCAGCAAAGAAAGAAGCCCACACAAATGAAAGAAGGCTGACAGGGGTAAGAGGTGTTTCTCTTTATAATCATTGTTGCAGGATAATAATAACAGGACATGAGACTATATATATAAACAAACCCATCTGATTATGAGGTAAGGCATAGTCCCCTATTTTAAAACCATGTGCTCATATTAGAGAGCAAGCTAGAGATGTGTGGCCAGTGCAGATTCCACAGTAGCAGAGCTCTAGGCAGATATTAATGGGAATTTCAAAACTTGTGAAGCACTTGGATATAACAGTGATAGGCCCAGGATAAAAACCTAGAGAGACAGATCTTTGAACTACATGTACTGTATGATCCCACTCTGCAATCCTTACCCATGAAACTCCCTTTGACTTTCATGGAGTTACATGCATAGAAAGGCTATAGCATTGTGCCCAGAGGGTCCTATCTTGCTCCTGTACAACCGAGTGGCCAAAATTCCATTGACTTCCATGGTGTAGGATTTAGCACACAGCAGAATTTCCAGAGGAGGACATTTGGAATGGGCAGTAAAATAACTCTGAAAATACTACTTATAGCAGACCCTCCCTCTGAACCATTGAAGTCAATGGCAAAATGCTCATTAACTTCAGCAACACTACATCCTGTCCTAATTCGGGTCTTTTTTTTTATTTTTATTTTTTGTACAGCACATCTAGTGCCATCCTCCTTAAACTTGTAGTGCTGATAAATTTGCAAAGTTATTGGTTAATAATTTCTACTTCTAATGCACTTAAAATGCATGGGTTTGGTTTTCTTTTTAAATTTTACCTGCTCCTTAAATGATTGTTTCTTAGAGTCTGAGAAATATTTTAGCCTATAAATCATGGACTAAAATAAATGAACCTGCATTAGTACATATCTAGAAAACATTGTAGAGATATCTATCTATCTATCTATCTATCTATCTATCTATCTATCATTAAAGTTCAAGGTAACATTACAATGCATATTTACTATTTTTTTAAATGCTGACTTGTATGACAGCAATCGCATATTAGTACAAATGCTTTCTGTTTTGAATGGCTCATCAATTGTTTGGTAGGGCCATACTGGTTTTAAGATTCAGATTCAAAATCTCTTCTGATTTTTGCTGTTCAATTTTGGCAGTGGGCCAGCTGCAGATATGCATAATATTTCACTGTTAGACCTTGCAAACAGCATATCCTGCTGTGCTAAAGAAAACATTGTGTTTCTTACCACATGAAAATAATCCATCACTTTTCAATCAGCACAAAAAAACCAAAACCCAACAACGCTCTACCTGTTTTTTCCATCAGACTCAAGAAAAATTAATGGCTATGATGTGAAAGGTGGACTCTTCGTATATGATCCATTAAAGTACAAACTAATCAAAATATATTTTGCATCTGATTTGCTAAACAATATGGACCCACAGAAGCATGCTGCAGAAGTAGACCATCCTATGACTTTTATGACCTCATGCTATCCACATTAACTTTTTGTTTATTTTAAATATTACCTGTAGCTGGAGAACATAAATAAAAGACCATCTAGAAGATCAAGAGAATAGGCACAACTCACAACAGCTATAATATATATGCATTAAATATAAAATAAGTATCTAAGATGCACATAGAAAGAGATTTAGACACAAAATGCAAAATACGAGATGCTCAATCTCATTATGGAGCAAATATGAATGGAAGAGTCACTTCCCTTTTAACAAGTTGCTGGAATTAGACACCCAATAGTAGGTTAGTCTCACTGTTTATGGTCCTAGCTCAGTACAACATACACTCCAGTTTCTTTCCACTCCGTGCAAGCAGGCTGGGTTGAATAAAGCAAGACATATCATTTTGTTGAATTTGGTCATATATTACTATGCATTTATGAATTTTCACTATGCAGCAGATACCATTAAAATTTGGACATTTACCAAATACAGTAATTAAATTTTCTTTGGCGTCTGAGGTATTTCCCATTCTAAGTACAGGGAATACTAAACATGCTGGCGTCTACTGTAGTGAATTGTACAGTTCATATCTGCATTGATTTCTCTGGTATGTATCTTTCATATGCATATATAAATCCAAACACACTGAATATCTTAATAAATACTAATATTTTTTGTCATTTTCTAGTGCTGAAAAATTAGACCAAGAAGGTATTGCCCTTTGGGCTGACAACGTGATCCCCAAAGGGGTTCCTTACAGTCATTATGTCCAAGCATTAGTTGCTTTTTCAACCCATGGGGCACTAGCTTTCCACTATAATCTTCAACTCCAGCCAATATTTTATATAATGTTGGTGAACAAGTAAATACAACAGATGTAGCGTATGTTCTTTATTTATGTTTTTAATCTAAGTGTAATATTTAAAACAAATAAAAAGGTTAATGCAGATCGGAAAGGTCATATGGGTCTCCTGTGATCTGTTTTTTCTTAGTAAGGTCTTACATATACCTGCAGTCCATGTATGCCAGTAAACCTAAATGGAGGGTGTCAGGCCTAGCAGCTGAAAGGGCAGGTCCATGCGAAAAACAATGTTGGCAGTGCAAATGTGAGCAGAAAAATCTGGGGATGACAGAATCATCAAACTTGGCAGGACAGTCAGCCTCTTGGTTTTTAATTGCTAAATATTCTTCATTGCTCCCCTTTGAAGGATTGTAATTAGTGCATTTTTAAACCATTGGATTTTGAACTTCTGATCACCCCTTTCCTCCAGTTGTGAAAACAAGAACTTGTCAGTGGAAGAAGGAGTTCTCAACAAAGCTGTTGGAGGGTGATGTGCGACATGTGTCAAAAATGAGAGCTCTGCTTTATTGCCGTGATAGCATTCGATTAGGATGACTTGCCAATCCACAAGTACAGTGGGTGTTTTGCCACCCACCTATATTCCTTTTTCGATCTAATTTTTTTAGAGAAGGCTTGGGCTGTGGTAAATGGATGTTACACATCTCATAAAAACTACCCCTTCCTCCCAATACTTCAGGATAGCATGAGAGGGAGGGTAAACTTTGGCCAGCTTTCAGGCCATCATTTTGTGAAGGAAGTGACTTCCTTTGGAGTCACATGTCTGTTATCTTCCTTTCAGCCTTTCTCTATCTTTGACCCACAGAGCATTAGGAAAGAAAACAAAGTGGGGGGAGAAGGGGGAAATAAAGGAAAATGTTCCCTCTAGTGGCTGGAGCAGGAGAGAGTTTATTTGCAACTCAGCCACTGACTCATTCCGTGATGTTGAGCAAGTGTACCTTGCCCTGTGTACTTATCAGTTTACTCATATGTGAAATGGGTAAAATAATATTGACTTTGGTTGAGAGGAACATAAAATACGTCTTGATCTGAAAGACCAATGATCTTGGTGAACAAACAAACAGTAAGTTTCATTCACTGAAACAAAAAGTCCATTGGTCTGATTTTACAGCCCACAATCCAGCTGCAACTGTGGGCACTCAGCATGTTGGAAAATCAAGTCTCATTTTATGGACACACCACTTTCAGCCATATAGTTAAGAATGGGTATTGTTTTGTACTTAAAGCAGGGATTCAACTTGTATGAAAAATATCTTATCCTCTCCAAAATTATTGTACTTACTCTTGGAGTATGGAATGGATTTTCTGAGAATTTACAATTAAATACATTAATTAGCTTAGGAGTTCAAATTAATTTTAACTTGGGTCCTTTAAGAAATTTAGCAGATGGTCTCAAAACTTTTCTTTGTAATAATCCCAGTAACATAATACAGACTCTCCAAACTTCCCAAGTAGCTGAAATTCATTGAAATCTTGTGCACAGGCTACATTTGAAAGAAATGGTTTTAGGATATATGGTTATTTTTACTTTTGTCCTTCACAACTGAAAGTTTTTCCTTCAGCAGAGGCAGAAAAAGAATGGTCTGCATCAGAGAATCCCATGAAAAACTATTTCAGAATGGTTGCCGTTGTACTCAATGGGACTGGAGCTACTGAGTACAGTGACTGAGCAGATGCTTTTCTGGGCCAGATCCCTTTCTTCTTCACTCCCCCTGCATATTTCCCTTCCATTTGGTTCCCTTCTCCACCTCATTCCTGGACATACTCCTGGGCTATTTCATTCCTTACCTTCCCATCTCCTAGATATATTTATCCCGTTGGTTGTTGGCAGCTAATCACAATGGCCCCGTGGTCAGCCTATGTTTTTCTTCTCCTCTAATATATCAGAGGTCCCTAGTAGAGGGCACTCCAGAAAAAGCACTTATAGATGAAATACTTATGCTGTTAACTGAATAAAAGGCAAAACACAAGAACATGTAAGGCACTGTGTGAATAAAATATAAGCCAGCGTAGTTATCTGGTTTTAGCTCCATGTCCTATCATACATAGGATCCAGTTAAAAGACTAACATGGTTTCTCGCTTTCAGGAAGGCTTGGGCTCAGTACGCTGAAGAAACAGCTTGCTTAGCCCCTAGCAGAGAGTGCCACGTGTCACTGTGTAATAGCCCCTTTAGCTGATTCAGCATCAGCACTGGCAGTCTCCAGAGGGCGATTGCTCCAGCTCGTCTTCTCCAAAGCAACAGTTAACATGACACAAGGGCCTTTGAGGTCAATGGGGAGGGAAGTGGAGAAATTTGTGAGGACTCTTGGGAATTTTAGTCAAAAAATAGAAAAAGGAAAGAAAACGAGAATCCGAGATTAGATTTATCGAGAAAAGAGAGCAGGACATCTGTGGTGAAATGAAGAAGACCCTGATAAAGCGTAATGAGGTGAGGAAAAGGCAGTAACACCCATAGAGACTAATGGAGCCATCAGAAGAGTTTAAGAAACAGTTGGAAGGCAGAGAGATGAGCCAAACATAACCAACATTAAAGCAAAATGCAGGCTTGTCAAAGCACTACCAACAGGAAAAGGGAAAGAGCCAAGCACAGTCAGCTAGCTATTCTAAACATCTAAAGGTGCCAGCTGGCATCCGCTGGAGGAAGCATCCATCACTAGTATGATGGGGTTTTTGTTTTTTCCTTCTTCATTGACCATAGCAATATTTGTCCAGGTATTTGCAATGTCTGCTACATGAACATTAGTCAAGAAGAGTGAGGCAGACATGTTTGAAAGTCTGTACTAAATTGCCTCATACAAAGACGCTCTCAGCAGTGACTTTAAGAAACGAAAAAGGGGAGAGTAACCAGAGAAGGATTTCTAATTGGAAGAGGTTGAGTTACGAAAAAGCTGTGGATAATGAGAAAGGAGTTGAGAAAGAAAAATAATTGTAAAGGATACCTCCAGAATAGTTCAAGATTAATGTTCATCCTAGATTATCTCATATTTCTTCCATGGATGTAGTTACGGCTTATTCATATGGTAACAAGCAAAAAGGAACTCCACACACTTTGCTCAAGCATTGTGGTCACCATTTCAGGAGAGAAAAAAAGGCAATAGTGTATTCTCCACTCATACCACTAAGAAAAGGAGTACTTGTGGCACCTTAGAGACTAACAAATTTATTAGAGCATAAGCTTTCGTGAGCTACAGCTCACTTCATCCGATGAAGTTACAAGCTGTAGCTCACGAAAGCTTATGCTCTAATAAATTTGTTAGTCTCTAAGGTGCCACAAGTACTCCTTTTCTTTTTGCGAATACAGACTAACACGGCTGCTACTCTGAAACTCATACCACTGTATATTGGGAGCAACTCTCTTAAGTAAATGGAGTACACCAAAGTGAAACAAGCAAGAGTGAGATCAGAATCAGGCCTAAAGGACATCACAGAGTTAGAGGGTCAAATTCTGCTCCTAGTGGTGCTGACATCAATCCAGAATAATTTTATTAAAATACATGGAATTATGCCAGACTTAATATTGAGTAAGTGAGACCAGGATTTGGCCCAGAGAGACTAAAGGGAGTCCAGGTATTGAACCAATTTAAATAATAATAAATGTATTATAAACACAGGACAGTTATCCTCATGCATGAAGAGACTGATAACTCACAAAGGGTATAACCACAAACCACTAATCAGAAGTCTGATGCTTTGATATAATCCAGTATATTTCAAATTACCCAATTAGCTAGACTGCCAATAAGTTCCTTGCATTGTTTATATCTGAGCTGATGATGCTGTAGACAGATGTCTTACCCAAACCTTTAAGAAAAATGGATGTCTAGAATTAGCCTCTGATAAAATGCGACCATCAGGGTTTTATTTTCAAAAATAGTTGTTACTCAGTTTCATATATACAGTTGTAAAATTTGTAAACAAATGTAATTCTACCTTTCTAAAACAGAGGGAAAATCCTCTGCTATAGAAATTACATGGGTCAGATATTTATCCATCTGTTCACATGCTTATTGGAAACAATGCTATATAGTTGTAGCATCATGTGTCAGATGTTAAGTCTGATATCATGTACTGAACAGTGTTAATCATGATTTATATCCTTCCTCATGTCTACCTAAGACTATAGCAAGCACAGGAACTGAAAATCTATTGCAGGAAGTAGCTTTTGATTGGTATGGAGGCTGTGAAGATGCTCACAGAATGGCTTTCACTTAGTGATAATTGGGAGCAGTTTGGTGGTGCCCTGCCACAGCAAGCGCTTCTGGAGTCACAATCCGTCTGGAGCTGCCTGGCATACCCACTGCACCCACTTGGGAAGATGCAGTATGAGTCTTGCTGTACAGCCAACCAGTTCCTATCCCTTCATTCTTTGGGGTAGTTGGCTTGTGCCCTAGGGGATACTAGTAGAGACTGCAAATCTGCATGAAAGCACAAAGGGGGCTTCATGCATCCTCTTCCTCTTGAGCACCTATGCAGAGGCTAGTAACAGTGTAGCAATTAGAGATTTATCCACCCCAAAGTCACTTTTTCCCCAGCACTATCAGTCTAAAAGTTATTCTTTTCCAGCATTATAAAGCTACAAAAGGTAACTCAGTTTTATTGGTTGTACAGAAAGAACTTTGGAGATAGTTTTTGTGTTATGCTAGGAAAATGTTCAAAAAACATATATTGATGATGACCCTTTCACCAGCAGGTGCAATTAGTTTTTGAGAGGCGGCACCTACCATGTCTTTTTCTACTCTCAACTTAGGCCTTGTGCTTTAGGATGAGAGAGACTTTATTTTCTGAGACACATTTCCAGGTGCTGCAATCATTGTTTTATCGTCCTCTAGTCAGGGACCTAGGGCTTTACAAGGAAGTGTCAGTGATACTGACAATAAAGAAAGAAAGATCAACATACAGCTGGACATGTAGTATGCCTGTCTTCACCATGCCCATTCTTCCTGTTCTGTTCTGCTATCCTCACACTCTGTTTGCAAGTGGCCAGAATATTCCTTCTACATCCATCTTCATCCCTTTCTGCTACATCATTCTCAAGTTTCTGAGTGATCAAATTAAGGGTCTAGGATGTATACTGGGAATTCAAGGTCTAAATAGTAATCAGTCTTATTTGTATATCGCTACCAGACACATACAATGCTTTCCATGGCTAAAATGTATGAACATTTGACGGTTATGGGCTGCTTGCTAAAACCTCACTCAGAGTCAAAGGCACTACACAGGCTTTTTTATTTTTTGCAACAGAGAAGTTGGTGTATGATGCTTTTTTCTTTCCCTCTTTTACTTTCCTAACTGCAATGTCAGAGGAGGTGATTTCTCTCTCTGCTGTTTACTTCTCTCAGTCCTTTCTCTTTGCCTGCTTGGTGGTGGTGGTGGTGGTGGGGGTGTAAAATATTTTTCCTGCAGGTTGTCTTTCCTCAGCTAGTGAATCTGATAAAATATGTGCTGCTTCTGATCTCCACCATTTTTCATCCTACTTCTTTGATTTGTTGCTATTTTGAGTTTGGATTTGGACTTTTTGCCTCTCCTGTATTGACTAATGTCTCATCAACCTACCGCAAAGGTTAATGTATTAGTTTACTTGTCCATATACATTATTCATACTGCATAAATACTAAACTACAATAATAGAGGCTGTGAGGGTGAAAATTACCCACATGCAGACACCAGCAAAAGGGAGTCTAAAGTCCCACTTAAGCCATCAGGATTGTTAAAATTTACTCCAGATTTACACTGATGTAAGTGAAAGAAAAATCAGATCCATAATGTCCTGATGGTTTGAGTTTTTCCACTGAGCTACATTGCAACACAAGGCTGAATCACATTATAATGAAAATAATTTTACACAAGAACGATAAGTGTTTCCCTTTTCTCTCTTCTTTGACTGCTGCAAGTTGCCCATTGGTTACAGTTACTTAAGTGTGGCCTATTTGGCCCATAGGTTAATATGTCATTGACATCAATGTTTTATTTACTGAATTGAGTCTGGTATTGAGCCCTCCTGGCTCCAAAATAAAAGTCTTTCCTACATTAGAACCCGATGACACTAGTAATATCTTTTTTCTCTTTCTATAAAGAATTTCATGAGATGCTGATATGTTAGGAAATTTACTTGTAAAGTCGCTGGGAGACAGAAATGCCAATAATTTAAGACTTTTGGTGATACAGTGCAAACTTTATATTATGAGTCATCAGATCATCTTTTCATCCACCTCTTGTTTTATGACCTAGAAATCACAATATTTTGTTTACGATGGTAATTTATTATATGGCAATAATGCAGCAAAAAGATTTTCAAACTACTGAGCTAAAATATTAAAGACTATGCTCAGGACTCTGATTAAAGGGGAGATGGTGGAATGCAAGTCCTCTGATCAATTTATGCAATTGGATTAATAAATAAAAATGGCAGCAATAAGGTTAACAAATTAAGGGGATCTACATCTTAAATGGCTGCTTCTAGCCAGGTCTTGTTTCTGAGTATGATTTGGCCAGGAATAGCAGGGACCTTTGCAATATGAATTAGAATGATTCTTGGCTTGAAAACATTTCATTCTATTCTCTAACAGCATTCTGATTTGAATATAGGAAAAAGCTAATGTAGATAAGTTTTTTAACTCACTGTGTTACTAGATTCACTACTACACTGGCACATTGCAGTGCAGCTCCATGGTTCTTTTTAGTGAGAGCATTGTCTTGTATCTGAGGATACAATCTGCTGATAACAAGTAAAATGCACAATATAATTTTGTCTAATATATTGACATACAATGGGCCAAACTCACCTTTACTGTTTCAGAATAGTGCAGCCTTTATATTTCAGTTAAATTCATGAACACTTTTTTGTTTGTTTTCATATGGGCTGAAAAATGGTAACTTCTGTGCATACCATATAAATAGTTAGGGGACACATTGTGAACCTCTTACTTACATTGATTAGCATTAACTCAGAAGAATAGTCCCATTGGTCTGCTGTGGAGAGCTGGCTGTTCCCATGGTGCTAGCCTCTTCCGATTTCCTTCTGAAATAAATTGAACAAAGGGAAGTTTGAGATGGAATTTAAAACAAAATAGACAGTGTGGTTAACCTTTCAAATCAATGTGACCACCTTTATGAGTAAGCATTCACCATTGTAACTATGGGGTTGATGATCTGGCCCATAGAGATTGAGTCCAGGAAACTCAGTTCAGTCCCTGTCCATAGTCCACGATACAGTTTGGGGATTATATGGTTCAGAGGGCTAAAAGGGAGCCCCTCACCTCTAGGACAATGGTTAAAATACATCTCAGGTCAGCAATGACCAAAACTACTAATCATGTGATTGCTATTCAGTGACCTGTATGAAATGAATTGTTATTTTCTGGCCAATTTTGAGTGGACAGGAACCCATATCACAAAAAATACTGTCAAAGATGGCAGACTGGTCAGCCTCACTTCAGTCTCCAGCAAAATCATGGAGCAGGTCCTCAAGGAATCCATTTTGAAACACTTGGAGGAGAGGAAGGTGATCAGGAACAGTCAACATAGATTCACCAAGGGCAAGTCATGCCTGACCAAACTGATTGCCTTCTATGATGAGATAACTGGCTCTGTGGATATGGGGACACAGTATTCTTGCCAGCAAGTTAAAGAAGTATGGATTGGATGAATGGACTGTAAGGTGGATAGAAAGCTGGCTAGATTGTCAGGCTCAATGAGTAGTTATCAATGGCTTGATGTCTAGTTGGCAGCCAGTATCAAGCGGATTGCCCAGGGTTCGGTCCTGGGGCCAGTTTTATTCAACATCTTTATTGATGATCTGGATAATGGGATGAATTGCACCCTAGGCAAGTTTGTTTGCAAGAGTATGTGAAATATTCTTGAGTTTGATAGTCTCTCTCATGAGATCCTTGATACTTCAGTGTTTCTATGACACTTTCAAAAAATGTACTGTAAGTAAATTATATAAATGAGCTAACAGACATGTAAAAATTAATGGAAAGGAAGAAAAAAGGTATCCTGAAGTCATTCAATATATGGTAGAAATGGTAGAGTACAGTCATAGTTTTCCAGCTTGATAATATATTCCTGACATAAAGAAAGGCAGAGAAAAACAGATATATAGAAATATTCAATGCTAAGTGTCCCATGCTGCCAAACAACTATTAGCAAATATGATTAACTGTTTACTGTTACACAACTTTGTAATAAACTTTGCAACTTTGTTGAATGAGCATGTCTTGTATTTAATGTAAACAGGAAAGGACTGGTTTGCATACTCTCATAAAAGTAAATATTACAATAGCGGAAGCAGATCAAATGTGTTTTCTTTTTCTATTAAAAAACAAAACAAAAAACCCACCCTATGGCAAAAGCTCAGACATGATTCCAATTTTTTGCTGAGTGTTGCTGGCACTAGGAATTGCACCCTAGGCAAGTTCACAGATGACACTAAGCTGCAGGGAGAGGGATAGGGTCCAGAGTGACCTAGACAAATTGGAGGATTGTGCCAAAAGAAATCTGATGATGTTCAACAAGGACAAGTGCATAGTCCTGTACTTCGGAAGGAAGAATCCCATGCACCGCTACAGTCTGGGGACCGACTGGATAAGCAGCAATTCTGCAGAAAAGGACCTAGGGGTTAAAGTGGATGAGAAGCTGGATATGAGTCAACGGTGTGCCCTTGTTGCCAAGAAGGCCAACGGCATATTGGGCTGCATTAGTAGGAGCATTGCCAGCAGATCGAGGGAAGTGGTTATTCCTCTCTATTCGGGACTGGTGAGGCCACACCTGCAGTATTGCATCAAATTTTCAGCCCCCCACTACAGAAAGGATGTGGACAAATTGGAGAGTCTAGCAGAGGGCAACAAAAATGATTAGGTGGCTGGGACACACGATTTACTAGGAGAGGCTGAGGAAACTGGGCTTGTTTACTCTGCAGAAGAGAAGAGTGAGGGGGGATTTGATAGCAGCCTTCAACTACCTGAAGGGGGGTTCCAAAGAGGGTGATGCTTGGTTGTTCTCAGTGGTGGCAGATGACAGAACAAGAAGCAATGGTTTCAAGATGCAGTGGGGGAGGTCTAGCTTGGATATTAGGAAACAGTATTTCACTAGGAGGGTGGTGAAGCACTGGAAAGGGTTATCTAGGGAGGTGGTGGAATCTCCATCCTTAGAGGTTTTTAAGGCCCGGCTTGACAAAGCCCTTGCTGGGATGATTTAGTTGGTGTTGGTCATGCTTTGAGCAGGGGATTGGACTAGATGACCTCCTGAGGTCTCTTCCAATCCTAATATTCTATGATTCTATGACTAATTTGCAGACTCTGCAGAAAGGCCAAGGACTCCATTAGTTGCTGATCTTTCTTCTCTTCGCAGAGGTGGTCCCTTTAGGTCAGGGTTCTGGCATAATGAAAAAAATGAGAGAGAAGACAGCTTCACCACTGCACAGACTGATATTGTGTGAATAACTAAAAGTTTTCCATCTCCAGTTCTCTCAGCTTGAAGCCTTTCTCCACCACTAATGTAAAAAGCCACCAAAGACACCAATCAAGCTCTCTTCCTTGGAAAATTGGGGTCCATGCTATTATAATCATAGAATCATAGAATATCAGGGTTGGAAGGGACCTCTGGAGGTCATCTAGTCCAACCCCCCGCTCAAAACAGGACCAATCCCCAACTAAATCATCCCAGCCAGGGCTTTGTCAAGCCTGACCTTAAATCTTCTAAGGAAGGAGATTCCACCACCTCCCTAGGTAACGCATTCCAGTGTTTCACCACCCTCCTAGTGAAAAAGTTTGTCCTAATATCCAACCTAAACCTCCCCCACTGCAACTTGAGACCATTACTCCTTGTTCTGTCATCTGCTACCACTGAGAACAGTCTAGATCCATCCTCTTTGGAACCCCCTTTCAGGTAGTTGAAAGCAGCTATCAAATCCCCCCTCATTCTTCTCTTCTGCAGACTAAACAATTCCAGTTCCCTCAGCCTCTCCTCATCAGTTATGTGTTCCAGTCCCCTAATCATTTTTGTTGCCCTCCTCTGGACGTTTTCCAATTTTTCCACATCTTTCTTGTAGTGTGGAGCCCAAAACTGGACACAGTACTCCAGATGAGGAACGTGGAGGAAGGAGAGAATTTTAGTGCACATGCACCACTGGGTCCAATAAGTACAATTTTATCTGCTAATATCAAGCCACAAGTTTCCATCCCTATCTTTCATCCAACTGTATTCTGCTCTCAGTTAACCTGCGCAAATAAGGAGAAATTCAACTGAAGTCCTTGGAGTTGCACCAATGTAAAAATCATGGTAAGTGATCTCAGAATCAGGAGCGTTATTTCTACATTTAAAAATAGTTACTTTTTTCTTTTTAATTTTATTATTATTTATTTTTGTGTTTTAAGTAAATACAGTATATGAGCAAGTTAACAAAAAGTTCATCTTGAAGGGAATAATTATCAACAAAAATATCATTACAGCATAAGGTATGTATTTATATATATAGATATCTAGATCTATCTATCTATCTATAGTGATATTTTAATACTTAGTCCTGCCATGAGTGCAGGGGACTGGACTAGATGACTTTCAAGGTCCCTTTGTGTGTTTGTGTACGTACAGACACATAAATACAGTGTATACTCATACACATTATATATATATATGTTTTTATTATAATCCAAATTTTTTACAATACACAAAATATAAAAATTACAACTTTCGATTTTCAAAATAAGATTTAAAGATTGAAATAAAATAAAATTCAAATTAAGATACAAAAAAATTAAATATTTAGCACTGTTTTGCATCATATTTTGTATGATGTAACTGAAAAGAACATAAGAAATTATACATTTTGATAACATTTATTTTACACATTATTAATAAATAACTCCCAAATTCAAAATTGTTCCATGTTTGTGTATCACAGAAGTTCTCCGGCTGTGGTATGTGGACCAAGCACTTGTGGTCTGTGGAGAGTTGGACAGTCACATGGTGTTGGCTCGCCTTCCAGTTTCCATCTGAGAGAAACAGAACAAGTGAGTGTGTGAGATTAAATTACATGAAAGTGTAAATCTGACTTTCCAATATGGTCAAAATACTTATCACGCTAAAGATGGTCTCATTTATCTATGTTTCATACAATCAGGGCTTTATAAATAAATAATAATATGAAATGGACTGAAACCACCAATTAAAAGCATATAAATACTAACTCGTCACATGTTAATGCCTTTTATTCTTTATCAGCTTGGGCAGAGTTTGAACTGACAACCCAGACATGTATGGCTTTGTATCCTACTACCAAAGCTCTGAATAAACCCATTCCTCTGATTTCCACCCTTTTTATTGAACTTAACATGTCTACAGTAGCCCTACTTATTCCTCATCCTAACCTGCTATTGAGTTGGCAGATTGGCACCTGTAAGTAAATGGTCATTGGGATATGATGTTGTACCACTGCCATCCAATGTTTCACCTGCAATAAATATGAAGCCAATGTGGTGATTCAGAGATGGACACTTAGAATTTAATTTTTATAGAGAAAATATTATAGAATTAAATAAAATGTAGCATGTGGCTTGAAGAACATAGACACACGTTATAGTGATGTGATTGCTGTAATAACCATTATCTTTTAACAAACAATAGCACCTCATCAAATAGCGCAATAATTTTAATGAAAAATCATTGGAACTCTTATACTGGATAAGGATACAGCATACAGCAACATCCCCTGAAACACAACTGCATTATGTTTTTACTATTTTGCAATGATATGCAAGCTATAATAAAGCTTTTACTGTTATTCAATATCGTGAATTGTATTAGCGGTATGATCAGAGTTGCTAGCTGGAGTGAAAAACAAAACAAAGACAATAGATGGTGAACTTTAAGTTCTCAGCGAGGCTCAATTTTTGTTTATGTCCTTTGTTGATTACTAGATTGGATGATAAATAGAAGAAAGAAATGACAGGGAAAGAGTAGAGAAGAAAATGTGATCAAGGTCTTATATTTGGTTGTTGTGTATAGTTTGAATATTTCTAAAGGTAATTAGGTTGTGCCCAATTATATTCACACTAACATACTACAAGAAGACAACAATAAGTAATCTGCAGTCAGTATTTGGCCTTTTAAAATATGCTTTAGTATAAGGATGTAGAATATCCACAGAAATTCATGTGTGGTCGTCTTAGCTGCTGTGATTAATTTCTGAATCCAGGTCTATTGTTAAACATAAAATGGTTTTATTTTTCTTTGGATAAATACTGTATAATACACTTCTGTCATGAAATACTGCACATAATTTCTAGGGCAGCATGTCCCTATTTCCCCTTAGATATTTTGATCATTGGCCCCTGCTGTAAAATGATCCTTCACACACCTGTTTGGCACATGGATCATGCATGCTCTTAAATGCTAAATAATCATTGCCTTGATCTAATCAGCATTTGTAAGGCAAACTTGTATTTAAAGGGATGTAATAAACCAGTGATACTCAATAGGTGGCCCATGGGCCAAATGTGGCCTGCCAAGGCTTCCTGTGTGGTCCGCCAGCTCACCTTAAAAAAAGTTTATAAATAAATTCACAAACAGTGATGTGCTGCCTAGCATTTGCCTATGACTTCCTTAGTAAGTAACTTACTGGCTGTGCTTAATTTGTAATGAAAGAGGTCCTGGGACTCAGCCTCGGCAAGCCCCGGCACAAATTAAGCACTGGCTGGGCAGCTGGAGAGTGGCGGCTGCTGGCTGGGTGCCCAGCTCTGAAGGCAGTGCTGCCACCAGCAGCAGTGTAGAAGTAAGGGTGCATGGTATCGTATTGCCACCCTTACTTCTTTGCTGCTGCTGACAGCGGCAATGCCTTCAGAGCTGGGTGGCCAGAGAGCAGCGGCTGCTGGCTGGAAATCCAGAGATGCTGGGGCTATGAACTGCCAACCCTAGAAGTGTTGGGGGTCAGCCCTGACACAAATTGATCACTGCTTACTGGATCTTGAGTTCTCACGATAGTATCAGCTATGATTGAGGTAGGATGATGCCAATTTTTCATTAGTGATGGAAATGAAACCAAAAATAAATGTGAATGGGAGTAAAAGTTGCAAAGTCGACAGCAAAAATCGAACTTTTAACCCAAATTGGACAGCTGATTTCTTTTTATTATGCCACCTCAATTAAACACAAAATCTTTGTTTTTAATATGCCAAACCACTGTATCCATCTGTAAAGTCGTCAGCGTGAGGCACCATTTTGAATCAAAGCACAGTAACTTCAATTCGGCCTATCCTCCTGGCAGTGTTGCAAGATGTGACAAAATTGAAAACCTGAAGTCTTCATATCACACTTCAGATGCCACTCTTACAACATCAGTGACTGTACAGGAAAAAACAACAGCTGCTTCTTTTCAAATAGTGTTGGTACTAGCTAAAAAGGAAGAGCCTTTCCTGGATGCTGAGCTTGTGAAGGAGTGCAGGTTGGAAATGCTGGATGCGCTTTTTGCTGGAGATAAAAACAAAGATGACATGAACAGTGTGAAGCAAGTTTCTCTGTCTGATTCCATGGCACAGCAAAGATTGGAGGTAATTTACAAGTATTATTTGTCAGCACTGCTTTCTGATTTACAAAACGCCAAGTACATGTCTCTAGCAGTGGACAAATCAAGTGATTTAAGTTACACTGTCCAGTTATTGCTCTTTGTTAGATTTTATGCTTGTAAAATCTTTGTGCTTAATTCCATTAGAAACCTACATCATAGGATAAATCGTTTTTTGAAAAGGTAAAATACTTTTTTGAAAAAAACAATTTAGATCTTCAGAAAGTAAACGTGCTTGTTACAGACAGAGGTCCCTCCATGACAAGGAAAGAGAAAAGCTTTGCTTCACATTTGGCAGTGATATACCATGCACTGAACATATTTCACTGCATCATTCAGCAGACTGTCGTGTGCGGTAAAGTGTCTGTGGACTTGTAAAAGAAAAAGGGGGGGTATTGTTGTGAGATTAGTGAACTAGGTACACTCAACTTCTAGTTTGCAACATCATCTTTTTAGAGCTCTTTTACAAGACATTTCAGTGAATTCAGTG
The DNA here is from genome assembly GCF_009764565.3 of Dermochelys coriacea. Taxonomy (NCBI): domain Eukaryota; kingdom Metazoa; phylum Chordata; order Testudines; family Dermochelyidae; genus Dermochelys; species Dermochelys coriacea. Next base: position 193,807,789 of record NC_050070.1, read on the forward strand.
ACCTGTGGCAGCAGTGATGTTCGCTGATTAAGTAGGGGGCGCATTAGAGAGATTTTGTGCATTTCAAAAAGAAATAATATACATTTTTTTAACCACAAGACTAATAAGGCTTGTAGTTCCTGGAATCTATTAGCCATGTCCCCTCTATGACACATAGCTTTGCAGTGTGATATTAGTGGTCACTTGAATTTCCTCAACTTGAATTTCCTCAACTTGCAGCTCCAAGCAGTGTCAGGGATCTGTTTGGAAAAGTGTGTGCCTTTCAGAGGAATCTTGAAATCTTTCAGACAGACTTAACAGGAAAGATGTTGCACTTTTCCACATTGCATGTTGTCGCTACAGATGAAACTTCAATGGAAACAATGCAAGAATTCATAAACAATTGGATCGAAAATTTTAAAATGTGATTTGAGAATTTTAAAATCCCAAAGATTTTGCTTTTATTCTTGATCCATTTGTTGTCTCTGCCAATGGACCTTGCCCTTATGAAGCAAAGAACATTCTTGATTCAATGGATGAAAGTGCCTTTCAATTAGAAATTGTAAGGCTCCAGAGCTCAGATGTCTTGAAGACAAAATTCAGAGAAGTAGGACTTTGTGATTTCTGGATTCAATATCCTGACCCATTTCTGAATAGCCAGAATCTAGCCATCTATCTTTAAATGATGTTCAGACCAAAGTATGTACCTCTGGGAAGCTGCGGCTGAAAAAAAACCCCATACTGACATTTGAGAGTTCTTCCTCAAGATCAGAGTGAGGCTTACTTTTACTTAGAAATTGAATATCTCGTGATACATTTGTGAGAGTTGGCATGTCTGGATCTATCATACGTTTTGAGAAGCAGTCATTAGGGTGGTCCTTCAAATTGTCGTTCATACCTGTAGTTTACTCACGTAAGTATTCCTAGTCAAATTAATAGAACTGTTTGCATAAGTAAGTATTTGCTGGACTAGGCACATTGCTTAGATTATCTATCTTTTGCTTTGTCTACCAGCATACCTCTAGGGATAAAATAGCACAAATGAATGTGAGTTTCACTGTGACAAAAATGACGTCCATGGTCTCGAAGAAATATGAAATGTTTGGGTTTTGTTGTATGTAGGTTTCTCAGTTAGTGCTACATCACATATTTGTAATACTAATTAAAGTATAATTGTGAACTTTTAAAAGGCTTCTGCCTACAGGACAAGCATGGTGCTGAGTTCATGGGTAAGTGCTGGTATTTGGGGTGAGTTTTATGATTTTTTGCTGAAGTTCTAAAGCTGCTGGTAGAATTAAACTGCATTCACACACCCTGAAATATTTTCTAATTGGTCACATTTGCATTTACAATTTTTAAATAAGAAATTAAAAATAAGTAAATAATATAAAGTGGACCATTCTCAAATTATGCCTCTAATAGGCTTACCAATAATAACATTGTTTTTCCTATATAAAATGTAGCCCACAGTAGTCTGAGCTTAAAGGTCAAGAAAAATATGTAAAAGACTTCACTCAATAGAGTACAAAAGAACACTGTATAAGAATCAAAAGGGCTTAAGAGTTTCCTAAGAATTAAGGCAAAATGCTGAACTCTTCCATGCTTGACTTTTAATAGGAGTTCTGAGCACTCTGTACGGCACTCAGAACCTTAGAGGCTCAAACCCTAAATTCTCCCCAAGGGATATGTTTTAAGAGGAAATCTGTTTTGAAAGCAGAAGGCATTTACAAACAAGAGTAAGACCAAGGTCATTGTAAGTTTAGCTCCCCTCTACCCAAAAACTGCCATTGTCATAGATAGATTTTCTAGCTTTATTGTCATCTGGTCCATGAGTAATAAAAATTTCTGCTCATAATGCAATCATGAAAATTGTTATAGCCCTAAAGAATGCTGTTTAAAGCAAATAAGTGCTGTGGTTTCCAGATTCCCTCCCTAATTAGTAAAAGGGTCAAGTGTCAGGTCTATCAATGAGCTGTAGTATTTCAAAGTTTTCTATCAGTGAAGGCCATTCATAAGATATTTTAGAAGACAAAGAGGCTGAGAATTTCCTTTCTGATGTTGTTCTGGTGTTGTTACTTTTGCATATTGTTCCTATTGCTTTCCTTGGTAGTTTACTTTATATTTTAGCAGGTCTCTGAATAATACTTTAATAGCCCCTTAAATTATTGGCTTTTTTAGTTGCTTACCAATAGTGTACCTCTCTTCCCATTAGTTCAGTGCTTGATTAACCTTAGTCTCTGCTTGCAATTTGTATGAGTTTTCTCATTCTATTTTTTCCAATAATTTCAAGCTTGTAGCACTGTTTAAAATTACTTTTCCCCTCGTCATTGGGATTCTTTTTCTGAAATGTAAATGAAGTCACCTGGATTCAGTCTCAGAGGGGAATGATTAAATTGTTTTAGTCCTATGCCTTGTAATGACTTTACAGTTGTATGGGACTACAGTCCATGATGTTTAATAAAAGTGATCAGAAGGGGTCAAGCCAGCCTTTGAAGTACTTTATAAAAAAATATGGTATACTATCCCAAATCTTTGTTTGCAGTTAACTATGCCCTTTCTGCATAACTATAACTCTTCATGTTGTTCTTGCTGTCACTGAATTTACTACCAAATCTACATTTTAACCGACCAGCATAAAATATTTTAATTCCAACCACATATTGATTCATCTAATTTATAGTTGAATAGTCATAATTTATCAGATATATAGAGTTCTAGGTGTTCAATTTATATGGTCTACTTGTTTTATAGTAAGGATTTTTCTTCTGCTCTCTTTTTCTCTCTTGGTTTGCTACAAATAGCGTAACCATCTAAAATTGTGTCTAATGTGTTCCGACGTTTCCACAAGACTCATGGTGTGACATGACTTTGTATGGTTTTGATTTAATCAAGAGGAAGATGAAAGTGGGTGTGAGTTACTTTCAACTCGTTAGCCATTTTGCCATCCATCTTAGTCAATGTGTGGTTGCCCAGGACACAGCATTAATGATAGCTGTCAAAATAATAGTCTGAGGGTTAGAGGTCAAGAAAAATATGTAAAATACTTCAGGGTGAACCAGATGATAAAGTAACTCATTTAGGCCATTAAATGCTAGAATAGTATGGACTTGATGGGTTCAGGGGTTACTAGAAGCAAGAAGAGTAAATGGGGACATCTTCAAGTAGTTTACTCTTGTTAAAGGATGATAATAGCATTACCAAACAAGCACACTAAAGGCAATTTTCTTAATTACAGTGCTGACCCAGCAGTGCACAGAGAGTAGTCTTGTTATTAGAATGAGAGCTTGTACTTTCAAACAATATTAACCCTTCTTGGTACTGTATGTCTTAATTAAGCGTATTCCGGGAAGTTCTGCAGCTGTTGGCATTTCTACATTTCTGTGTTTGAAAACCAGTGGTTTGAGAAACGAGCTGTTTCAAATGACTGCATTGTTTAAGAGATTTTTATTTCATTTAAGGTATTTTCTCAATAAGGCCTTTAGAACTCTTCAACCTCATGGCTGTGAAGAAGACAAACTTTAACAGTTAATTCACCTTATGCTACATGTACTCATATGAAATATTGATATTCAGGAGAGAAGACAGATACCTAACCTTTATTCACAAGAGTGCTTTTGGTAACAAAATAAATGTTACCTGATCCCATGCTGGTAAGAAAAATACCATCAAAATGACATTTTGATAAAAAGTGGTTCATGAAAATGTTTATTTCCCATTTTCTAAGCAGTTCTTATTCATTATTGAAAAGATGAGATAAAGTACAAATTTACTGGTTAAACTTTGCAAACTAATCTATGCGTCCTATGCACCATGATAATACAAATAATCATAATCATAATAATAATAACAACAACAATAAGGTAATAATAACCCAGCATGGTAGTTATTGTAACTTTAAAGAACAAATGACCTTTCATAGAAACCTTTGAAAAATAATTATATTTAGAAATAAGGGGTGAAGTCTCCTAGTAGGGAAATTTTCAAAGGTGCCTAAGAGTGTGAGAAGCATTCTCATTAATAAAGTCAGTGGAAATTGCGCATCTCAATTCCTCAGGTACTTTTTGAAAATTCCACCAAGCATAAATGAAGAAGACATTTCTTGATGCTGTCATTATCTGGCTGTCCAGGCTTAGTAAGAGATCCTGCAAGACTCCAAGGTATCATGACACTTAGACAGATGGAGGCCAGATGCCTTCCATGGAAAGAGAGGAGAATATTTTGACTGCCTTCTTGAAACGTTATCCCTTTCTTGGTAGCATTGCTTTGGTCTTGCCTGTGTTTAGTTTGAACCAGCTGTTCTTCAAGCCAGATGTTGTTTTCTTGCAATCATTGTGACGTATTTGCAGTGGCTTTGGGTGCATTCATTGAAAACAGAATATAAAACTGGGTGACATCAGTGTGTTCCTGGCAGCATAACTTTTGATGTCCCATAATCTCTCCAAGTGAACTCACACAGATACTGAAGAGGAGGGGAACAAGACAGATCCCTGCAGGACTCCACTGAGAAGGGCTTTGGGAGAAGAGAAGCAGTTGTCCCTTGCCATCCTCTGAGTCCTGTTTCAGAAGAATGACTGGAGTCATTTTTACTCTGTGCCATATACTTTAGCTCTATTACCTGAGTAGGACAACAGCATCTTAAAATCAACTGTGTCGAAAGCGGCAGGGAGGTCAAGTATTCTTAACATGGCTTCCATCATTGCACAAGAAGCACAAATTTATTAGTGTTACTAAATCTGTCTCTAGGGGAAAACAAAAGAAGTATGTGGCCCTTGTTCCCACCTCACGAGAATTAGTTCTCTGCAGGACAGCTTTGGGATCTCTTCTTAAATGCCTTCCTTTTTCTTTTATCTGTTCCTCCCTGCCTCCGCTTTCAGTGGTCGGTGTCTCACTCAGTAGAAATGTATCAGGAATTCCCTCCTTGGCCAGCCTCAGGAAGCTAGATAAACTAGTTGGAGACTGAGTAAAGATGAGAAAGCTAGACACCAAGTTGCTGGAGTATTTTCAGTGTGGAACTATGAAATTGATGCATCCGATGAAGTGAGCTGTAGCTCACGAAAGCTTATGCTCTAATAAATTTGTTAGTCTCTAAGGTGCCACAAGTACTCCTTTTCTTTTTGCGAATACAGACTAACACGGCTGCTACTCTGAAACCTGGTATTATTACTGTTTATTATGTGTATTACAGTAGCTCTTAGATCCTCCCACCAGTATCAGGGCCTCCTATTGATCTTGGCACTGTACATACACATACTAATATGCAAAGTCCTTGCCCCCAGAAAACTAGCAATCTAAATAGTTGATATAGACAAAGAGTGAGAGTAAGGGAATATAGTATTAATATCCCCTCTTTTCAAGTGGGGAAACCTGTCACAGGGAAATTACATGACTTGCCCAAGGTCACACAGGAACTCTGTAGTAAAGCCAGGATTTGAATGCACATTGCTTGAGACCTAAGTCACTGCCTTAACCACAAGATTGCATTTCATCTCCTCTGGGTAGTGCAATCTATTCATATGGTTTTGTATTTAGTGGAAAGGAAAAATATTTTAACTCTAACCTGAACCAGCATAGCACATGTATATATACAAAAACACACATATTCACACTCACACTATAGTTGCATATCAGAATGGTCTAGTCCTACGTTAAAGTAAGTTTAAAATCGTATATGTTCTGATGTCTGGTTTGCAAAAATTGCTAGCAGACCAGACAAAGAACGTCACAATGGCTAATGGAAACTTCCTCTTCAGTCTAAATGGTCCAGTTGTCTAATTTGTTTAGCTAAACTACATTAGCCATACCAAAAGTTTTATTATCGTAGTCAAAAGCAGGAAACGGAGCAGACATGCTGTATTTTTAAAATTAAAGCAATTTTTAAAAACAAACTCATTTTCTTATTGATTAGCTTACTTGTTAAATTAGAGGCTCATAACTTTTAATAATAGGATCTTTCTAGCTAGAGATAGCAAAGACCTGTTAGATGACTGAGTCCATCCCCATTACAAGGGCAGGATAGAGTCATATATAAGTCTAGATGTATCAAATATTAAACGGCTACTACACAGTACATTCTTCTGTTTCCTTCACAGAGTGCTGATGCAAAGAACTTTGACACTGAGTAGTTCACTCTTAAAAGCAACTTTACAGCTAGATTCTGGCCAGCCTTTATACAGATGCATAGCAGAACGGGGACCACAGTGACCTAAAGAGGGCAAGGAGAGATGAGGAGTAGCTGGAGCCATGACTCTGCATTTCCCCCATCCCCAAGCTGACCAGCTACATAGAGCAGAATACTGCACCACTTAGGGTGTGTCTACATTACAAGCTGGGACTGTAATTTCCAGTCTGAGTATACATACCTGCACTAGCTGTCATTGAACTAGCGTGCTAAAAATATAGTGAGTGGCAGTCGGAACTAGCTTCCCTGACCACGTACCTGGTGTCTTGGATGGATATATACTTACTGCCTATTATGTACAGCATTTCCTACAAGGCACAGTTTAGCCCTAAGTTCTGTTTTAAGGGTGAGAAAGCAGTTATGCATGTAGGTAATTTTCACTGTAAACCTGTGAGGCTAGGTTTCCTTTGTTCAGCTGAGATACATTTGTTAGGAGCGAATGTTTGCTAGATGCTTCAAGGCTTCTTCTTTTAGTGTTGTTTAAGGCATTCCAGAGTGGGCAGCTGCTCACCCTTTCAGGCTGAGCTCGCTAAATTGAACTCCCATGTTCTTCACCCCAGCTCCCTTTATGGACTGCCCTTGAGAGCTTTTATTTGTAGTTTAGCAGATGGGAGACCATGAGGTCTTCACCAAGAACCCAGCCAGTACCACTAGATCGTCTTTCCTAAGGTGCTAGGAAAGGGCCAATTATTCACTTGCTGGTATTTATTGTGTATTATATATTGATGTATACAGTACTTATTATACAGTGCCCATCACAATGTCAAGACGCCACGCAAGCATCACTGCAACCAGCATAGGGGTAGGATGCAGCAAACACTTTCTGCACTACTCAATCAAAACCTTATTTCTTTTACAGCCCAAATCCTGCCCTAGTTAAAATGAAGGGTGAGATGTGCATGTGTTCAAGGCAACGTGCCAGAGCAAGTGGTATCAGTATGCCCCATCCTTCTCTCCACCGGCTGGCTGTTTTAGGGTTTGTGTACACCAGTGGTTCCCAGACTTGTTTCACCGCTTGTGCAGGGAAAGCCTCTGGCGGGCCAGGCTGGTTTGTTTATCTGCCACGTCCGCAGGTTCGGCCGATCGCGGCTCCCACTGGCTGCAGTTCGCTGCTCCAGACCAATGGGGGCTGCTGGCAGTGGCGGCCAGTACGTCTCTCGGCCCACACCTCTTCCAGCAGCCCCCATTGGTCTGCAGCGGCAAACTGTGGCCAGTGGGAGCTGCGACTGGCCGAACCTGCGGACGTGGCAGGTAAACAAACCGGCCTGGCCTGCCAGGGACTTTCCCTGCACAAGCAGCGGAACAAGTTTAGGAACCACTGGTCTACACAGTTAAAACCCCCCATGGAGGCAGGGCTCAGAGCTCAAGTCAACTACTCTGGGTTCACAGGGCCGGCGCTGTGGGGCTAAAAATAACAGCACATACTTTCAGGCTCAAGCCTGGGCTCCAAGAGTCTCCCTCCTCACCAGGCTTCAGAGCTCAGGCTCCATCCACACTGCTGTTTTAGCACCATTGTGTAAGTCCTGGGAGCCCAGATCAGTTGACCCAGGGTCTCAGACTCACTGCTACAATTGTTGTTTTTGTCATTTTGGGCTGTGTAGACATACCCTCAGGTAACTGACTTTGCACTGAATGTCTGCTCTGCACATGAGTTTTGCACCAATGAGGCGAGACACACCCACTGCTTTCCTCAGTAAAGCCCATTTGCTTTTCTATTTGGTGGCACCTGTCTGGGAAGCATAAGTGCAGTGTGTGTACCATATGCAAACAGGAACAGAATAGAAGTCCCACCTTATGCACCCAACATTTAGTTTCTGTGCAGCCTGGCAGATGTGGGAACATGCAGACAGGGCTGATTCCCCCAGAGTAAATAAATAACCCCTCCATGATCATTTGAGTTTAAGGCAGTCAGTGTGATATACTTGCTCATGTTAGTTTATCATGTTTGTCTCCATTGATTTTGAATTACACACCTGTGATAAAGGCAAGGACCTTCAACCTTTCTCACATTGTTGAACTGACGGAAACGACACAAATTGTACATATGAAGGGTTGTATTTTAAGAGTGTTGGGAAGAGGAGCTGATGGTGATTGGTTTTAAAAAGTTTGATAGAAAACCATAGCGCTCAGTCCTGCAGCCTTTACTCACATGAGTAATCATTACTTCTGAAATTAGTCCCATTAACCTCAATGGTACTACTCGCATGAGTAAGAAAGGATGATTAGTAGGGTGACTCAAGTGAGTAAGGGAGGAAGATTAACTTCGACTAGCCTTGTGAGTAAAGACTATCCATGTCAGTAAGCATTCACAAGACTTAACAAGAGAGTCAGCTCTTTTTAGTCTGTCCTACTATTGATTCTGGTAAATTGCTAAATTTAGAGAAATTTGATACATTGAAAGTAATTAAATGCAAAAGCACTATAGCAATTAAAATGGAAGCCTGAGCCACATGTAGAATGGTTTGAACACTGCATTTCTTCTGGATTTTTAAAACTGCAAGAGTTTTTCCAGACTGATTCTTTCTGGAATTATATGACTCCATGTGGTTCTTCAAAATTGTTCCATTGTCCCCTCAATGGTTTCCATTATAAAGTGAAATCTGCTTAAAAAAATCATGTAAGGGCTTAATAATTTTAACTCACAGTGCACTGCACATGCCCAGACGCACCTCGATCACTTCCAAATTCAAGGACTAATAAAAATTGGAAGCACTCCAGTAATTTTAAATTACTTTGCACATTGAAGAGTGATTTAAAATCATTGAAGTGATTCAATCTTTTTATATATGCACTTCAATTTGGAAGTGAGTTAGAGAGACAGCATCACATCTTAGATGTTCAAGATACATTGAACTAATTTAAACATTTTAATTAATTAATTAATTAATTAAGAAAGAAAGAAAGAAAGAAAGAAAGAAAGAAAGAAAGAAAGAAAGAAAGAAAGAAAGAAAAAGAAAGAGGGTGGTGAGGATGCTAATAGAGAGCCCACATGTTTACCCTCACTGGTCAAGCGGAGGCCCTTTACCATTTGGAATGAAAAACAGTGGATAGGTTCTCCAATGCAATCAGTACTCCTAATGTCATAGCAGTGATCAAGATAAAGGATCACCAGAATTGGTGGGGTCAGGGCAAAGCACTGTGATTATGTTGATTTTTTTTTTCAAAGGCGACACAGCGGCCACACACACACACCCACACACACACCCCATGCTTATGTAGGCAATATGTAATTTGGCTGCACAACATATTCTACCTGAGAATGCTGTATATGATAGAAGAAAAAGCTAGCATATCGATCTTTTGGCAACAGGTGAGCATGATTTCAACATCTATGATATTATATATATGACATCTATAAATGTTAACATTTATGCATAAAATTCAAATATGGATATGGAAAAAGGCTTCCCCTCCCCCCAAGACAACTACACGGATCATTTCTGCAGTCTGCCTTGCTAACGCTCCACATATAATCCACATATAAATGTCCTTATGCACAAATGACAAAAAGAGATGAAGTTTTTCCATCAAAGAGTTCTGTGAGAAGTTGCCATGTTCCTGCACAGTATATCCAGTGAGAATAGGTGATAGGCATTCAGTAGAACAGGATTTTTTAAATGAGTGACAAACTAAATCCTCCACATAGTCAGTTTGTGTATGGACAGCAAAATAATGCTATGAAGTGGATGACTCATCTGAAAAGGGATGGGTTTTTTTGACTCTGAGAACAGAAAAAAAACATGGCCTTGTTTCAGAACCAAGAGGGAAATGTCAAGACAGAAATGTTTACTGGAGACTCAGGTTTGAACAGAAAATCTCCCACTCTGGGTAGGGTTTTATTGCAGAGGCTCTGCTTTAATCCAATCTGACATCAGTTTGGCAACCATCTGTAGCTGCATTCCTTCCATGCACTAGTTCAGGCAGCGAACTTGACACTACCACAAAAACAATAAACGGGCAGGGTTTTCAAAATCACATTGACATTATGCAACTCTGCTCCCAATGAGAGAGTTTCACTGTTGACTTCAGTGAGAGCAGTCAGGTCAATGCTGACTGCTTTTGAATATCACACCCCAAACCGTACAAGATATCTCCTCTGTTTCCACAGAGCTTCCTCCCCTGGCTTCTAGTCAGCACAACCTTACTTTTTCTTTCTTCTCCTGGCTTATCTTCACTAGAGTGTTAGGTTGCATTAGAATACGCCCTTGAGTAGTCCTGTTAACTAATGCAATAGTAAAGATGTCTTAGCAGTCAGAGTAGACAGACACCATCGTGTTTAACACTGAGTCAGCTAGTCTTGGATTAACCTTACTGGAAACATTGGTTTAACCATGATCAGTTGCCAAGATGTGACACAGGATTTGGTTTTTTTCCCCTACAATAACTGGAAAGTTGTGTTTAACATTGTGTTAGATGATACCACTCCTCAAGGCTGTGTTCCAGTATAACCCAATTTTCTAGAGAAGACAGCACCCAAGAGGAACATCCTTCTTTAAAGTGTTGAATCTAAATGGGTTTGACGGCACTTAATTGACTCCCAGCAGGTAGCCTCAGGTCATTGGCCGTGAGCTTCAGCTAGGTTTGTGGTCAAAAAACCTCCTTGCTCCAGCACAGTCAAGAGCTGAAATAGCAGTTTTCATGGCTGAGGATGATGGTTCTGACCAGGATGTGTGTGTTCCTAGCAGACAGGGAGAGTATTTAGTTGTGCACTTGTGCAGAAGGAGCATGCTGGAACTGCATAGTACTCACACACATGCTAATGAAATTTGGCACATTTGACATGAATCCTTTATATAAGAAGTAGGACCTGGGGACTGGCTGAGATTGAAGACTGTGAAAAATTCCTTAAAGGTTTACTTGTGTACTAAAAGATAAGTGACCATTATCGTGCTGCTGTAGGAATGTAAGCTTGTCGATCAAGGAGCAAGATTTCTGAAGTCTACACAGGTGCTCTCTATGATGAGAGAATTACAGGACCTGAAAGCTAGGGCACAGTCAACCCAGAGAGAAATCATGATGATGGAGCTCGTGGAGTGGGGTTACAGCAGCAAGAGGTCTACTGCAGTCTCAGGGCTTCAGCAGCACTCAGAGAGAGAGGATTTCTTCCCCCCATTTCCTCTTCTCAATGTTTTTTCCCCAGCAGAAAGCCCCAGGATGAGGCTATATACCTGGGCTTGATATAACTGAGATTAGGTGTTCAGTTTTAGTTTGTCTTCCATTAATGGAGAAACATCCTACCCATCAGCTGCCAAGCAGTTCCCCAATCCATCCCTCTTCCCTAGAGGAGAGGAAGGACAGGAGGAACCTTTGGATCCATTTCTGCCTCCTTCTAGTCATACACCTGACCAACCTCAAATAATCCCCTTCACAGCCTCCTTCCTTGCAAAACCATACTTGTTCTGCTACCATGGGTTCTTTTTCACCTACAAAAGAGGGGGATGGATTGCCCCTTTGTATAAAATATCCTCCATACTGTGTCTTGCATCTAGTATTCTTGCCATGGAAGTCAGAGGTTCAGAATGTTACCATGTCATATGTAACGCTCTTTCTATATACATGCTTTACTTTCAGGTATAAAATGTCCAGCAGTCAGCCTGTCAAGGATGGAAGAAAGCCATCCCTCCTTCTCAATGTTCTCTAGTCCCAGCAATCTCAGATAGGCATCTCTTGTGCCTATTCATGATCATTTTGTTTTCCTTGGTCCCCCTGTAAGTACAAGGTCTCTGGGACTCAGTTCCTTTTTATGCTTTTTCCAGGTCATCTCAGTCATAGCAATGTAAGTGCCTATCTATTCCTGGTTCCTGATTCGGAACTAATCAGATTTATTGTCTAGACCACTATTGGCAAACCCGAGTCTCCTCTGTCGATTGCTTTCTTTCCATTAACAGGGCAGCATGCATTCTGTCCTTGTGGGATGGAGATCCACAGCTTCTCCTTGCCACCTGCTTCATATTAGGCCTACCCACATCTCCTCAGGCTGAGAGATCAGAGCACCAGTAGCTAGATATTCTTTCTTCCACTATCTGGGTCTAGGCACAAACAGAGCAACCCAGGAAGGATGGCTCACATATGGGGAATCGGTGCCCACATGTAAAATCTGAGTGCACCCATAAAATCAGTGCAGAATGGGCAGTATGCATATAGGCAGTCATGAATATCTTTCACTTGTTTGAATGACAACTTACATTCATTTGAAGATAGCTTCGGAAATCTATGGTGCTGTTGTATATTCTATTTTCATTCACCAAAGGTGCAATTTTTGATATTTCCTCTTTTGTGGGGGTGATTTCTAGGTCTCTAGGCCATTTTTGAGCTTGCAGGGCTTTGGTGATATTTTTTTTTTCAATTTATATCACATTGTAACAGGATAGCTTCTCAGACGTTACCATAATTATTGACTTCTATAATGGCCACTTTACTTCAGGCCATTTGGGAATTTTGCAGTCCAATGCAATACAAAAGAATGACCCACTGGCAGGCCTCAAATATGAAACATTTAATGAGGAGAATATCCTTTTCTTCTGTTGTCTCTCTTGTAGATATATTATCCACACACAAAACAGCCACTTCCTTGGCTTTTATAGAAGGTATTCCTCTAGCACCTCTTTGGCAAAATTGTTCTATGTCTTTTCTCACAATAAAAAAGTATTACTACTTTATAACAAAACACAGGTTAAAATTTGCATAGACTCTCCCAAACATTGTTATAAAAGTCAGAGTATGAATACCTGTATGTTTGCTAGAGTAAATTTTTTCTTTCTGTTCTACAAGCAATCACTTTTTTAAATAACAGCTTTGGGCTTCTTTAAGGAAGTGGTCTCTGTTGCAGAGACAGCAAAACAATGCTGTTGATGTGGCAGCTATTCATTTTCATTTAGTGGATAAATCAATACTCACATAAAGCCTGAGTAACTTGTTGGCACTAGCCTATGCGATCCTATTGTCATCTAAATCTGTCAAGATTCAAGTTTATGGTCTTTTTTTATTTTTAAAACGGGATACATATTTTCATGCTGCTTTACATCAAATCAATACTAATAATAATCAGTAATAATAAAATTATTAGCATTCTCCGTACATTCTTGGGGGAAGGATTTAAAAAAAACAACCCCAGTAAAATCAAAGCAAGAAACCTTTGTGGGTTATTGAGAGAGGGAATTTTCCCCCTCCACACTTTATGTGCGTGATGTACTGTACACAGCGTCTGTAAGCACTTTAGAAAATCCTGGATGCTTAGCGTAGTCTTAAATCAGGCATATTGCCAATTGTGGATTTAAGAAGAGTATAGCTGGGTCATTTTCTTATGAGTTCCTTTACAGTTCAGTCTCTTTTCTTGGTGTTAATGCTTTTACTGCCATTGGGTGAAGGGAGGGGAGGCTTGGAATACCCTGCCCGAGGGCCTCCTAAACTGTACATCTGTCATGGATCATGTCATGGAACAGAAATGTTTGTTTTTGCTCCCATTCATTTCAACTGGCAGCCAGTTATTATTAGAATGAAAAATTAAGCTATTATGCAGTGGAAGCCTTACTGACTCTATCAAATTTATGGAGTTAATACAACAAAATTATCCTTTATAGCTAGTATAAGCAGCTGTATGTATAATGCAGGCCCCTTCTTGATCAGTCTACATACAAAATGGCAACCTTGTTTACGTTATCATTGTTAAAATTCTAACAATGTCTCTGTTTCAGAGATTTCAAGGGAGAAGTTAGTGAGTTAAGACTAGCATTAATGAGTTCGTCAGCCATACAACACAGCAGGTTATTTTGGGTTTAGTGGCTTTAGCCTGCTTAGGATATTTTCAGAGAGAAAAAAAAGCTACATCATTTCTCATGATTTTACCAATGTGTGTTCATCTCTGTTCAGGTGCACTATATTAGCATCAAACTCCCCCCTCCCAGCTGCCTTTGTTTGTTTGGGGGTTTTTTTGTGCATGAATCAGTTAACAAACTCTTCTATAAAAACTGGTGATGGGTGAACACATTTTATGATGTTTCAAATCCATTTAGGCATTTTGGAGTTTGAAAGTTTGACTCCAATTCATATGCTTGTAGATTTGCAGTGTGTTTAAGGAAGAGTGGCAGAGAGAGGAGAATAGATGAAAATATAAGGTGAACTGAAGCTATCAGGAAACAGATTTAAGAAAAGGGAAACCATGAAAAGATGGTGGGGAAGAAGAGAAACAGTCTAATAAAAATTAAATCCTGTGTGTGTGTGTGTACGTGAACCCACACATACAAGCCGTATACAAGGCACAAGTGCCAGCCTGATTTACAAAGGGTGTTTCTCTATTCTTAATTCATACAACAGGTTTGGCTTTATCTAGAAAAAAAATAGGGCTTTATTCACCTATGTGATTCCGTGATTTTACACTAGTGTAACTTCATTAAACTTCAATGGAGTTACATGGGCAAAGACTGGTGTGAAAGTGAAGAATCATCCTCAGACGTAGGGGAAAAAATAGGAACATCTGGGGGAAAGCAGCATTTTTATTCCAGAGAAAAATACATGTTTGCAAACTTAGAATAGTTTTGTGAAAATAATTAAAGGGGCTCACAAAACTTCAAATTTCATAGTGTTCACCCATCCCAGCTAAAATTTGCCACGTAGTGTATATAACAGTATCGTAGCGAACCAATGGGTGGCTATTAGAGCTGCCATTTCCTCCTGAAAATGGTTTAAATGGCATTGTATTTAATACATACTATATTCTCCATAATAAATAGAAATACAGAAGCAACATCACACTCTGATTGCCAGTGAATTTTGCAAATAATAAATAAACTGAAGAAAAGGATTTACAAGCTGGTAATTAAGTAGAATGTTAGTTCTTATTAAAAGCAAAAATTTGCTCCAAAATTTTTGTGTGGAAACTCAGATAGTCTTCATGAGGAAAAATGAATATTGCTAATATCTGAATCCCAATTTATAAATAAAGTGGCTTGAGGGGACAGTCTTGAGGAAAGGAAATCCACAATCCTTAGCTGTAACACTGAAAGATCCTTTGTAAAAATGGCTGTATGAAATTTTGAGCTAGAACCCAGGATCTACCTGAAATCAGGTTTGATTCAGATCTTAATCAAACCTACCGTCAGATCATAATTAAACCCAGACCTTGGACCTTTGCTCATTCTATTAGCATACGCTTGCCATTCACATTGGCTCCACTCAAATAATCTACCTTTTAATTTGCCACCCATCTGACCAACTTCCCTGAACCCAAGAACTAGCTCTCTTCTAACTCTGCTTTCCTCTCTTCTGCTGACCTACTCTGTCATGCAGTTAAG
This sequence comes from Dermochelys coriacea, assembly GCF_009764565.3. Taxonomy (NCBI): domain Eukaryota; kingdom Metazoa; phylum Chordata; order Testudines; family Dermochelyidae; genus Dermochelys; species Dermochelys coriacea. The sequence goes on from NC_050070.1 coordinate 193,823,236, forward strand.
CACCTTTATATTTCTGTATTTGAAAGTTCAGCAAGTAGGACAGGACGTTATAACATTAAGTTTTGGGATGCTGCTACCCTTGAGACTGACTTTCAAATTATTTTCCTTGTCACTTAGTCCATCAGCTGATTCACCCATAATAAGGGAGTGTTTTCCAGGACCTGTTGCCCACTGAGGAGAAGGAGGCAGCAAGCACTTCTTGTCCCCCTGAAGGCCCTTATCAAAATCTGGAAGGACAATGGCTCTACCTGGCAGCCATCTTCCAAGAGAGAAGATTAGTGAGGGTCCATCTGGTAGCAGATATAGATTCATAGACCAGAATGATCATCTAGTCTGACCTAAGACCAATGCTTGTTCAGGATTTGGATTTAAGACTTCTCACACCCAAACAAGACTCATACTATTAGACCAAGGAGCCCTCTGTCAATTTGCCCTCCAAGACTTCAAGTTTAAGGTTGGAGTGAGTGACTGGTGAGAATAATCTGTAGGACCTGAACATCCCAGAAAAGCTCCAGGGGCAGACTCAGTGCCAGCCTTTGTGACTGGACACCACAGGGCAGGTTCATATGTTTCATTAATTTCTACATGTGACATAATCTCTAGACAACATTCTTAGGCACTGCAAGTGAAAATAATTCTTATTATTAATACAATAATAAGTTGCATTTATATAGTAACTTTTACTCCAAAGGATCACAATGATCTTGATTCTCATTTACACTAAAGGCCCTTTACCCTATTCTGACAGGGGCCTTAAATTGCACTTATGCTCACTTTGAAGGCCCTTCTATGTTGCCAGGATTATATAAAGGGACCTTAGTGTGAATGAGAATCAGACTCAAAGTATTTAGTAAATTGAAGTACAAAGCTATACAAAGAGATCATTTCATTTGTTACAGCAGCTATTTAACAGGGCACAGCAAACTACACAGCAGTTTAGGACAGGAAGTGAAGAATATCTTGTACAATTTAAAATACAATGGAAAATTAGGTTTTGCAATTATTAGGATTACTCAGACTGAAATATGAACGTACATTGGGGCTAGCATCCTAAATTTTGTGAAAGGTTCAGTGAGATCTTAAATGACTCAGTATTGAATCGGGGAAAATGTCACCCATTAAATTACTGACATCACTTCCTACATTATCTAAGAGTTTCTTGAAGGTGTCTCCTCCAGACACTGATACAGCTTGTGCCTACATAGTTAGTGACAGCTGAGGGGATCACACAGCACAATTTCTCTTACCAATTGAATGCAATCCAGAATTTGGGTATTTAATTAGTTGAGTGGAAGTTAAAATGTCATTCCTAAATTTAGATAAATCTTAAAATTGGGAATTAGTGAAACTCAGAGAGGAATGCAAGTCCTGTGAATTTTTGGAAAGACAGAAATCCTAGGGATTATGTTACTTCTGGCCAAACATTTTTCAGCTTCGTGTCTTGGTGGGATATGTTTTCATTTTAACCTATTAATCTTAGTTTATCTTCTTCTTTTTTTACAGAGATCTATTAGGAATTTTAGGGACTACAATATAGACTCCAGATGCTAGGTATTCCTTCATCTTTGTGGTACTCACTTTAATCCATAACAACCAACACATTTATTTTATGAGCTTTCACAATCAAGACAGTCTTAATATCCTTCCTGGCAGTTTTTTAGAGCTTTGATTTCACATTGTGTTGGGGAGTGGTTACTTTGAACATAGTTTTGAAAGCCTTAGAAGTAACTGCTTTTTAGTCATTTCCTCACACCTATAGGGTTGACACTGTGTACATTTCAAAAGAAACACACAAGCACAACTGTGAAGGTTATAGCCTTGCGGTACACTGGGTGGTAAAAAATGACATTTATGTGGTGAGGTTCTGCCTATTATAATCTTGACTTTTACATAGAGTGTGTATCCAAGTTCTTTTATAAATGGCTATTAGGCAGAACTTCCCCTTCTAGTTACATAATCCTTCCAGCATTCAACAATGATCAAATCATTACCTCTTACTGAGTATCTGTTTGGTGCCTGTAATACACCATCCTTGTAAAACAATTCCTTCATTACAATCCCCTTGCATGGTAATTGCCAATAGGTTGTATTCTGCTCACTGGGATTTCAAACTATTTCCCTTGTTTTAATTCTCTGAGCAAAATATGTGTCAAATTCTACTTTCGTTTACATTGGACTGTCACAGTTAATATTAATACAGTTGCCCCGGACTTTTGCATGTAGGAAGCTTCTTCCTTCTCCCCCATCATTGATTTTTGTGTCTTCTCCAACATGTGCAACTGTTGTCATTTGTGAACCCTTCCTCTGTGAATGACACACACAAAGAAAAGCAAACACATTTACCCATCACTGAACTGAACAAGCATCTTTAGGCCAGAGATTCCAAAAAGTCTCGGGGTGCCTCTCACTCACTCCCCCACATTTAGCCCATCTGATGCTGAAGTGAAATACATTTCCAGAAGGCCCAGTCAAGCCATAAATTGAGCAATGAATATCTTGTCCAGTAAAGCCGAGATCCCTGCTGGGCTTCGTAGCAGCAGAAGCTTGAGCAGCGTTTCTGATGGGAAGACCTTTGTAAAGCCGCATTAAGGAGAGACTTGCTTCAGCAGACCTTATTCTTTTCCCATATGGTGGCAAAAATAATGGCATTGCCTGGATTCTGGCCCCTCACAGGCAAGTAGAAGAAAAGGGGAAGCCAGATTCTTGATGCTTGTGGTCTCACTACAAGCACATTGGGAATAAGAAAGCACTGCAAGGCCCCACCCCTTCGATACTGGCTAGCAGACCAGAGGCATTCTGCCTAGGGAGTGTAAACAGGGCTGGACATTGCTACAACTGAAGTGCAAAGGTTACAGTGACTGTGTGCTGCGCCCTGATCCAGGCTGTACTGGTGATCACCCCAGTGTACACTCTCCAAACCAAATACCTCCCGGAGGTGCAGCTAGCATGGAGCAATCCATTTGCAGCTGTGGCTTTAAAAGCCACAATCTCTCCCTGGCTAGTCAGTGTGTTCGAATCAGTACAGGTCTGTGTGTCCATTACAGTTAGGCTCATATCCAGGGATATGACATACTAAGCAGTCAAAAAATGCCACTCAAGGTGCAACCACCTGCTGCAGCAGCTGCTGTTCATTGTTGCTGCTACGTAACTGGAATCTTTGTCTATATTAGCACCACTAGAGTATATAAAATGGGTCCAGTTGAACATCACTGCCTAAAAAAGCCTGCTTTGCTAAGGCATCTCCTCCATATGTATAATACCACAATTTTTTTTAAATTAATGAAATGTTTCCTAGTTACCATTTGGGGGCCCGGTCCTTCTCCTTTTGAAATCAGTGGGATTCTCACCACTGATTTCAATGGAAGCAGGATTGAGCTTTCTGGATCTTTTTAATATTTTTTTTAACTGGAAAAAAGGATATTTCCATGCGTGCAAGATAAAACCAACTGGCTGAATGATTGTTTCGGGTCGTGAGAGATAATAGAAAGATCCCTTTCTTCAAAAACCAGTCGGAGAACACTTGAATCTCTTTGGTCACTCGATTACAGACCTAAAAGTGGCAATTCTTCAACAAAAAAACTTCAAAAACAGACTCCAACCAGAGACTGCTGAATTGGAATTAATTTGCAAACTGGATACAATTAATTTAGGCTTGAATAAAGACTGGGAGTGGATGTGTCATTAGACAAAGTAAAACTATTTCCCCTTGTTTATTTCCCCTCCTATTGTCCTTGTAAACTGCTGGAAATGGCCCACCTTGATTATCACTACAAAAAGTCCCCCCCACTCCACACTCTTCTTCTGGTAATAGCTCACCTTTCCTGATAACTCTTGTTACAGTGTGTATGGTAACACCCATTGTTTCATGTTCTCTGTGTATATAAAATCTCCCCACTATATTTTCCACTGTATGCATCCGATGAAGTGAGCTGTAGCTCACAAAAGCTTATGCTTTAATAAATTTGTTAGTCTCTAAGGTGCCACAAGTACTCCCTTTCTTTCTCTGACTCTCTGTACCATTCAGGTAATTTTCAGATCAGACACACACTGGAATTCACTGTGGGATTGGGACGGATTAAGACTACACACTTTTTATGCAATACGGTGACAACACGGGAACTGGGATCTGCTGCGCTGATGTAAAAGGACGCAAATACTCAAACACTGCAGGGCTGATTCTGTTCTCACTTGCCCCATTGCTACTCCACTATACTTCCCTCGACTTGACTGGATTTACCACCCATGTGTGAGAAAGGAGATCAAGCCCCTCAGGACAAGCAGTCTCTCAAAACCCCTGTTTTAGAATATGTATCAGGCTGAGAGAAAACAGCAACAACACTAACTAGTGTTCCATCTACACTACATTTTCCCCAAGCTAAGATGGTTCTTAGAGATGGCTCCTGCTACTCCAGGGGCCGTAGTTGCATCTGCTTTTAAGCTTAGCTTTAAAAAAAATAGTGCTCTGTTGACTTCAGCCAGCACAACTGTGGTACTAGAAATGGGCTCTAAGACCCATCTCTAACCTTTGTTTCTTAAGGTAGGGGAAATATAATTTTGACAGAAGCTTTCTGTAGTATACACTGTGATGAATTACCCCCCACTCCAGGGTGCCACCTGATATACTGGGATACCACGGAGTGGGGGGAAACCCGTCACATACAGTACCTGCCTGCCTCTCACCCCAGCTTCAGCCCTCTAAGCCAATTTTATAACAATGAATGGTACTTCAGGTGTTGCAGCAAGGGTGCTGTCAGCAATGCTGAATAAATAGAGAAGGCCGTGAGAAGTACAGCAAACAGCAGCTTCAGTGACTTTTGTTCTAAAGCTACCTCTGCATGCCAGATTTTACCCTCAAGGCACAGTGGCAGGGCAAGGCTCCCACCTGTTATCTCTCACTGCTGTGGGGTTACTTCTTTCTGTTTAAGTTAGGTTAAATATTTCCCCTTTTCCCATGATTCAGAGCTCATCAGGCCAGCTGTGGTACCCAGTCTCAAAACACAAAACAGCTGGAGCTATAATGTGAACAAAGTTCACCTTTTCTTGTATACATTTTAAAGCTGCTGCACTATTTACTGGATGATGCATTTGTTTAAATGAATGTCCAGCTATTATTGATTTTCCTCTACACTTTTTCTGGCTATGTCACCATTCTCCTGCTGCAAAGAGCTCTAGCTGAAGCACACCTGCACCCACATGGATGAAAAAAAACTAAGTCAGCAGCACTGGTGAAACCCTATGCAAGTGTAGAGCGTCTACTGGTGTAACTGGGGGAAATTTGGACCTAAACTCTACATTTTTTTAAATTTGGAGAACTTGTGAGTGTACACAGGGCTGGACATTGCTACAACTTAAGTGTAAAGGTTCATGGCTTTGCAGATTTTAAGGCCAGAAAGCACCTTTATGATCATCTATTGTGACCTCCTGCATAACACAGTCATGGAATTTCACCCAGTAATTCCTTTGACAAGCACAGTAACTTGTGGTTGAACTACAGTGTATCGTTCAGAAAGACATCCACTGTGGATTTAAACACTTTAAGTGACTAAAATATCTTCTACTACACTCCCTCTAAGCTGCTGCAATGGTTAATTACCCCACCTGTTTAAAATGTGTGCCTTAGTTCCAGTTGAATTTGTTTAGCTTCAACTTCAAGCCCAATTAGGTAAGTTATATATCCTAGGAGTACAGCAGACCCATATCATGCTCTCATAATATTATTTCTTTTAATACCTTTGTAAAAGCAGAGTTGTATGAACCTCTAAAAGTTTGCAGATTTGGTTTGAATAGCATAGGAATCTCATAACAGCTCAGCCCATTGATCCATCTAGGCCACTTTCCAACGGTGGCCACCATCAGATGCTTCAGAAGAAGGTGCAAGAAGTCACAAAGTGGCCATTTATATAACAACTTTCTCAGAAGGGAATTTTCTTCATAATGTAATCAGTTAGAAGTTGGCTTATGCTTTGAAGCATGGGGATTTATATCCTATCCAGAACACTGACGGGTTTTTAAATTCTATCTAGGGTAACTATGGATTGTCTCAATTTCCATATAAATCATAGAATAATCATAGAAGATTAGGGTTGGAAGAGACCTCAAGAGGTCATCTAGTCCAACCCCCTGCTCAAAGCAGGACCAACACCAACTAAATCATCCCAGCCAGGGCTTTGTCAAGCCGGGTTTTAAAAACCTCTAAGGATGGAGATTCTACCACCTCCCTAGATAACCCATTCCAGTGCTTCACTACCCTCCTAGTGAAATAGTGTTTCCTAATATCCAACTTAGACCTCCCCCACTGCAACTTGAGACCATTGCTTCTTGTTCTGTCATCTGCCACCACTGAGAACAGCCAAGCTCCACCCTCTTTGGAACCCCCCCTTCAGGTAGTTGAAGGCTGCTATCAAATCCCCCCTCACACTTCTCTTCTGCAGAGTAAACAAGCCTAGTTTCCTCAGCCTCTCCTCGTAAATCATGTGCCCCAGCCACTTAATCATTTTTGTTGCCCTCTGCTGGACTCTCCAATTTGTCCACATCCTTTCTGTAGTGGAGGGCCCAAAATTTGATGCAATACTACAGGTGTGGCCTCACCAGTCCCGAATAGAGAGTAATAACCACTTCCCTCGATCTGCTGGCAATGCTCCTACTAATGCAGCCCAATATGCCGTTAGCCTTCTTGGCAACAAGAGCACAGTGCTGACTCATATCCAGCTTCTCATCCATTGTAATCCCCAGGTCCTTTTCTGCAGAACTGCTGTTTAGCTATTCGGTCCCCAGCCTGTAGCGGTGCATGGGATTCTTCCGTCCTAAGTGCAGGACTCTGCACTTGTCCTTGTTGAACCTCATCAGATTTCTTTTGGCCCAATCGTCAAATTTGTCTAGGTCGCTCTAGACACTATCCCTACCCTCCAGCATATCTACCTCTACCTCCAGTTTAGTGTCATCTGCAAACTTTCTGAGGGTGGAATCTATCCCATCGTCCAGATCATTAATGAAGATGTTGAACAAAACCAGCCCCAGGACCGACTTCTGGGGCACTCCACTTGATACTGGCTGCCAGCTAGACATCGAGCTGTTGATCACAACTCATTGAGTCTGACAATCTAGCCAGCTTTTTATCCACCTTTTAGTCCATTCATACAATCCATATGCTGGCAAGAACACTGTTGGAGACTGTTTCAAAAGCTTTGCTAAAGTCAAGATATATCATGTCCACTGCTTTCTCCATACCCACAGAGCCAGTTATCTCATCATAGAAGGCAGTCAGGTTGGTCAGGTATGATTTGCCTTTGGTGAATCCATGTTGACTGTTCTTGTTCCTCTCCTCTAAGTACTTCAAAATGGTTTCCTTGAGGACCTGTTCCATGATTTTTCCAGGGACTGAGGTGAGCCTGCTTGGTCTGTAGCTCCCTGGGTTCTCCTTCTTCCCTTTTTTAAAGATGGGCACTATATTTGCCTTTTTCGAATAGTACGGGACCTCCCCCGATCGCCACGAGCATTCAAAGATAATGGCCAATGGCTCTTCAATCACATCAGCCAATTCTCTCAGCACCCTCGGATGCATTAGATCTGGACCCATGGACTTGTGCACATCCAGCTGTTCTAAATAGTCCTTAATCTGTTCTTTCACCACTGAGGGCTGCTCACCTCCTCCCCATACTGTGTGGCCCAGGACAGCAGTCTGGGAGCTGACCTTGTCTGTGAGGACCGAGGCAAAAAAAGCATTGAGTACTTCAGCTTTTTCCACATCATCTGTCACTAGGTTGCCTCCCCCATTCATTAAGGGTCCCATACTTTCCCTGACCTTTTTCTTGTTGCTAACATACCTGTAGAAACCCTTCTTGTTACCCTTCACATCCCTTGATAGCTGCAACTCCAGTTGTGTTTTGGCCTTCCTGATTACACCGCTGCATGCTCTAGCAATATTTTTATACTCCTCCTAGTCATCTGTCCAAGTTTCCACTTCCTGTAAGCTTCCTTTTTGTGTTTACACTCACCGAAATTTCATTGCTAAGTCAAGCTGGTCACCTGCCATATTTACTATTCTTTCTGCACATCGGGATGGTTTATTCCTGCAACCTCAATAAGGCTTCTTTAAAATACAGCCAGCTTTCCTGGACTCCTTTACCCCTCATATTAGCCTCCCAGGGGATCTTGCCCATCAGATCCCTTAGGGAGTCCAAGTCTGTGCTTCTGAAGTCCAGGGTCTGTATTTTGCGACTCTCCTTTGTTCTGTGAATCCTGCCAAGCTCTTGGCCTCAGCAATTTCTTGTATTCATGAGTTCCATAGGCTAATTGTACTTGATGCAGGGTATAAACTCACTAGAGGTAAAATTCACATCCATCCGGTGTAAAGGCCCTTGTGCAGGTTCCCTGGATTAGACAAAGTTCGCACTCAGCAAGTGACTTATACACTTGACCTGTCTCAAGTTTTGCTTTTGAGGATGAATCTTGCTTACCCTACTTACCCTAAAGGCAAATTAAGCAAATGAAGGTTGAAAATATCATTTCAGAACCAACCTGAACCTTCTTTAAATGTTGAACCTAATCTTAAACTAATCTTTCCTGAGACTGTGAAGAGATATACACTTTTTTATTGTTATTTTTCATTTCTGGATGTCAGGTCCAGTCCAGCTGGAAGCAGAAAGTATCAGAAATTTAATTTTTGTGTGAAAGCCCATTCTTATGAGAATTCCCATTCTTATTCATGAGTAGACTCATGGGGCTCAGAACTTTTGTATTTGCTTCACAAGAGGATCCAACAGTAGGACTCATTCAAACTAACCCCCTGGACCTTTAGAGGTTCACACAACACTACTTTTATATGGATATTAAAGGAAATCTAAAGGTTATAATTCTTAGAGAGAAAATAAGGCATCATACACTACCCTAATAATATTACTTGGCTGATCTTTCTTAATCTGCTGAATGAAATTTTCATTAACAGTTCCTTAGAAATCTCATTATTCATTGCAACTGTGCTATGCATTCCTAAGGCACACAGATAAACCCAAAGAAATCAGTATGTGCATTTGTACAAATGTTTCTCACATCCTTTTTATGCTTCTTCAACGCTTCTAGGGGGCTGAAATAAAGCAAGTTCTGGACTTTTCACAATGCTTTTACCAGTAAGGAATTGAAGTATTGTGAGAGGCCCACACTTTGTATTTTTCTGGCTGCATAAATGGCTCCCTGAGGTGTTAAGGGGGGAAAAAGTTGGGGGGGGGGACAACAAATACTTGAAGTATACATAGAAGTATGAAGTCACAGACACACCCTTTATTCTCACATTGCATTAGTCATGATAAACTAGATTCCTACAGCTATGAACTCAATACATGCTCCAGTGAAAGAAGTAATAGTCATTTGGGGTTATATAAGGCCATTTTCAGATCTCAGTTACAGTTATTCCAGATTTACCATGGTGTATTAACTACATTTAATTTACATGTCTTGACATGGGTGTGGCTAAGGCTGGCTTTTCGCCAATTGTTATGTGCACTGTGAAATCATGAGGTCACACAATCTTATTGGTCCAAAATCCATGTGAAATTGCACCAAAAAAAAAAAAAGGAACTTGTCATTTCATACTTATGTTTGTAATTTATCTGCTAGTGCCTTGCAGAGAACAGGGTAGATTCTAGTCAGCAGAATTCTCAAAAAGCAGTACTAGTAGGTTAATAAATTATATCCTGAAAAAGAAGTCTGATTCTTCTTCCTTTAGTGTTTTAATTTTTTTTAAAAAAAAGTGTTACTAGAAATATGTATTTTAAAAGGTGCATCTCTCTCCTCCCTCAACAACTCCCCCCACCCAAAAAAAACTATATGGCTGAAAGAATCATTGTTTAAAAAAAGGATATTTGACAATATTTTTTCAGTTTTTGTTTAAAAGTGCTTTCATATCATATATTTTCTAGTAATGTTTCAACATTCAAGTTATTTTTTCCCTCAAGACAGCATTTAGAGGAGGTACTTTTATAAGAAGAATCTAATGAATGAACATAGTTAATTTCATAGAACTGGGGGAAAAAATCAGTAACCCACCCCAGGCATTTAAAGCTCCCTATACTCCCACTGAAGGCTCAAAAACATCAAATAATAGTGAAAACATTTATGACAATGTTCCGTATATTTTTAAATGTGTCCACAAGGACAAAGAAATGCACAGTGAGTATTTTTGGAGAGTGCACTTGTTTAATATAGGTCACACTACGCATTTCCTATGAGACTAAATTCATGCAGAACTAGGTTGGCTGTATATATAGAAAATAGTCATTTCATATAACTGAAAGTATATGGTGTCACAAACCCAATCTATGAGCTTACCCTAATTCTTCTTTGAAGATCTGTCCTTCTAGAAAGACCACTGAGAAAGGATGGTAATAGTTTGGTAGGAGGAGAATATTTGGGGGAAGTGTGTTATTAACTCTCTCCTAGTTTTATGAAGTCCATTCATGAGATTCTTTGCATATTTAATAGTAACTTTAAATATGGTCTTCTGTGAAAGGATCTGGAAACAAATGAGATTTACTAAAGCTTGGCTGACTTATTAACAATATTTTAGGGGGAAAATCCATTTTGCCTGTTTTTTTAAAACTTAAGGCACAGATCTTGCCAATTTTTATGAACAGAAGTAGTTGTGTGGTCCATAAGTGTTTGCAGGATCGAGGTCTAATTTGGGATAGTTCATACCAGTATTGATATGCCCATGCTATCATTTCTACTCTAAAAGGATTTTTTGTGTATACCGATGTTGTCAGATGTTGATAAATATAAATTGGTGATGTATGCCATTTACTAGATTATATTTTTCATTGTAAATCCATATGTCAAGTGCATTTTTCTCTTTATATATTAATAAATATTATAAAATAGAATATATATTGTGACAAAGTTCCTCCTCTACCTTGGTGGGTCTTGCACTTATTGGCGGATTTGCTGCCTTGAAGCTTCACAGCAGCCCTCAACTTGGCCGTTTTTCTGAACCCACAGTCCAGGTCAGCTTCTCCTGTGTCTGACCAGGGGTTGGGAGGATTTGGGGGGAACCCGGGCCTGCCCTCTACTCGGGGTTCCAGCCCAGGGCCCTGTGGAATGCAGCTGTCTAGAGTGCCTCCTGGAACAGCTGTGCGACAGCTACAACTCCCTGGGCTACTTCCCCATGGCCTCCTCCCAACACCTTCTTTATCCTCACCATAGGACCTTCCTCCTGATGTCTGATAATGCTTGTAAACCTCAGCCCTCCAACAGTCCACGTTCTCACTCTCAGCTCCTCGTGCCTCTTGCTCCCAGCTCCTCACACATTCACCACAAACTGAAGTGAACTCCTTTTTAAAACCCAGGTGCCCTGATAGCCTGCCTTAATTGATTCTAGCAGCTTCTTGATTGGCTGCAGGTGTTCTAATCAGCCTGTCTTAATTGTCTCCAGAAGGTTCCTGATTGTTCTGGAACCTTCCCTGTTACCTTACCCAGGGAAAAGGGACCTACTTAGCCTGGGGCTAATATATCTGCCTTCTATTACTCTCCTGTAGCCATCTGATCCGACCTTGTCACAATATACAGTGTTGTTACAGCCATGTTGGACCTGGATCTGAAGAAGAGCTCTGTAAGTTTGAAAACTTGTCTCTCTCAGTTAGTTAGTCCATTAAAATAGTTTGTTAGTCCAACAAGCTTGTCTCTCTTATAAAAGAGAATAGAAATTTGGGGAGTTGTACATTTATTGTGAGATGCTTGTAATTTCATTTTTTTATTTATTTTTAGTTAACATGGAAATTTGAGATTCATCAGGCCAAGGTGACCACCTTTTGTTGATTTCAAACAGTAACAGGGAGACAGTGATAAATAATAATAGACTGTTTTTAGTATTACCATCCTATACTGGACACTTTTCATTATCCTGAAATATGCTTATGATCTTGTCCCATTATCTGAAATAGATATTTTATAATAGTTTAGGTAGGATATTTCTAGTGACATGATTGCACTGAAATGTAATTAATTTTTAATATTTCTAGCATTGCAGGCCTTTATTATTACAGGCAGATGCTCAGTCCCACAATGGAGTGTAGTGCGGTTCCAAGTTACAACGTTTTGACTCATGATGCAATTTTCAAGAACCAATTGTGTTGTAAGTCCGAGGACTGCCTTTGTTCCCATTGAAGTCAATGAGAATTTTTAACTTAAATGGGAGGAGAGTTAGGCCAAGAGAACATTCGAAAATCCCATCCAATGGGAATAAAAATACAACCTGACCAATTTTCAACACATAATATTTTTGGTATACATTTTTGTTATAAATACATACAAAACATACCTTTAAAAGAATGTTAAGGTTTCAAGGTCAAGCCATGGAATATGTTAGGAAATGCCAGAATTAAAGTGCAACCTTAATTCAGCCCCTGTGTATATGCATTATGATACAGTCTTTAATTATATGATCATATACTCTTTTTTCCACAGGACACCTTCCTCATCCAGTGCATAAGGAATAAATCAGAGTTGTGTAGTGAAGAAGGCTGTTGTCTTCAGGGCCACTGGCTTTATTTATTGCCTAAATAGAGAGCTGTGTAGTGATTGGGAGAAGGGCACTGAGCATGTATGAAAGACAGTCTCTCTGTTGTCAGGTCCTTTGTCTGACATCACCTCCAATAAAAGATATTACCTCGCCCCCCCTTGTCTCTCTGACATCACCTGTGGCAATCATGAGGAGCAATTGCAGGGCAAGTTCTGCTCAACCCCTGCATTCCTGGGCTGGAACATATTCAGTGCAGATGCAATCTTCAGTGGATATAGCCGTCAAACTCTAATAAGTCTCTACTTGTGTAAACTGCAATTTTTCAGAGATTTATATGTTGGCCAAATTTGGGCAGATTTTCTGAGTATGGCAAAAGGTACCTCCCTGACTGCTTGGTATCTCCTGGCCAGATTTCAAATCTCTGCTCCAAAGCATGAGCTTCTCAGGGAAATAGTTGTGAGAATTTTTTTTAACATCAGCAAAACAGTGTATTTTTCCCTAATCGTGTTCTGAGAAATGGCTGAACTGTTTTTGCAGAATTCTTCCAAAAAACTCAGCCTGAGGCAGAAACCTGGCATGGAAAATTTCAGCCTAAATAGTAATAAGCAACCAAAACCCGGGTTTATTAATGGAAAGTGTTGGGCAATCTTAGCTACAGGTATTATTACCTGCACTACCTAGAATCAGGGCTCCAGAATTCTGGCATTTTTTTTGAGGAGCTGAAATTATGTTACACCACTGCAGTATTATCATTTATGAATGATGGTACCAGAAGTGTGTTCTGGCTCTTTTTTTTTAAGACTTGAGCACTGCTTATAATAGAAAGGTTAACTAAAAATACTATTGAATAGACCTTTAAACCCTGTTAAAGGGACCACTCACATGGATCTTTACATCTGTGTGGAATCAAATTGATTTCAATAGGATGTTGTGTGGGAATAAGGATCCTCACTAGCAGATCTCAGAAGCCTAAATGTTTGTTTCCCTCACCCCCCATCATTTCTATTCGGCATTGTGGTAGACAGTTTCCAACCATGAAATTTCACAGATAGTATGGCCTAAGTCCTCGATTCCGCAAACACTAATTCAATATCTTCATAAATGATCTGGAGGATGGTGTGGCTTGACAAAGCCCTGGCTGGGATGATTTAGTTGGGGATTGGTCCTGCTTTGAACAGGGGGCTGAACTAGATGACCTCCTGAGGTCCCTTCCAACCCTGATATTCTATGTTTCTATGTACATAATTTTAAGTACCCAAGTAATCTCATTTACTTCAGTGGGAGAACTCATGTGTGTAAAGTTAAGCAAATGCATAAGTGTGTGCAGGATCAGATCCTAAATTTTCAAAATCCCTAGTGAATTTGAGTGCCTCAAGTTTTAGGAGCCTGACTTGAGACAAGGAATTGATTTTCAAAAAGAGCCGAGTACCCACACTCTGGAAATCAGGCCTGTTAAGAGGTCATCCAGGTGAGCACTCAAAAATTGAGGCACCCCAAATCGGTAGTCACGTACAAAAATGTAAGACTAACAAACATAGCTTTTCTCTGAGCATGCTGACTGATTTTTTTTATAGGGATCAGGCACTGCAGTAAAGGGTTGACATTTGCCTAAAAATTCAAGCTGTATGTTTTCTCTTCTAGGGCGGCGGGGGCGGGAAAAGGAAGTTCATACGATAAGGTGACCTTGGAAGGTTTTTGATTACTTGCTGATGCTGGACCTGCTCATGTCATCCCAATCTCATGAGCATAAACTTCTAAACTAACCATATTCCCATAATCAATATTAAGGATAATAGAATAATTTATTTTTAGAAACATTTAGAATCTGTATCTCAATGTGATGTGATTACACAGGTTCCATTCCGGTGTCCACTTTAAAATCAATCAATACTAGTTATCAGAATTTGTTCAAAGGATGAGAATGGGGAAAGGGCTGGAGGTTGTAAAATTGCTTACAAAACATATCTACAGAGTAATCTAGTAGCTGCCTACTGCGTGTTTTTTAGACATGACCAAACTAAAAAAAAATCAGTATTAAAACAATGGGCTGTTTATGTTGTAAATCAGGCAGGAAGCATAGAAAATAAAATGATGAAATTGCTAACAGAAGCTTATATGTACGGATAAGAATTGGCTGTTTTCTGGACAACAGCTGATCTTTGAAACAGTCCTTCTTTAGGTCTGCTTGGCCCCAACATTCTCCGGAGAGAGTGTTCCAGTTGACCTCAATAATTACTTATAGGGCACAAACTGAAAATTCTTATATAGCATCATGGAGATTTTTACCTTGATCATGTTAGATGAGAAAGAAGTAGAATGGAGATTGTTTTATGTTGATTCTTTTGAACAGATTTATTTTAGTGCCTCAATACTGTATAAGATACAGAAGGAATTTATTACTAGTTGATGAGTGCAGTGAGACATACAGTTCAAGTAGTTACCTCATTACCATATTTAAAGTTAAAATTACATCTCCTTCTACATACTGTTACCTGGTAATGTACTTCACTACAAACACTGGAATATCTGAATACTAAATACCCTCATGTTATGTAGGAAATACTCTTCTCAGTGCAAGTTGTGCAATCATAAATCCAGAGCATCAATTAGAAGAGCAGCCATAAAGTGAAAATAGTGTCCGAATTTCTTTAACTATCAATTATTATTACACATCAATAATATACTAAGGAAAAAAGGCAAAACAGAATAGTTTTGTATTTGTGGCAAATTCTGCTCTAATCCAGGGGTTCTCAAACTTCATTGCATTGTGATTCCCTTCTGACAAGAAAAATAACTACATGATGCCAGGAAGGGGGGACTGAAGTCTGAGCCTGCCTGAAGCCTGAGCCCCACCTCCCCATCTGGGCGGTCAAGCTCAAAGCCCAAGCCTCACTGCCCAGGGCGGGAGGCCAAAGCAGAAGCCCAAGGGCTTAAGCCCCAGGCAGCGGGCCTGTAACCTGAGCCCCACTACCCAGGCTCTTCGGCCCTGGGCGGTGGGGCTCGAGTTTCTGCTTTGGGCCCAGGCCCCAGCAAGTCTAATGCCAGTCCTGGCAACCCCATTAAAATGGGGTCATGACCCACAGTTTGAGAACCACTGCTCTAATCCAAACTCTTTGAAACCTCGTTGAAGTCCATGAATAGTCTCAGCAGCAGCTCCTTAAGTATGGAAAGCTAAAAGATGAAATAACTCTAGTTTTAAGTAGTTGGACAGTAGTTTGATTGCTCTTTTACATAGGAAAATGATCTCATGGGTGAGTGTAAGTCTCATAATTTTTCCTTTGGGTTCCCATTGCTTTAACTGTATATATTACACATCTGGTCTATAACTGAAATTTGCTTACTCCGCTCAAACATCTGCTGCTCCCGGCTGTAGAGAAGCACAGCTTATCTACCACTCCTACCAAATATTGTTATTTGATTAAACTTTCAGTTACAAACCTTCTGTCCTACCACCATCTATTAAATTTAATAGGAAAATTGTAGGTACTTTCTGCAACAAAATGTTGGGGGGGGCAAAACAATTTTTTTCTGGATGTTTTTGAAGAATTTTTTAGGTTTTCAATGAACAATCAAAATAGTTCATGTGTTTGTTGCAAACACCAAAAACTTAAAAAGAAACAAAAAATGTCAATTAGAAAAAAGGTGATGCCTTGTCTACAGATTAGAACAGAGGAAAGAGATGTTTACAGGGGACCAGGCAAAGAGTTCTTCCTAGGTCTTCCTTTGTTGCTGCTGTCCCTGCAGCTCAGGTGCATGCTCTTGAGGTGATTGTCGGCCCAGTTCTCTTGGTGGAGTGTGTGGGGTTTGAGTCCTTCCTGGAGGAATGCACCCAATTCATAGTGATGGGAAACTGCACTTCCACCACTAGATATTGTACTTGTAGAGTCCTGAACTGATCATTTTCGTCTCCGATCCTATTCAATACCTACATTCCACCACTAGGTGAACTAGTCAGACAACACTGAGTCAAGTGCCAGCAATATACAGGCCACACATAGCTCTTCTTTGACCATACCACTACCACCAAGGTGGCTCAATGCTTGGATGAGATTAACTGATGGGTGAAGAACAGCTGGTTGAACCTGAATCCGAGCAAGACAAAGATTATGCTATTGGCCTGAGGAAAGTATTTAGGAGAGTTTTCAGCCATGGTACAATCTCCTTTTGTTGAAGGGTCACACCCACAATTGGTCAGTTCTGTCTTTGATGATTCTAAGCTCTCACACAGCAACATCCCCAAGCAATGCTTTCTGCGAGTCTCCCATTGGCTAGGAGACTCACCCATCCTGATGGACAATGTGCCCTCAGTTATTTGTGCCTTTGTCACATCTTGACTGGACTGCAGCAATGTATATCTAAGCAGGAAGCCTTCTGCACTTAGGAAACTCCAAGTAGTACAGAAAGTTGAAGTACATCTCCCCAGTAACATGGGCTACTGCAAATACATCAAACCTATCCTCCACTCCCTACACTGCTTTCTATAGAATATCAAATCAAGTTCAAGGTCTCCGTCCTTATCTTCAAGGTACTCAGTGGTTTGGGCCATGGGGTATCTGGCCCCTTAAGAGTAGGGGTGCTTAGGGGTCTGTTCACTCCAGTCACATGGCATGGCCCTTTAAGATTTTGGGAGGTTTTGTTATAGGCAAAGACCTAGAAAATAAGAAGTATTGATGGAGAGGAAGTGGTCCTGGGTAACTGTTTCTTTAAGGGTCTGAAAGCAGGATCCTTGCAGAGTGGGTGGGACAAGGCTCCCCTCTCACCCAACCAATTAGGGATTATCTGGAAGAAGGGGACTAGCATATACGTTACCTCCTCCCTCAAAACATGACAAACATGACAGTTTGAGAAGGCTAACCTGCTGAACACTCTGAGCCTGAGGAATAATTGGGGAAAGGTGCCAAGCTGAAGGAGAAGCTGACCAAGGCCCTCCAGTTGTTCTAAACAATAACCCCACTCCAGAAGGAGAACTGTGGAGCTCCTGTTTTAAGCTGAAAGAAAGTTTAAAGAACTAGCCAGCCCCAAGGAGAGCATGAGGCTCCTGTCTCCAGGAGAGGGACTGATGGAAACACAACCTAGCATCAGGAGGATGGCTGGGGCCTCTGGAACAGGCACTAGAAAACCTACTGATACTCTTATATGAACCCTGAATGGGCATGAACTTGAGCAACTAAGAAGTGACTTACACTCTGTAGAAATGTTAAAAGTCAGACCCCCACAAAGGGGATATATGTTTTGAACTAACCTGGTCTAGATCAGTGGTCTCCAAAGTCTCCCATGGTGCCGCCGAAGAAAGGAGAGGGGAAGACTTACCGCAGAGGGGAAGACTTACTGCAGACATGCCGCCGAAGATGGGAGAGGGGAAGACCTGCCGCAGGCATGCCACCAGAGGGGAAGGCCTGCTGCAGGCATGCAGAGCTGCCTCCGAAGAAAAAAAATGGCAGAGTGCCATCCAGTGGCACGCCTCCGGCCGCACACCCCCTGGGATCCTCTGGCACACCCCACTTTGGAGACCACTGGTCTAGGTAATTGATTAAAAGAGCCCAAGTAGGTGCTGAGGGCAACAGACTTCCGGGGGCATGCTCAAGGGCAGTCCCCAGATACCAGGTTATTTAAAAGATTGCCTAAAGCTCCAGGAGAAGACCAATATCAAGCATTTCATTCCTTTGGCACAATGGAACTCTCTATGATAAAGGTAAAGCTCATCTGTGCAGGAGAGAGACCTGCCTCAGGCAGCAGTAGCCCTCCCCATTTTGCCAGCCCGGGCAGAAAATATTTTTGTTGTGTCCACTACATCTGGCCTTCCACCTGACCCTGAGGGGTAGAGCAAAAAAAAAAAAAAAAGCCAAGTGGCAGAGTGACACACAGTAGCTGCCCAAGGTGATTGCCCTGCCCTATTTTCAGGAGCTGGCCTAAGACTTTGGAATGAACTCCCCCAGGAACTAAGGGCCATCACAAATCTCACCACCTTCCACTCCAAGTGCAAGGTGCATTTCTTTTACCTTTCCTTCTCTAACAAACAGAAAGCAACTGGATATATAGTTTTTAAAAAAATCCACCACCACTCCCCTGCACTCACTTTCCCCCCAGGTAGAGGATGAGAGAACAAGCAATACATGACGGATGTTAACCACATCATTTAATGAACAACTGGAAGGAGCTCAGATACTACAGTGATGACTGCAGTGTACGAACCTATATAGAATAGAATTGAACAATGCCGAATAGGGAACACACATATGTGTGTGTTCCCTATTCGGCATTGCCAAGGGGAAAGAACAAAATAAATAAAGTAAATTTTTTTAAAAAAAATCCATACTGCAGAAGATTAAGGATGGGATTCTACTATCCTTCCTCATGATGAATAGTATCTTAGTGAATGCATAGTTGCACCGACTTCAACATGAGTAAGGGTAGCAGAATCTGGTCCTAAGAACCTTTAATTGTCTGAGATTCCAGCTCTGTAGCTGAACAGTTTGCAAGAGTTATTCAACCTAACTAGAGGGGAAAAGAGAACAGCTCCATGGTTCATAAGAAAAGTGTGATTGGTGATAAAAAAATAATGAAAATTTACCTTCCATCTCTTATTCTTATGTGTACTTCACTCCAAACCAAGGGATTGAAAACCTCCCTCCCCAAAGTCAGTAATCGTCAGTAATCATCCTCAGATTTCCCTGGGCCAGTAAACTTCACAATAGCTTTCCTGAATTCCTCAGAGCTGATATCCCCCTTTCAGTTCTCAATATTTTAGCGTGATGGTTTGTATGAGCCAGATACAAAACAATTGCCATTGCCCAAAAATTATTGGCAAATTTTTTTTTCTGGGAATGTAAAATAATCTAAAACAGACTAAAAGCCTTTTGTTTGTTTGTTTGTTTTTTACTTTGGCATGAATTTTTAGAAGGAACAAACAATGTCTTAACTTTTATATGACCATCTGATCCAATAAGGTTTGCTCTCCTACTCGTGCACAGAGATCAGCAGGCAATGGGAAACTCTTTGTGACAAGAGGATTAGATTGGTGGGGGGGGGGCAAGGGGGCTTGTTTGCTTTGTTTTGTTGTCATCTTTAAACAACTATCCACTCAAATGTGCATAGCGAAATTATCATTTTTATGGCAGATAATTTACTAAAACTAGAGAGAGAGAAAGAGAGAGGAGACAAAGAACAAACTGGCTATATTTTACAAATATCCAACTTGTGCTATCAGAGCCATTAAATATTTATTAAATACTTATCAGCAAGCGTCTGCCCATTGAGTACTTTAGTATATTTAATTTTTTGTTTTAGTGTTATTGTCTGTCTGGACTTGGAATTATCTCCTTGGCCAAAGATAAAAGATGATTTGTATCATGAACGTACAGAATGTAGGACAGCAGTACCTCCTTTCTGAAATTCACTTATGGAGTAAGAAAAGGGTGTGGGTGTAGAAGGAGCCCTGCTTATCTGCATTTTAATTTTGCTCTATGTTGAAAATGTAGCTATAATAGAAGCTGTTTTGTTACGAAGGGTATGCTCTGTCATATCAGCACAAGAAGCAGTTGCCCAGGGTAGCAAAATATTAAGGGCAGCAAAATGTTTAGTGGCTGTTTATTGGATGAATGGCAAACGGGCTCTGGGAGGGGTATGTTTTCCAGTTTGCCGAGGGCAGCAGAAACTATGGAGGTAGCGCTGATAACAGGCAAATGATAACACTAATGCACTTTCACTTTTCTGTAAACTATTAAAGCTGGCAAGCTGCAGACTGTTTGTGACACATGGTAATTTGTTGAAAATCACTATTTGCTAAAAATGAGAGTCCATTATATGAACAGAACTGACAAGAAAATAAATGTTTTTGAAAAGAAAGCACTTGAACTAGGGGAGATAGATGTCATGTTGGCTATTATTCACCAAATCAAACTTATTTAAATGCACTGTCTTTGATACTTAATAAATGTTATAGTGTGGCTTTTCGTGGCTAATAAAACTTGGTTTACATTACACCCCTTGTCTGCTATGATTTGCCTCCTAGGGCTCACTTAGAGTGCATTAAGAAGCTGCACACAAGATCAGGGCAAGTTGCTGCAAAACTTAAATAATTCATTTATGCACCACTGCTTTCAGACAGTGTTTTTACAAATGCTGTAATGAGACAAGCTGTGAAATGTTTTACATGGGGAAAACGCAGACTGCTGCTGAAGGAAAGCCCTTCTGCCCGGTTTTTAGTCCTTAAAGTTCCCAATATAACTTTCACAGCACACTTTGCTGCTGCTAAGGCTCTTTACCCTAACACAATATTAATAATTTCATCTGATGAACTGAAGTGACTGGTGGGATGATGGGAAGAATTACAGCTTGCTGGGATGAGTAATGTTGTTGAGGGTTAATATGTCATAAAGTACAATTTTTTCCCCCTGTAATTGTAGCAAGCTGGTGTGCTGTGGTGACATCCTTGCGTGCTCTGTTGACCTATTGCATTATGCTAATTTTTTAAAACTGGCATAGGAGGAGCACTTTCTACATATAAACTATGCACAAAAACCCTTCCACTAAAAGTATATAACTAAGGTTCGAAGGTCAAACAATACCAGAGGTAAGATTTCCTCTTACTTTGTTGCCAGCTCCCATGATTTTTATTCTAAGTCTTGTGATAATTGATGCTTCTCTTAAAGACTTATCTCCTGGAGTCACGTTATTTGCTGACATTCTCACCATTCCTTTAGAAAAAAAGCTACAATTCTAGCTGTGATGACTGCGGAACAAAGCTTGAAAATGTGACCCAAATACATCCCAAAGACTCAAAAAACAGAAGGAAAATAAAAAAACCACAGAATTACTTTTTAAATTTTTAAAAATTTGGGGTTGATGATACTGTATAACCTTAACTCTGTCCCCCTTCTGTACTAATTATGATAAAATATTATTTGTTCTACAGGATCTATGCCTCATTCAGTACACAGAATAAAACCAGTAAAAAAAGACTCTCAATATAGGTAGATAGGGTGGGGGTTGGGAGAGGAACATATTCCTGTCAGCTCCCAAGTGTTTGTGACTGGATACCAATCAGTAACCACACATGTCAACTGTTTCAGTTAAGCAGTGTTTCTATATCATCCCTTTTCTAAGACCCAAATACATATAACCTGAGATTTCCTAAACAAGTTAATCTGTATTTCTTCAATCTGGTTTATAGATTGTTTTTTTTATTCGCAAGCTGCCAAATGGTAAAGCCAGTCAAGTTCTTGTTCTCAGAGAAAGAGACTCTTAGCAGTATTTAAAATGCAATAAAATTGGGTTGGCTATTTCAAAGCATTTAAAAGCTAAAGTAACTTTAAGTAAATTGGAAGATCTTATAGTATTGAATCAAAAAGTTGTGACCTAAAATATATCCCGGTCTTTGGCAGGCTGTAGAAAGATTCTGCTCCATAGAGGTGGGAGAAAATTGCCATTGCAGGAAAGGCAGTCACGTGGGAGGGTGTTTGTGAGTACAGAGGAAAAATGAGAGAGGAAACCTGCAGGACAACATAGTTGTATGTTTTTTGTGTGACAGGCGTGGTAGTATAAATTCTGCATTTGGGACATGTTTGCATTTAAAATCTAGCATTTTTCTTATGTTAAGGTTGTACATATAATAAAATGACTTGATTTGTCATTAACCTTATTGAGTAATTGGCAGTGTCTTTAGAGTGATTTCAGGAATTCTTGCTGTCTAAGGAGTGGGTAGGCCACCCATATAAAATTAACATACACACAACTGAACAATGACAAACAAATGTAAGAAATAAAGGCACTATAATGTAAGTCAAATATTGAGGCTAGCAACCTTTAAACATTCAACTTTTTATTTTAGCACCCTATGAAATCATGTACTATGCTTTTTCTAGTATTAATGGAGTGGCACGGAATGGGAGTTAAGTTTGAAAATGCACGATTTTTTTATTAAACGCCTCTCCCCATTCAATTTTTTTTAAAAATAAGTCTTCCTTCCAGCAAGCCAAGCTGAGCCAAACACATATAAAAGAAGTAAATTGATTTTGCCTGTAACAAGAGTTGGTTTGATTTGTAAAAATGAGACTGGAATATTTATTCCTTTCCTGTTAGGGAAAGTAGGCAGATATATAGTTAATTATTATATTTACATATGCTAAATCAAAGGAATCCATATTCAATATTTTGTTTTTTAATTTTTGTTGAGCAGGAAGCTGGAAATCCAAATTAATGCCTGTTCCCCAGTGACATATATCCTGAAAGGCATTTGTAGCTTGTGTGCTTTGTTATAATGGTCAAGATAGACTGATAATCATTATCCTTTCCAACAGTGCAGTAATTACAGTAGTGAAAAGTAGTCCAGGAAAGGTGTGGAGAACTTCAACTGTGACAAAAACCTTGGGCTATTATTACCATTAACATCTTTACTTTAAAGTTATAAGAAATTATTTTTAAACAGCCATTCATACTTATTGTTCCTTATTTTTCTGGTTGTAAGGCCTGCTGGTAGCTAAAAAATCCACCAAATTCACTACAGTAGGTGCAGGAAGGAACAAAATGCATCTCTGTAGTACATCCTGTTCCAGCAAAGTCCTTTGTACTAGAGGAGAGATCCACTACTGTGGTGGTCCCAGCCTGGCCCTGGGTATAAACTGAGGACAGTGTTAACTTGCACCAGGACTCCAGACTAAATACACTGCAGCCTCAGGGAGCCTCTGTGGGTCTGTCTATACTACGGTCGGGAATGTATGGATGACAGCATGTATAGACATACCTGAATTAGCTTGAGTCTGAATAGTGGTGAAGCAGAACAGACTTCTGCCTGGCCTAGCCTCTCGAGTAAGTATCCAGGGCTCCAGGTGGGTTTGTATAGCTTGCGCTGCTGTTGTTAGCTGCACTTTCACAGGTATGTATACCTGTGCAGCTGTCACACCATCAATTGCAGTGTAAACATGCCCTATGTCAGTGCATGTTCTATCTGGCCTGATCACTTCCCCTTTTGCTCTCCTCACATCTACCGGTTGCACCCCTCTCCCACCAGGGCAGATGCAAAACCACTTTCAACCAAAGAACAGTTTAGCATGATCTACAGTAATTCAGATGAGGCTATTTACTCATAAGTCATGAAGTCATCACAAACCTTTTATACCACAGTACCACGCCATCATCCATTCCCTGGTTGTTATTTGCGAAACACCAATATGCTCAGTGCTGCAGAAAACACAAACATAAAGACAATCCTTATCCCCAATGGACTGACAGTCTAAAGACAGATACAGATAAGACAAGATGCAGTGGGGGACCCAAAGGATGCTGTTACCTTAGCTTTTATTTTTTCCTTTTAATCTTTCTATTTTCTTGTATGAAGTGGTGGTGGAGAATGGGTTTGTCCCATGTAGGCTTGTATTTGTGAGCCTCGCAGGAGCTGTGAAGTTGTAAGCGTTCTAACTCTGGTTATTAGGATATTTTTGGTAACATCTAAATTCAGTTTTCTCCAACTTGATCAAAATGCAGTGCCTTAAATGAGTGTTAGACTTCATGTCAAGCAAGGCCTCAGGACGGTGTGACTGAGAACATGAGGTAGTGCATACACTTCCATACACAACTACCCTTCCTTTGCATAAATGCCATATAAAAATACTGTTCATAAAGCCACAAATAAACATGGTAACAGTTGGCTAAAATGTTTGATTTTAGGACAATGAAAATGAAATCCATGAATTTGCACATTTTCCACTAGAAAAAACAAATAGTTTCACACGGATACAGACAAAAGCCGGCCGCTAGTTTTTGTTTTACACAATTTTGTTATTAAGTTTTTGTTTTTTTCAAAATCAGGGTTCTGTTTGGATTCAGGTCCCATTTTTGCCACATCCCCAAATTCCATACTGAAAGGATGAAGGACAAAAAGGGTTAGAAAAATAGATTGAGTTTGGCCCCATCTCTAGTTTTAATAGAAAAATGTTTTACTTCATCAACTCTTTTAAATCAATATAGAGATAGATCTGAGTAGCCTGAACTTTGAAATCTGAACTTTGAGCTGGATTTAAATTGTCAAATGATCTTTATAAAGGGCAAAACCAAACGTGCGGTTCATATAATCCCTGAATGCTGGCATGTTCAGAATCCCAGTCCAGATTCATATGTTGTGGCTTGGGCCTCTCTTTAATTAATAGATTTTGTTATCAATTGTTTATATTTTCTTTTTAAGCAGGAGCAAGTTATTTGCACAACAAAGAACAACAAAAATAGCTAAGGAGACTGCTCTTTGTATGGTCTCGGTGGCTGTGAAAACTGAGTAGCTATACAGGCATTAGTTCCTTTGAATAAGTATCTAGTTCCTTTCAATAAACACTTTAACATCAAATGTAAAGTGGCTGCTAGTAACTAAAGTGACAGCTACTCAACTGTTAGGAACAAAAGGAAGCTTGTTAAACCTGAAGATGTCACATCATTTTCATAGCAGTCTTTCCCAGTTCTAGGTGAGTGGAGTGCCATATTTTCTAGACAGAAACAGGTAGTCAACTAGGGTGTTTATTCATTGAAGGTCAGGCTTTTGTATTATGAAACTTCTAGCAGATGTGATAAGCAGTAAATTGCAGATCTATCACTTTTTTTTCCAGTGAGCGTGTATGTGAAATCAGCAGAATACTGCCTGTATTTGATTTATGGCCCACTTTTGACCAACTCTTATCAGGTTCCCACAAGCCCTTTTCTGATGCAGCTCATGTCTGAATGACAATAGACAACCAGTGCTATTATGCTCCAAAATCCCTCTCTGCATTCTAGACACCTAAGATTACATCTGGGCTATTGATTTATTACTGCCTTTTTTCTCCCCACAGGGACCAGTTTGTTCAGCCTGAACAAGATAGACTATTATTAAACTGAACAAACAACTCCATGTGAACTTGGTAAAGAAATAATAATTTGCAACTGCCTTTCTAACAACCTGGGTACATAACAAAACATAGGTGTTGAAATATTAAGACTATTTATATATGTGTCTTGCCATTCATGTTTGTTCAGATTATATATAATTTATATGCAGGAAATGGGATGCAACAGACATGTTGTTGTGTTGTGCATTATGAGCCTGTCGCATAGAGCATTCTGGCATTACAACCAATGTACCATACTTAGCTTTGAATAAAACCCAAATTATGACAAATGTCTGTTACAGTGTGTATTTCTATAACACCTACTGTATCTGCAGCAATGAAGTTTTATGATACCTTTTAGAGTCTCAGCAAAATTTATTCATTCTACCACTAGATTTTTTTTCTTTTGGGGTTGGGTGGGGAGGAGGAAGCTATAAATTTTATAGCACATTAGATTTTTATATCTCCTAAAAATGTACTTGCAAGATTCACATTAAATATCCCTCAGCAATAGTCACCTGTATACTTAAGTGTCTAAGTGAAAAAGTACAGAGATGGCTTCTAGTTAAAATAATCATTTTTCCCTCCTCTTTTGGTTTGCAAAAATGTTTCCTGATTTTAGGTGCCCAACTTGAGCTCCCCTATGACTGATCTGAGCACTAATAACTCCAGTGGAAATCAATGGGCGCTACAGGTGCTCAGCACCTCTGGAAAATTCAGCATATGGCATCTCAAGCGGCGCACCCATAAATGGATGTATTTAAAATCAGTACCACTTTTGAAACAGTTTGCTGTCATGTTGTCTGTCTCATGTGCGTGGTACCAGATACTTTGGAAGAAGGGTTAAAGCTCCATAGAAGAAATTCTGTAATAACCTCCATATGGAGATGATTCTTCCTAACCCTAGTCAGATTGCATTTGACTTATGCCCTGCACCATAAAGGTTAATATTCCTTATACATTTTATTCTATCTAGTGTTTGATTATTCCTGTGTGAATGTCTAATCGTTATTTGACCCCTATTAGATTCTTTGCCTCAGTAACATCATGTGGCAATGAGTGCCAGAGGTTAATTTATGTCTAGGGTAAAAAGGGTATTTCCTGTTACAAGTTTAGTTCGTTGTCTTTTAATTACCTGGGGCATTTCTTTGCTCTTGTATTATGAACAATACCCTAGGGCAGATCCTCAGCTGGTGTAAATTGTCATAGCCCCATGCATGAACAATGTACATGAGCTGAGCTTCTGCCCTCCTACACAGGGAGAATGTCCAATTGACTTGTGTCTGTTCCATGCATTGCTCAGCATCGTTCTATCATGTAGTTAGTTAGTTAATAATCCTCATTTTAAACAAATATCTTCTTTGATTTTTTGCCTTGATTCTAACCATGCATGGTACCCCTCTCTGGGTTTTCTCATTCTTTATTTTGTAGCTCTTGATACTGGCAAGTGCTGAGCACTCTGGTCCTGATCCAGCAAAACACTTAAGCATATGCTTAACAGCAAATACTCCTGCACTTTTTGACTAACAATGCCATTTAGAGGGTGCCCATCACTGTGGTTTCTGGGTATATCTTGCTGCTATTCCCTTTTAAGATGACAATGAAGGATGGGAGAAACAATTTGAATAAAAGACGTTATCTGAGTCTTCTGTCAAATATTGGGCACATTTTCTTTTAGGTTTTAAGCCATTTGGTTCACTCCCCCTTCCTGATTTCCCCTCCCCCTTTTCTGGTTCATTTTCATGTATGTTTGTATTTCCCAGTTCCAGCTGAGACCAGAAAGGGAAATGCTGAAATATTGCTAGGTAACGTAAGCTTTTCTGGAGGGGTACTTCTGGTCTAACAAGAAAGGGATAAAACCTGAAAAGTCACAAGAAATCCTAGTGTCATGAAATTTTCAGTACAACTTTATATATTACGGAGATTTCACTAGTATGGCCAAGATTTAGGTGAGTGTCTGAACTATTAGAGGCACACCTGGATTGAATGCAAGGGAGGAAATCTTGGCCACATTAAAGTCAATGGCAAAGCTCCTACTGATGTTAATGGAGCCAGGATTTCATGCCCAAACTTTCAGGGTTCATATATCTCTGTATGTAAATTAACCACAAGGAGGTGATCATCTATGTACAGAAGAAAATGGAAGTTTCATGAATTAGAAAATGGTATCTATGTAGTTTAAATGTTCTTTGTAGACACTTGTGTGACAATCACAATGCTCTAATCCAGCCCAATCTAAAATAAATTTGTAGACCCAGATTCTCAAACACCTTAAAATGACCTGATTTTCAGAAAGTGCTGAGGACCTGCCCTCTGAAAAACAGGCCCTTTTAAGTTGTGCCAAGTGCGCTCTGCATTTCCATTTTTGCCTATAACATGGATATTTGACCTAAAAGAACAGACCGTGTGTAACAGAGTTGTAAAAAACTAACAAAAACAAAACAAAACAAAAAAACCCAACTCTCACAGTAGAAGTCTTGGGAACAGATTATTTTCCTCAGTAAATGGGAAGAAATATTGCAAAAAGGAACATAGAGGCCTCCTCTTTATTGTGCAGCAGTTTGAGGATTTCACAGAGTGCTGGAGCCAGTTTTCCAGTAGCTCCCCATTTCTCCCCTCAGGAATTGCTTACAGGCAAGACAGCATGGGGAGGATTATCCAAGAGAAATATTTCAACAAGAATGTTCATACATAGATCTAATCATTTTGGTTCATTTGATTGTTTTTCAGTGAATTTTTGTCAATGGTTCATGACAGTTGCATGTTTGGTTAAGTCTGCCTCTCTCTCACCGTACCCTCTGAATGTGAGATGTGGGTGAACTGGAATTAAAGAAACATGCACTAGCCAGGTATGTATAATTCCCATTTTCACTTATGTGACCATCACTAACTGTTTGAAGTATGGTCCTTCATAATGTTTCAGTCTGTGCTTTGTCATTTCATTTCCTTCTTGGTCCAGCATTGCTAGACAGAACCGGGACAGGAGCCCACTTGCTGGGGACTCCACATTTCCAGCTCTTTTGGCTTCTTGGAGGACCTTTCCTCTGCCATGGAAATGCACTGTTCATTTATTGCAGTTGACTTAAAATCTAGATTTATCTGTCTTAAGGCATTTCCTGGTTTCGGTTTGTTTCAGAGCAGAAACCCACTTTCTTCCTTTAGCTTCTGGTATGTTCTTAGCCCAGAATACAGAATGGCCTGAGCAAGCATTGCATTGCATAATGTGACTTCAAATAAAGGTCATAAATACAATCTATTTGAAAATTAATTCAAATAAAAAATGAACGTGCCAAATTCAACCCTCTGCTGGGCAAGTTAATAATGTCACTTGTTTAGAGAGTGTAAGATCATTGCCAGAAGACATCCTGAAGCATCTGCTGTTGCCCCCAATGCCGGCCTTGGCTCTCCCTTATTATATGGGAATGGAGAGTCCAGAGGTCAAAAAGCGTCTGTTGGAACATCACTGCCTGAAGATTGCTATTCATCTTCTTAAAGTCTGGGCTAACTCTTTGAAAGACTGATGCTGTTAGGATTCAAATGTTGAAAAAATATACAAAGGACTAACATCATTCCTGGATTAATTCCAACACAGCCATTGGAGTTACACCAGAGATGAATTTGGGTGAACTGAAATCTTTGAGTTTCATTTTACCACAGGGAACTTGAGAGAGTCTATTGTAATGTCAAAACATAATGGCACCAGCTTAGGAGACCCTGGGTTTTGAGATTCTGCCCACGGGGGCACGTTGCCGGAAAAGGCCAACATCAGAGGCAATCAGGTCTCTGGTAGGCATATTTATGAATCTTCTTTCTGTCAATATTGTTCAATATTTGTTAAAACATTCAGCATTTCCATGAACATTCCTCCCAGGAAACACATTTGCTAGAATGATCCCAGAAAGCAAACACAAATGTGGTAGAAAGACACAGTCAAAAAGCAGCCATTAAAATACAGATGAATATTTGCAGAAAACAGTTACAGTATTCACAGGGTGAGTCTGATTTTGTCAAACATTGGTCTTGAGTCTGCCTTACCTCTCTTGTGTGGGTGCATAGTGTATGGGAAATAAGAACCCTACTCCTACACCTTCAGGGCTGCCTGGATCTTGGGTCAAAGGTGAGTAGGAACAAACAGGACTACTCCTTCCCAGAGCTGGTAGCAGGAAGAGGCAGGGAATTAATAGGGCCAAGGTGCTACCACTTGTGCTCACTTGCCAGCATAGCTGAACCTTTGTGAATCAAGTGGAAGCAAGGAATGAACTATTACTATGAGGGATGTCTCTGAGGTACAATGCCTCCTACAGCTATTGAAGTGTTTCATGAACCACCCCTTGCTCAGGACTAAGCCTGACATTAGAACCAAGCCCTTTTTAGCTAAAGCCTGGATCAAAATTAGAAGCCATATTTCTTTGCATAGCTGTGAACCTGAAACATTTCCCCAGTGCTACAGCTTGCACTGTTCATGATGAACAACCACACTGAAAATTGCTTGATGTATAATTCCTATTCTCTTAACCTCAAAAACAGACATAACAAAAGAAAATGTTCAGAAGGAAAGAGCCAATTTGTTTAGATCACAAACATATGGCAGAATGGTGTTCTAATTCTGTAATTAGCAGCAACCCAGTGCATTGCTAATATTTGCCTTTTTTTTAATTTGTGGGGCTGGTGGAAAGTGTTGCATGTACAAAGCATATTTTAAATCCTCATGTTTTCTAAGGATCTAAAAATATTTCTGGATAGTTCAGTAGGATCAGTTATGTAGCGTCACACATGAAATAAGCTCCAAACTGACTCCAACCAGCATGTAGGCAGAGGATGTCTTGAAAAGAAATGCACTTGCACCTTTGGGGAAAGAAGCTATATTTCACTTACATACAGTGAATAAGGAGCTGTGGATATTCAAATATTTTGTCAAAGTCGCCTGGGTTTAGTTATGGATAGAAAGTAGCATTTGTGCTCTATTTTGTATGCTTGTCAACAGCTCCTTGTGTCAGATTCTTTTTCAATACAAGTTGTCCTCAAAAAAGTAATGAAAAGGAGTGAACATAGCCTTAGCTGCTTTAGTATAAATCATCATTCTGAAGTTCATTAACCTTAATACAGTTTAGTCTTTATGTGTCATCACTTGAGCCCAAGCCTGCTGGATGAGTCATTTGCTATATATTGAATTTGCGGGAGCAAGCTAACTTTTGCATATAATGAGCATTAGCTAACCAAGCCTTGTTACTTCTTTCCTCCCTTCAACAAATCTGTATTGCTTTTGTTGAAGTCAGAAAGTGTTACAGGAGAAGCAGGACTGTGACAATCTTAAATATGAAAAGCTGTGGCTCTGGCGAAGTTGCTTGGAGGTTTGATAGCAGCAAGACAAGGGTTCTGCTAAACAGTGTATTAAAGAATGGGCCTGTGTAAAGTCAGGAGTAATTTTGCTGAAGCCAATATAATCACACAAGTGTAAAACATGTGTGAGTTCAAAATCAGACCCTAGATCAATGTTCTGTCCAATATTCAATAATTGTTTTTATTCCAGATCATTCATAACCTAAAACAGGTTGATTTAGCATTAGAGAAATGTGCCTAAACTGACCTCTGGATGCTAACAAACACAAACAATAGGGAAGTTCAGATTTAGATCAGGATGTCTGTGAATTCAGCCCATCTCTGTAGCTGACTTTCAGTATTTCTCCTTCCATAGTTTGCAGGATTTAAGGGAACTGTAGAGCTAAGTGAGTGGAAGGGATCACAACAATCAACCAAAATTAAGTCAATGGCAGAAATACACTTGAAGGGGGAGAAAAGTGAGAAATGGATAAAGGAAAGAGAAGGGTAGGAGAATTAAAAAGAAAGAAAGCACATATTAAAGCAGATAACCCAGCTGCCGGAAATGTGGCTGTTTTTTGGATTAGCGTAGTGGTCCCACTCTTTTCTGTCTGATCAGTTTCTCGGGGTGGTGCTCTTGCTCCATGTCTTTTAGCTTTGGAGTCCCACAGTGAGGAACAGCCCTGACCATATGGACTACAGTATCATCAGCATGCTGATGGCACCCAGCTGCCCATGTGGTCTTCTTTTCATCTGACCCAACACAGCAGTCTTCAGAGTCAATGTCTAGTAGGAATTGGTATCTGGATGAAAGCCAGCTGGCTATATCTCAGCCTCAGAGAGAGGCAGTTCTGATTAGCAAGAGAAGCACCTGGAGAAATCAGTAAAGCAGTTGGAAGTGTCAGATCATTCATCATCAAGGTGGTCCACAATCTCAGTGCCTGATGAGCTTCATCATTGTCCCATGACCCAGAGTCATAATCTTTCCTCTATAGCTCACAAAGAGACTGCACATTTTCCTGTTCAATATGGAGCTAATTTCAATCACCCGTGCTTTTGTGACCACTTGAACTGACTTGTAGCAACCACAGGGTTAAGCAAAAAAGCCACCTCAAAGATCCAGCTGGTCCAAAACACAGCTGTCCATCTTTAAAGTGGGGTGGACTGACAATAATATATTACACTTGTGCTTCTGAAGTGACCTCCCAGTCAATGAAATTCAGAATGGTGGGAACTATTTACAGTGCAGATCAGGATTAAGCCTGGGTCACTTTAAAGAAGACTCTAATTCAACATTCCAAGCTTGTGAGAAATGGAGGCAGGGCATTTTCAGTACAAGGTTCATGTCCCTGAAAATTGCTAGCACAAAAAATATGCTTATGAGCAAACCTTGACATATTGAGAAAGAAATGAAAGATACCCCTCTTTGTCCAGGCCTTTGCCATTGGCTGAACTGTTAAGTCCAGGAAACTTATCTTAGCTAGTGAGGGAGGGAGAAATTTTCAAAGGCACAAATGGGAGTTACGTGGCCAACTCTCATTTCTTTCTATGGGAATTGAGTATTAAACAGCCCTTTGTGCCTTTAAAAGTCTCTCTCAACTAACCAGATCCATCTTTGGCCTCTGTCTTAGAGATGACACAATTTGTGCTATGGAGAGTGCATCCAGATGCTCCCATGATGGCTGTCTTATAAATGTATGTATCAATATAATGTAAATAACATCCCATTTGTGATTATTTGCTTTTGCAAAAGTGAAAAAGGCAAATAACCAGTTCACCAAGGGCCACATTCAGCACTGGCCTGAGAATGGTCAACTTTACTTACTACAATGAGATTTGGCCCTTCTCATGTCAGGGCTGAATTTGTCCCATAACTGGGATAATTTCTCTCCCAGTTATTTGATATCTAAACGTCATCAGAGCTGTCACTGTAAAAACAATTATTCAACAACAGCAGTTGGAAAATAAACACTTCA
This sequence comes from Dermochelys coriacea, assembly GCF_009764565.3. Lineage (NCBI taxonomy): Eukaryota > Metazoa > Chordata > Testudines > Dermochelyidae > Dermochelys > Dermochelys coriacea. The sequence continues at coordinate 193,855,887 of NC_050070.1, forward strand.
GCCACTTTACCATTGACTTCAGATTAGGCCGACTGGAATTCATATAACTGAATTTTTCTTCTCCTCACCTGTCATGGAGATGGAGCACCAACCCTGACCAAAAAATTCATTATTATTATTATTATTTATTATTAATTATGTATTGTGGTAGCATTTGGAGGCTATCAACCAAGTATCAAGTCCCTGTTGTGCTAGATACAGTACACATATATGACAAAAAGACAGCCCCTTTCCCAAAGAACTAGTAATTAAACATAGAATGAGAGGAAACAGGAAGGAGAATGCAAGGTAACAGAGACAATTGTGATTAGTGTAATAAGCAGTGTCACAGTACACCAACTGCCTAACCATTGTCTTGTGTTTTGTAGCCATCTATCTTCTCCACCAAATTGAGACTACTGATATGTCTCAGATCAGTGTTTTTAAGCAGCACTAAATATTTCCACCACTTAATAGGTTAAAAACTCCTGAAGAGTCCTCAGGTCATTGTTCCTTTGGCCACAAGAAGCCTACAAGGTGACAGAAATGAGCTTCCTCCAGCTGATAGTCCTTCCTAGCCTAAGTGTGAGAGTCTGTCATCTCCTTTCCTGATCTGTCTTAGAGACATTACACACCATGTTAACCTAACGGTTAGCAAGATTTGTAACAAGTCTGCCAGATTCTCTTTTATCACTTAACAAGACAGATCTCTCCCAGGTTAAGGGCACAGTCAGAATCTTAATTTTATCTCATGCCTACAGTAATCTGCATGGAGTGCACCCCGAAATCCCACTGACTGCATGAAAAGTGCTTGAGTCAGACACTGCTAAGCTCAAGGCTCAGTAAAGGCATGAGTTGATCTAAACACATACATCTTTTTCTGTGCCAAAAAAAATCAGTGCTGTCTCTGGCTAAATTCCTAGTTGTGTTTCAAATGGCTGTTTCTTGGCTCACCTCTCCACTCTGAAACATTGCTGAATAGCCACACTACACTCCCTCTACACCAGGGTGCTTGTGTCCTTCCAAATTCAAATAGGTTAGGTTCTTTCTTTCTTTTTCTTTTCTTTTTTGGTTGTTGTTGCTCTCACTGGGCTGTAACACACTGTGTCTTTGATGTTGTGTCCCAGTTGATTGGATGCCTTCCTCTTTAACACTCAGCATGGGTGATGTGGCTGCACCGATTCAGAAAGAATGAGAGCTGCAATATCCTGTTCTTATCCCCAGAAGAAGATGGTTCATATAGATTTTTTTCCCCCATTGGCGGTAGACCTAATTTGCATGAACACAAAATTACTACCACACACAGTAGGTGAGATTTAAAGGCACACTGTCAGATTTAGATATACTCAACACATATGTTTATATTTTCTTATATCCTTTTGAACTGTCCACATCCTCCATTACAGCCACAGTTTAGCAAGGCTCTTAAGCATGTGTGATTACTCACAGACGTAAAGTTAGACATGCTTAAACTGATTGTGTGTAGGTTTTTCTTTTAAAGCAAATCCTTAATACCCTCTTTCTGGAAAAAATATTGTAACCCTTCGGTCAGGTAAGCATGGGTCAGAGTATAAACATGTAAAAGTCAATATAATGAGCGCTGTATTCATAAGCAGCTCTCCAATAACAAATAAATGTGCACATGTGATGCTGGGGAAAGGAGAATCTGTTGGTAAGGAATATAATTCTGAGCTTCCAAAGAATTCTGATAAACCACAGTGCCTTGTGCTTTCATAGTATCATTTAACTTGCTGAGCAAATCTCTAGTGTATTGATACTTTTTCATTAACTAATTCCTGATTAGGTGGAGGCACATAAGGAGTCAAATCCTATTTCTGGCTACTTTAGTGGGAGCAAGACTGGGCCAATGTCATGTTTGAAAGGTTTTCTTTTATTTGTTGAACAAAAGTTTTCAAAGTGCACTCTAACAGTGTGGGGAAAACATAACAGTGTTCCTGTCTATTTATCTATGATTTTATAAGGTCACTCCTCACCATGGTATCTGGGTGGCTTTCTTCTTTCCTTTAAGGACTCAGAGCAGGAATTGGATTTAAGGAGTAGAGAGGAAGAAAGACACAAAAGGCATATGGTAAGCAAAAATAAAAAGGAGCTGCAGGTGAAACTATACAGTCAGAGGTAGTTTGCCTTTTGGAGCTATGTGCAAACTAGAGTAAAAAGACAGAATCTGTGAATTACAGATAGATTACAGAAAAGGCTATGGATGTCCCAAGCTCTGACAAGTATATAAACCTCAAGATTAAAATCGCATCTTCAAAAATACTTCCCTTTTAGTGAGTTTTCCTTAGGTAATCTGGTTTTCAAAAGAACTTTCACAAAGACAATGTGTCAGAACTCTAAGTAGCAAAGGGAAACCTGCTAAATCTATGTTCATGTCTGTTCTCAAAGAAAATTCTCTACAACTTGACAGCTCTAAACAGACTCTCTTAGCAGTATTCTCTTCATGCAAAAATAGCACGATGCAAAATTAGATAACTACAATTGACTAGATTTTTTTTAAAAAACCCAGTAATTATATTTTTGGATGATCTTTCCGTGACACAATAAAGTCTAATTACTAGAAATGAGATTAGCTCAAAAGGAAAAAAAAATTGCAAAATTGGAATTATCCTTTCCCTTTTTTCTTCAAAATATAGCTGATATTTTTCATTGAAATTCTGAATTTTGAATTTTTTTCACCCGCTTTTCTGAAAACCCAAGTCTTTTAAATCACAAGTAAGTGTGGCATTGGCAGCAAAGGGAGTGGGAGCTCCTAAAATTCCTACTACATTAATCTGCCAGTTGATCTCCACTTTTTTTTTTTGATTTAGAGGGGAAGAGGTATTTCAGTTTCTATGCCCATATGTTGAGATGGCCAAAAGAGGTGCCAATTGTGAGTTTGTTTATTGTGAAGTGGATGTACATATTTGGCAACTCCAATTAGTATCCTTAGCACTCAATGCCAGGCTCTGGAAAGGGGTAGGGAGAAGAGCTAATTGGGAATTTTTTCACAATATGTTTTTTTCTGTTGGAAATGATCAAAATAGAAACTTTTTTGTGGAAATGTAGCTATTTTGATGAGACTTTCTCAGGTCCAGGATGGAATTTCTGGTCAAACCAAGACAGAGAACCCCCCTAGAGTAGCCAGGTGGCTAGGGCTGTGGGAGTCCTGGGTTCAAGTTGTTGCTCTGCCTGCTTCAGAGTAGGGGCTTGAATGTGAGTTTTGCATGTCCCATCTGAATGCACTAACCACCGGGCTATTGGCTGTTCTAGGGTGGCTCTCATCTGATCTTTTATCAGAAGGTCTAGTTTTCAGGCCAATTCAGAACAAAAACAAATGCTGAGTCTAAAGCTTTTTCATGCAAATGTATTGTTGTTTTCTGACCAGCCATTGGAGGAAGGGAAAGAGAAGTCTGGCACAGTATGGAAGTGGATAGGGAGGTCAATAGCTCAGTTTCCTGGTCTAAATTCATGCAGGTGGGAATTGTAACTCCTTGTAGTGAGAAGGCCCAAAGTAAGGGGTCTCTGAAGAGGACACTTACCATGGGGAATTAAGTATTCGTTATTCTGGTATGTTTTGATAGTGTTTGATTAAATATAAATGCTTCGGAATATCAGCTATTTGTATCTAATCACATTCCTCTAAAAAACACATGCCAATAAGCAAACTCCCTTTTACATACTATTGAGGAGTAAAGAATTCCTGACCGCAGAATGCATGCATGAAGTGTATAAAAGGAGAGAAACTCCTCAGCCTGCAGTCGATGACACTCCTTTAAGCAGCAATTTCCTCATCCCAGAGATCCTCCTTGAGGTTTGCAGATGACCACATATAATGATGTGGTTTCTTGTCACTAGCAATAGGTTTGTCAAGTAGCAAGATGTGCTGAAAGATGTTACTACTTAGTAAGTGGAATTTAACTGATCTGGTTACCCAAATGCTAATTTGCTGGTCTATATATATCACCACACCTACCAGCAATCTAAAATGCCATAGACCTTAATGAAATTTAAACCCAAAAGGCCAAATTAATCCCTAGATTAACCCCATTGAAGTCAAAGGGGCTTACACCAGGGATGAATGTAGGCTGAAAGGCTATATTTTCAACAGTGGGCTGTAAGCTTTGGCAATTCAGCATGTAAGTTCTTTGCCAGTGCATACAGGCCCGGAGTCGACATGATACTTAAGCATGTGGCCAACTTTAAACATGTGAGTCATCCCGTTGAAATCAATGGGACAATTCACATTCTTCAAGTTGGCTACATGCTTAAATAGCTTCTTCAATTTGGGCCTCCCCTGATTAGTTACAGGATGAAAATGCTTGGCTACAGGTGCAGATGGTCATCACAGATAAATAGGTTCAGTTTTGGAGGCCAGCTTGGAAAGTTTGGTCCAAAATATTGGGAACTTTCCTGTTTTAGCTGTCACCTTACAGTATTCAGCCAAGAATTTAATATTCTTTAATATACAAACCCTCTCCTCCAAGCTTAACAAATACTCTAAAGAAGCACCTGGAGACAAAGATCATAAGAGAGCCCCCTCAAGGAGGAAATAACAAAATGTTTATCCTCTATTTAAAAAAAAACAAACATTCATTCTTATGTGTTTTCTCTTTGACACAACTAAATCCAACTGCAAATTATATTGTTTATCTTGATTGTGCATATCGCACCCGAATAAGTATTCAGAACTTTCCTCAAGCCTATTAATTATGGAATCGTATCAGAGAATGATGAAAATTAGAGATGGAAATGTTCTTCTGTATTAGGTCATCTCATATGTCCCCCTGTCAATGTAGGATTTTTTCTCCCTACACTATATTCTCAAGTGCTTTGTCCAGTCTAGTTTTAAATAGATTAAATATGGTACTTTCTCACTGGCCTGTCAAAAATTGTCAGAGATGCTCCAAGGTAATTGACACTGGCACCTTTTGAAGGTGCATTGTGGACCTCAGCCCACTTGTCATTTGGATCTAAATGCAGCACTTTCCTCTGGCTGTCATGAGCATGGAGTAGTATTATTGTGCAGCCTTAACACTTTTTCATAATGCAGTCATACAAGTTTCTTGCAACAAATGACCTTTTCAGTTATCACCAAGGCTGAACCAAAGAAATACAAATATATTTTGTAGACAGATGTACACAAGGTCAATTTCCAACAGTGGCCTAGAGCTGAAATTCTGGGGTGTAGGTTTCCAGAACACTGTTGATGAAAACTGGCGTGATGTGATGGAAGGGTTTTATTTGTATCTTTTTTTTCAGTAATAACACTGGATTCTAAAAGTATGCAGAGCTACTGCAAAAATACTGTACATCTGTATACCCTAATACATTGATAGGCACACAACATGTATAAGATGGATTTTTCAAAAGCACTCAGGCTTCATCTGACATTGCTCCCACTGACGTTTGGAGTTAGGCCAACAATGAGTGCTTTTAAAAATCCCATCCATAATATACCAATACAATCAAAGTAATAATAATAATGAATTGTGTTTATATGGTACTTTTTATCTCAAAGGATCCCAAAATGCTTCTCTTAGCCCTGGTCTACAGTGGGAAGGGGGGAGAGGGGGATCGATCTAAGTTACACAACTTCAGCTATGTGAATAACGTAGCTGAAGTCAACAAACTTAGATTGACTTACCGTGATGTCTTCACCGTGGGGAGTCAACTGCTGCCGCTCCTCCATCGACTCTGCCTGTACCTCTCGCGCAGCTGGAGTACAGGAGTCGACAGGAGAGCGCTCGAGGATCAATTTATCGCGCCTAGACTAGACACAATAAATCGATCCCCACTGGATTGATCGCTGTCCGCCGATCCGGCGGGTAGTGAAGACATATCCTTACTTCACTATATACACTGTAATCACTTCTCTCAAGAGGAAAGTGCACCTGCCTCTGGGATGAAATACAGCAACACTGCACAGTCTAGGAGAAGAAATGAAGAATAAAAATATAAATTACTGGGTGAATTTCTTTAGACTCAAATCGTAATAAAAAGCCTCCTCTCCCCCCCCCTGCCCCATGGATGTTGACATACAGCATATACAAAAAAGAAATGGTATTAGTAAATATCTTGGCAAGTCCTCCTCCTCTTTATCTTTACATTGCCACCAGAATCCTGATTTCTAATCCAACCAACTATAGTCCTATAAGCCTATCAATCTCTGAATGCAATTTGCTCTTCAGATCCCTATCATTACTCATTTCTACAACCTTAAAGATAGGGGAATACTCTCCCACAGCGCAGCCTTGTTACTTAGTACTCTTACTGTACCCATGAACTCTCTCTGAAGGTTCCTGAAGCAGATATTATTCATAGCACTCTACTTGATGGCATCACTGCCTCCGAGTTCTCAAATCCCAAGCAGAGATTACTTCATGTAGCACAGCATTCCTTGGATGTTTAGCACCACATTAAAATGTCATTTTAAGCAATTAATATTTTATTTATAAATATTTATTATAAATGAGTATTTAAACAGCAGCTCATGAGAAAACAATCTATTACATCAGTATTAAAACATGTTCAAATGTTTAACTATAAAAGAATATTTAGACGAACCATAAAAAATGCATGCCAGCCAAAAGTTCTTGGCCAGCTCATGCCAGGCTGCCACGGTGAGCTGAGAATGAGGATTTAGTGGTGTGCCATACCAAACCTTAAGCAACAAACTGGGCTGTTGAGGTCATAGCTGTGTCTCAGAGCAGGATTTGTCCCAGTGGGAATTTTGCCTGAGCAAGGAGCATTGATTGTGCCCCTAAACTAGTGACGGGGGTCTTCTTGCAAAGCCCTTTGATGATAATGGAAGTCTTTCCACTGATTTCAATGGTCTTTGTATCAGGCCCTGGATGGACAGTATCCTGCTTTACCCAAGAGGTTGATGTCAGAAATCTGATTCTTAAATTAATCATCTTGCATTTGATAGGATTCATCCAGGCCTTTTTCCAAACACACCAAATTCATGAAGCATTCCCATTACACAGGCCAAATCCCACTCTGAATATGAGTTGTGTGGGAATGTACTATTGTATATTCTTTATTCTGTTAGATTTGAAGCTCTTCAGGGCATGTATATATTTGGCACAGATCAACCACTGCACAGCCCCCTATTGCAATAGAGCACTATGTAAAATAATAAAATATCTCTGTCACAGTTCTGGTAACTGATATACCTTTACCTGGAACCAAAATGAATACATATCTCAGATTAAGCATCCTACAAAAACATTTACATTTAGCAATTTTAATAGGTCTTAACAAATGTCATTGATAGTGTCATTTTTTCAATGGGGAAAAATGATTTTTGCTGATATCGATCTCCAGTATATCACGCCACCCAGCCATACCCTGATCTGGAAATGTAATTAAAGCACTTTGTTTTGAGAATGGTGATTTACAAAAGTGTAGGAATAGGTGTTTACATTTTCTCTTTTTATTGCTCGTAAGTTTAGTATAAAAAGAAAGTTAATAAGAAAGTTAATACAACCAAATTCCCTTAAATGGCTGCAACTGATTTATTTCTATCTAGAATTGTTGTAGTTTACAAAGATTTTTTTTTTGCTGGATTACCTCACTGTTTGATTGGCTTCTCTCTCTTTTTTATTTTTCTCATCTTCATGATTTTGTATTAAATCCTCAGCATAAGCACCTCCAAAGGACAGAAGTATTTGATTTTTTTCTCCACACATTTGAGCGTAACGAATAATACACAGTCACTAACTAAATGGGTTTGCGGCAGTATATTTCTGAGAACTGCTGTTCACAATATTTTGTGTTGTTGTAGCAACATGTTTGTCATCTACATTTAGTTTAATAGCTGCTTTTGGAATATTGCAAGCTAGTACTCTATATTATCAAGTGGTTTTGAATGACATCATAACCTATGACTGTCATCTCTTGTGGATTATAAAATTCTCCCAAGCCCTCCGTTTGTATTAATGTCCTGTAATATATTTTTAAACCAGGTATTATAGTTTACAGTATAAGGATAACATTCTGGGATGCCTTGTGCAGTTGCACTTCAGAAAGAAGAGGGCACAGAGAGGCTCTTTCTCATCACAGCTAGGCAGGAGAAGGTAGGCATATGGATAGAGAGCTCCTTTGTGTACTTGGCATTGGCTCTGCTCACAGCACTGATGATGCTAAACAGTCTCAAAGGAGCATTTTTAGCCAGACTTTACCCCCTTGTTATCAGCAACCAGCAGTGTTGGAGCACATGCTCCTCCTTTTTTGGGACAGATGTAAGAAGTGCTGCAGAATGCATTGCCGTCAGGATAGCTGGCTCTAGAGCCTACTGTATCTCTCATGTTCAAAGAGTCTATAGGCTTGATGCAGGAATTGCTTGGTGAAATTCCATCTCTTGTGTCAGACTAGAAGATCCTAATACTTTTTTCGGCCTTAGAGTCTATGGGTGAAACCTGGGTCTCCATTGAAGTCAACGGCAAAACCTCTATTGACTTCCATGAGGCTAGGATTTCAACCTATTGATCTATGAAACTTGTAGTGCAGACACATCACTGGATACAGATAAAACCGTGTAGGTCTCTGTAGTTTGTCCAGTTCTCAGACTAATGAAAAACATCATGTGCTGCTCAGTATCACCACACAGGGTCTTCCTACATCCTGTCATGAAATGGACTGGTGATGCCATTACTGGCTCCTTCATATGCCTCTAGAGGTGCACTCCTGTCTTGCAAATCCCCACCCCGAATCATAAGGGCATAATGTTTCTCTTTGCTAGAATGGAAAGTAGGATATGTTGAACATGGGTGTATTTCAGTTTAATAAAGCAAAATAGACTGTCATCATGGCAGAAGTATACAGTGCCTTGTAACAAGGTGTGAACATATAAATTAACAAATTGTACACCATAGAATTTTCTTATTCCATAGCACCAAAGTAAATTGTGAAAATTAGCAGTAGAAAAATGTTGATGTCTATAAGGTACATTAAGGCTCAAAAGCAGTACTCCTTCTGTTTATAGCAAAAGATTTACCAGTATATAATTATTTTCCCCAAATTATTTGGCCTTGTTCCTGTGTAAATTTGGAAGCCTATTTGTTTGGTTTTTAAAAATTGTTTGCACATGTATATATTTTTTATCCCTGAGATGTTTGTTGTAAATAGTTTATCTGCTGTAACGTTCTTCCACTAAAAATGATCAATAAAATGTTATTAAAATGTACAGTCCATGCATATCTAATGCCACTTACCCACATGTTACCTAATTACAGGTTTTAATCACTTTCCCTCCACTGCCCAAAAGAACTGCTTAGTGCTGTGAATGTACTGAAAATGTGTGAAGAAATTCACCTTTGTTTTCAAATAAAATAAAATGAAATAAATTGGGTGTAATGTACCTGAAAGGTTAAATTTATCATGCTGGGAAGAGGATTCTGTATCAAAGAAGCTCTGGATATTTTTGGTATTCAACTTCTCTCTCAGCCTCCTTTAATCACACCCAGAATGCAGTGCTTGTAAACTGTACTGATATGTCAACTATCCTCTATTTATTACATCTTACGCTTTAAATATCACCTCTGACAAACAAAAGAAAAGCAAATGTTCCTAAATTTCCTGAAGGGCTGAAACATCAAGCCCGGATTATTATTGTTTATGTCTCAGCTTTAGCAGCTCCAATGTCTCCATGGTCTGCTGTGCGCTGTGGCTGGCAATGATGGATGACCATTACGGCAGCTTATTGGAAATGGCTTGATTTATAACCTGTTCTCCCGCCTCAGTCTAATGGCTTCATTTCTTTCCTCTAGTGCGTGATGCCACTGCCAAGGTCATTGCGCCAATGGCCTTTTGTTGTTAGTTTGCTGATGACCAGTGTGCCTGAGAGTCAGCACCAGGAAAAAAAAAGGAGCCAACCTTTACATTTTATTTTTTCCCCTCTCAGCCCCTGATAACTGCAGTAGAACAGTAGATTAAATGCTGTCTTCTATTTGCTTCCCGCGGTTGCCAGACAAGGGGCTGCTTTATGATCCTCACTGGGAAAGTCTATTACTCACATCTACTTTAAATGACCAACATCAAATATATACAGCTCCCATTAAAGCTGAGATCAATAAAAATGCCATTAAGATAGTAAAAGTTGCTGATATTAGTGAAGCCCCCAAACAAAATATTTGATTTTCTTTCAGGTTGTTAGTGAGATGGAATACGAACATATAAGAGAAAGGAGAGAGGGCCATGTCTGTGGTCAATAATTTATCTCTGAGATTCATTCAGCCTCTCACCCAATATTTCCCTCCTGTCTATTGATTCCTCATCATTATTTGTCATAAGCTGTCCTAACTCAAGGAGAAAATATGCCCTGCATGTCCAAGGGGAGTCATACCTGAAGAAATAGAAAGGAATTTCATTAAAAGCAAGAAAGGACTGCTTTGGCTTTGAGAAACTCCAGCAGAAACTTACACAGACTTTTGTTATGTGTGGGGGGTTTTAAGCACCATTTGTAGCTGATTAGACAGCAGCATCACAGAAAATGCCTGAACTTTTAAGAAAGTCGCTTTGATTAGTGGTCCTTTTAAACACACACACAGACACACACACAGAGAGAGAGAGAGAGAGAGAGAGAGAGAGAGAGAGAGAGAGAGAGAGATCATGGTTATTTCCAGTGTTGCTGTCCCAAGCCTGTCCAAACCTGGAGGTGATAGGAAAATATGTCTACTTCAATAGGTCACTAGTCTTTGGCACAAGCAACATGGCCATCAGAACAAAGTACAGACTATTGTGAGATTGTCATTAAGATAAACAGTAGCTCAAATGGTAAAAGCACAAGTCTCAAAATGGAATTAAATTGTAAGTTTGGTTATTTGCTAACAGGCAGTTCAAACCAGGCCATATTTTAAATGAATGAAACCCCTATATTTTATGAGTTGTCATTCAACTGCTCCCTTTGGAAATGGTTTGGAACAATAGCTCTCATGGTTACTTTGTAAAATCCAGAAAGGCTAGTGAGTGGGGCATATCTGTGTGAGTCAAATCCAAAAACTGTAGTGATGCATGTAGATGATGTGTGGTCGGTACATTGGTATATTGTTACCTGGAGAAATGGTCTTAATATCTGGCAGAAACACTTCTAGTACAGTAGAGCACTATTCTTCTCTTAGGGAAGGAAGGCTGTTATAAAAGCACATTATTTTAAGAGATGGGTTTGCCTAATGGAAGCTTTGCAAACCTCTCCAGTGATATTTGTGTGTTCACAAAAGCTATACATCTCAGGTTTGTTCTATGGGTTGCACAAATGGGGTATTTCCAGGAGTACCTGCACTAGAGCTGGGTGACAAATGGAGGAGGGGATTTCCACTGCAAATTTAGACACAAGGCCAAAAATTTTCAGCTGAATACTGGGAAAAAAATGAATAATGTTCAGTTGTGGCTGAAAACTTTTGTTTTTCTGGTTTTCAGTTGTCTGACAACCTCCCCCGCACCCCAACCCCAGAAAGCCCACACTTTCTGTGAAAAAATTGGTTTAGTGAAAAAAAGCATTTTTTTGCTGAAAAAAGTTTTGAGGAAAAATTTCACCCAACTCTGTTCAGCGCCTGAAGGACAGAGCACTAAATACTGTTTATTTTTTCATACAGTTGTTCTCTCCCCCTCAACTCTTTTTGCATCATGTCTGCAAATGGAATGCAGACCTTATAGCCTGTTGAGGTCAAGCCACCATGTTTCAGTAGTTCTAAAATTAGGTACAACACATTCACTCATCAACAATTTTAAAGGCTCTCTGAACCTGTTACATTTGCTCCCACCACCAGTTAGGTCGCCATTATTTATGCTGCTATATATCTTAGCATAGCACCATGCTCTCTCTCCAGAGTCAGTTTTTAAAATAATTGTTTATTCTCTTATCTGAAATGGCTAGATTTTTTGTAATTTTTATCATTAACCAAGACATATAATTGCTGTTGCAAGTGTCTATTTTCACATAAATACTCACCTGTGACTCCCATTAATGCTTATCAATCTGAAATACTTACAGAAATATATGAACTGGGAATACATGAGTCAAAACTATAATTTAGCTGGATCTTTTAATGACACATTCTGGACAGCATCATATAACTGGTAACAGAAATAACACAATTCATATCCACTTAAAATAATGACTTCTTGGTTCTCTTTGAAAGGTTGAACGACTTAAATAAAAGACTAAGGGTTTGGGGGCGGGGATTTTTTAATGTCTCTAATTTTTCATCTGCAGTATTGCACCCATGGTAAACTAAACACTTAAAAAATTGTGGGTGCAAATGATAGAATACAGACATCTAACTATTTCTGTGAGCACAATTCTACATTTTTGTTAGTTTCAACCACAGTTGATGGAAGGTGCAAATTTATGGGTACAAGATTACAAGCTGCGTGAGGCTTCTTTGAAAGTATTCAACACATACTGAGGTTTTCCTATAAGCTGGATCTTGTGTGTTGAGCTAGACCGAACATTCTGCATTAGGACCCTTTGATTTCTATCACCTATTATAATTGATATCTGCAACATACTGTCATTTCTGTAGTCTGGTGAAGGGCATGAACAGATATTTAAAAACAGAGGATTAGATACTCAGTTGGGATAAGTGGTGGGTTGCATAGATTCATAGATTCCAAGGCCAGAAGGGATCCTTGTGACCATATAGTCTGACTTCCTATACAGGCCATAGAACTTCCCCAAAATAATTCCTTTTAGAAAAAAACATCCATTTAAAAAGTTGTCAGTGATAGAGAATCCACAACGGCCTGTAGTAAATTGTTCCAATTGTTTTACACCAGCAGAGGATCTGGCCCAGAGGGAATATTATTAAATTGCATATTGAAGTAAATAATACCCAAAAGTGATAATTTGCCACCTGGGAGAGTGATTTGGGTTTGTGTCACCAGTGGATGGTTTCATATCTGAGAAGGTGTCAGATCACACCATTTGTAGGGAAGGTTGAAGGTCTTGGTACTATAAATGAGATGGGGAAAAAAGAAAACTCTGAAGCTTTAGTAGCTGAGGAGAGGATTTGTGGCTCTTTTCTCTGTGTTGAGGAGGCAAAATGGAAGGTTTCATAAAGAACTTGGACTATTGGCACTGGGGGGTGAATATAGAAACCAGCATAGCCTTTTGGGACTTTTGCTACTTTATATGTGGCAAGGAAAGGAGGTGATTTAGCATCTCGGCAGAGGAGAGCTCAGAGCTCGGACTGATTTTGTTGCAGCTGGAGTACTGTTTTAAACCTAGAACATATTGTTTCCTAATTTTTATATTCTATGCTGTTTGGTCCTGTATATGCTTGGATTTCCCCATTGTTCTGTGGAGAGCCCATCTAGACTGCATTAGCAGAAATGGGCAGATTCAGAGATCAGCTGTTTCCCTAATGAAGTCAAAGAGACTCCCATGGAAACGCTGAGTCTCAAGGCTCATTTTCCATAAATGTGGATAGCACATGAGCTCTGACCATATAAAGGTAAAAGCAGGTGTTTCTCCTTGGTTGTGCTTGGCTTCTTTGGGACTTACACATGCGGAAAGCATCTCAGGATTATTCTCTATGTAATATATTATCCAAGTTCTCTACATTATACATCTATTGCCTTGTAAAAATGAGAAAATAAAATGTGAAGTGTATATGGAAAGGGCTAGAGACAGTGCATGATGTTAGCAGAGCCATGTGTTAACTGTAGCGTATTCCCTTGCACTTCACCCACTTTCTCTCATTATCTTGTTTGCTATATGTAGCTGAATAAGCGTATAACCTCTAAGGCCATGAAGCAGATCATTAGGAGTTACTGATTAACGCCACATTTCAGTAGCAGATCCTGAGTTCTTCTTTTTACAAACTGAAGGGGTCTGGCTTTATGATATTTTAATTAGAGTGTAAATATTGCAGCTCCATAAACTGCTTGATTTATTGCTGACAGGAAAGTTTGTACTTTGGATAAGGACAGGAGGAGCCTGAGGTTTGCATTTCTCAATGCCCCTGTTTGCCTGTACAGTCCGACTGTTCCTTCACCTTTTCATCTGTTCAGCTTTCCTAGTGATGTTTTTTTGGATAATGATAGCACATAGGTTTTGAAACTGACAAAATGGCCTCAATTTCTTTTATTAATAATGGAAATGATTTTCATATTGTACATTTTTTATTAGCAATGGGCCCAATCCTTCTCCCATTGAAATCAGTAGGAGCTTTGCCATTGACTTCAATGGAGGAGGCTCAATACCATCATTGGCAAACAAGGTGAACTTAAATGGTCATGCCCTTTTAGAAGATTTTATAGACAGAGGGCCAAATTCATCACTCTTGCACCCTGGCAATCCCATTAAAGGTATTGTAGAAATGGCCCACGGTATAAATCAAATGCAGAAATGCTTTTAGCCTATTATCTTCTGCTAGTGGTTTGTAGAAAGGTACTTTCTGATGCTGCTTCCTACTCTGGCTCTGCCACAGGCCCTTTTCCCAAACTCTCTCTCAGCTCCAGGAACCTCATGTGGGGATTTCTCAGACCCTGGATATCTTTATGCCTAGGAATCTACTGGCAAATGGCTTCGCCCTCATACTGAGCACATGAAACTTCTATATCCTGCTTCTCCCAGTGGGCTTTGTCTAGCCCATCATATGCTCCCTCTGGCAACTTTCGAGTGTCGCCAGCACTGGCGATGTTATTGTATCGTGATATTGGGCTCTCTTCAGGGAGGGCTCTTATGATATACGGTGCCACCTCAGGCATTTTGCCTAAGCAGCCTCAGTTTTCCCCTATTGTCACTAGAGGCCTGTGTCACCTGTGCTGGCAGCAACAGCTGCCTGCAATACCATGGCAACCCCCTGGGATCTAAGCAGAGGCCTGCAGCAGGCAGGTCGCAGAGGAGCTGCCCCTCCTCTGAGCATGGCATCAGGTACCTCACCCCACCAGACCATAGGAGGTGGGAATCAATTGAGGCTGGAGCCCAGTTGAAGTCTCCCCCTTCCTCGCAGGCTGGAGGTAGCTACAGGAGATGTAAGGGTGGCGGGTGGGAGTTGAGGAAATGGGAGCCTGCTATAGCCTGCTCGGGGTGTCTGGGTGAAGAGAGGACTGTAGGGTGAGAGAGGGCTCTGGTCAGTGGTGGGAAAGGAGCAGGCGTACAGGGGAATGAGGTGGGAGGGGAAGGGGGGAGCTGGGGCCTGCATATTTGTGTGCACATTTTGTATGTGTTTATGGTTGAATTTTCAGTCCCTAATTGCCTCCCCCACACTGCGGTGGCAGGGGGAGATCAGGAACCGGAAGGCAGATCAAAAACCCCATGATTTATTCTTTTTAGAGAAGCTCATGAATTTTTGGGTTTCTGTCTTAGGCTTTTTTTAACGCTTGGGGTTGGCAGTACTGCACCTGCAACCACCCTGAATGGCTGCCCTTAAGGGCCAGCATCCTGTTAGGAGGCAGAATCCCTCTCCTAATTCTCCTTACCTCCCTTAGCTATGGAGCAATTGCAGAGCTGCTTCAAACAGGCAACATCATCTTATTGCTGGAATAGCCAGCAGGAGCCCTTATGTCCCCCATCTCCTTTGAGGATGAAAGGAAGATGCATAAGATATTGGATCCTGTTGCTCTGCCCGACCTTATCCATGCCCTACATCATTCTGCCCCCGTACGCTGCAACACAGGGGGCCTCTTCCATTACCCAGCCCCACCTCTGGCATACCTGAGCTGTACTGGTTCTCCTACCACGCGGTGTTTCACAGCTGTAGAATAGAGGCCTGGATTTGCTTCTGTAGTCCCTAATCCACACCTATTGAAACAAATCACAACATTCCTATTGAGGGATCAAGTTCTAAGAGTACAGTGTTGGTTCACTTGTCTAGTATGGCTGTGTTAACAAATGACGTAGCTCAGAGATTTGAATTCCTTTACAACAAAGGTATGAACGTGTTTTAATTTATGATCAGTTCTGGAAATTGAAGGTTTTTGTGGCTCATAGTGCAAGGCCTTCGCATGCAAATTGATGTCAATGGGGATTACACATGTGTACAGACTGTTGTGTTAGTCCCATTCTTGTGAACATTTTAATGTTTGGTTGGTTTCATTTGTAGGTCTAATTGACCATAGGGTAAATGAGAGCTACTGGGCATACTACAATTATTGGCTTGTCTCTTTGGTGAGGCAAAATCTTGTTCTGTCTAATTTTGCATCCATCTGTAACCTTGGAGTGTGAAAGTTTGACTCACACTTGATTGTTAATGGGTTTGGATTTCATTCAGGAAAGATGTTGACTAAAGGATCAGAGATGACTCAGAAGGCTATGGAAAATACAAGGTGATAAATGGAGCAGGTAGAGTGGGAAAAAAACAAGCACAGGGAGACTGAAAATAGGAGGCCAAAGTGAAGGGGAGGGTGAAGAATACCATAGACTACATAGTGGGTGAAATCTTGGCCCCTTTAAAGTCAACGGGGCCAGAATTTCATCCAAAGGATCTGACCCAAAGCCCATGAGCTCAACAAGAGTTTTTCAATTGACTTCAATCGGCCTTAGACAAGGTTTATGAAGAGCACTGACATATATCCTTCACACAGACTGTAGTACAAGCTTCCTTTTAGGTAGAAGAATCCCTGTGGCTGTTTTGTTTTAAATGTCATCATTCTTGGGGTGAAAACTGGGTTGAATTTACAGGACAGAAAAGTTTGAAAACTCCCAGCTAGTATCACAAGTTCCCTCTTCTACCTGCCCCCCCCTTAAAAATCCTACTTCTTTTTTGCAGCTCTGTTTCTGTGCATTACCACCAGGACTGAACCTCAAAGTGGTCAATAATTTGATTCCTGTGCAGTGCATGGGCCTTTCAGATGAAATCTTTAAAACAAAGTCCTGTCTGCTGCGTATGGACATTAAAATCCCATGCACTTTTCAAGAGGGAGGGAGCTTTCTTCAGTATTTTTGCCATCTAAGGCACAGGTGGGTGCATCTCACTTGTACAGGAGTTACATAGAACCAGATGTAAGTGAATGTAGCACCATTGACTTCAAATGAGCTATGCTGATGGACACTAACTCAGGATCTGTCCAATAGTTTACAAAGCACTTTGACACCCGCCTTTTGGGATGAAATGCACCTTTATAAATGCATTCCTGCAAAACCTCTTGAGAGCCTAACATCCCCCATTTTTACCTTTCACTCGCCCGCCCACCATCAAGGCCTTTCCTTCCAGCAGAGTAGGACCAGACAAGGCTCCATCAGGAGCCCGGTGATATTCCCATCCATAACTGGTCAAAAGAGAGAGTCACTGACTAAAATTCATGCCACACCCATCTATTTCACGGGTTGAACATGCTGCTAGGGCTACAGGCCCATTGCTTGTGGAGACTCAAGTGTACAAGTTCAGCAAACTGATGTCGGTCTCCCACTACATGTCAGTGTCGAACATTACTACTAGGTCAACGAACTAGCCTCTATGATATATTTTGAGCAACTTTTTCTGTACTAATTATATAGAACAAGTTCTAGCTTTAATTCTGTACTGTTTATTTTACTAGAAATCAGTCAGCATTCTAGAACTCAGTCCATGGTTATCACCATTCTTTGAAACGGGAATATATTGAACCTTTTTTTTAAAAAATGTCAGATTTTCATTGTTAACATAAAGGAATGGTAAACAATTTGAGGGCTGGTGTGAAAACCTTCCATGATTGGCTTCAACATGTGCATGGAATTTAATGAATATCCATAGAATAGATTCCTCTGTAGTTTACATCCACACTAACAAGTTGTAATTACACTAGTTATTAATGACTAAGCCAAAAAATAATATATACTTCTAGGACAAGGAAAACAGTACTGTATCGTCCAGTAATATTGAAAAATTAATGAAAAGAAAGACAGGCCAGAAGCTTGTATTCACCAAAAGGCCCAATCATGAGTGGTGCTGAGCTCTCAGATACCTTAAATGAGGCACTCAGAACTTTGCATAACTGGTCCCAAAGTTTAAAGAGGGAGAGACGTATTGGAAATGCAGAGCTGAATCCAGATCTGAATTTTTCCCCTCAGCCACATGTCTAATTGTCAATAAAGTGAAAATGGAAAAAACTTTGAGGGTGGAAACTTACCAGTCTTTGAATAAGGTGATTTCTGATCACTGAAATCCACTACCCCATTTATTTGTGGTTTATTTCCTTGGCATTCAATATTTTGAGAGCGATTCATTTAGCACTGGGTAATTTCACTGTCTTGAAAGCCAAATCTCTCTCTTACATTTTTTCGAGGCAATTTACTTCTTTTCTGCCACTCAAGCAGAGAGCAGAAATCATAGTCTAACTCTTACCAGTTCACCTCTTCAATTAGACAAGAGACAGGACTTGCTTCCAGATGAAGAGCAGATGCAGAAGAGGAAAATATGCTGAAAAAATCAAAATAGATTGCCTCTAGGTAGGACAAGGGTCCAAGCCAAAGTCAGACATGTCCAAACACCCCCAAACTTTAGAAAAGTTGAGAGTTGGACCTGACTACCAGATCATATTTGTCATACAACTGCAGAATAGAATCATTAATTCATTAGAGAAAGTAACAAAGAGAGAAGAGCAGGCATTTTGCCTTGTTAAAATAAATAAATACATATATACATAAATATGTAGTTTTAAGTGAAATAAAAAAGCTTTAATTGTGTCTGCTGCCAGGAGTGCTACTTGATACTACACAATTGCTACTGGTACCAAGATTTTGGATGACAATCCTCTATGTTGGCACAGATGGAGATACAAATACAGAGCAAAAAACATTTTCAAAAGTCACCTTTGGCAGCCGAAAAATTCTACATTATTAAAATTAAACCTTGGTGGAACAGAGTGAAGATCTGTACCAATTCCCAGATTTCTGGTGGGAACGTTTTCACATTTGATTAATTGATTCCCAAAATACAGTAACTGGAGAAAACTGTGCTGTAATCCTCAATAGAAACAATATGTTTCTTATGAAGTAGAGGAAACACTTTTTAAAAAAATCCTTCAAGGATAAAACTTTTCATTTTTTCATATCAGGTTTGCAAGGTTTTTGGATGGAGTTAGAACAGAGCACTGTGTATTCAGAATGTAGTTTGCCAAGACAGTCTATGAATTCACTAAATTGAAAGGGCTATATCATGCCATCCCGCAAAAAGTGTTCTGTTGTGACCAGGAAGATGATGTTCTGAATCATCCCAGCATGGGCTTTGTAACTGTGTGGAGTGGACAAGAGATGTGTCCTCCCTAACCCAAATGCATACAGCCTGCAAGGGTGGGGTGGGACCACACACTAGAGGGATTCAATATGTGGGGGAGGGGAATGGTCAGTCTCTGTG